>NC_135232.1:540806706-541123479 GCF_051348905.1 Ranitomeya variabilis | reverse complement strand
TTAAAATAATAAATAAAATATAAATAAATAATGATTGGATCATATACTACCACAGAGAGGTGGAGGTGGTAGAATAAATATCAATTTAATTAAATGGATAAACCAAATGATATGTACCGTCCCAATGCATGTAAGCCCCCAATACAAACCACATACACCACATTTAAACAAACAAAAGTACCTCAGCTGCCAAACTGTCACACCACAATCATACACCCGATACATACAAACCCAGAACCACACCACACATACACACATCCCAAATGTCATGCCAACACATGTGCAAGTGGGAACACGTGCTGATCACATACCAACATAAAAATGTAAAAAACACCTTGTAAGATGGCATAAAAAAATACCATTTTTTATATGTGTATTTATATTTATTCCGTGTGACCCTAAATATAGTGTATATAATAATAATGAAAAAAATATAAATGTAATGAAAAATATAAAAAATGATGAATTTGCATGTATAAAATTAATGCCATATAACATAAAATAAAATAAATTAAATGGGTCTGCAAATAATGTAATCATGTAAATGACAATACAAGATAACAGAACACCATGTAACATAAGAGTTGTGCCCAATTGGTCATAAAAAAAACCTTTTGGCTGTATAAATGTAACATTAGTCTTTATGGACTGCTAGGTCCAAGACCCACTCCTCAAAACTACCATCAATAGTATATTAATTAAAAATGAAAGTATACTCAAAAAGGAAGAGAAAAAAGTTTTTTAAAAAATTTATAAAAAGCTCGAAAAACCCCATTGTTCGTTGAGGCCTTTGGGATTCATACATTGTAGGAGCGTTATCCACATGCACTCTTTCTGCGCTAATATACGACTAAAGTCCCCTCTCCTATTTCCCAAATGTACTCGATCAATACCTTTAACCCTTAATAAATGAGATTGCTGAGGATGAAAATGATGAAAGTGTCTAGCTACCGGTTTGAGTTTCTCCTTGTCCTCTATTTCAACCTTGTCAGCTGCTTTGATGTCCTTAATATGTTCCAAAATTCTGACTCGTAATTCTCGTGTGGTCATTCCCACGTACATAAGATTACATGGGCATGTAGCTTGATAAATTACCATGGACGTGCGGCAATTTATAAAATGTAGAATCTTATATTCTGTCTGATTATCAGAGTCATGGAATATATTAGTTTTTAAAATATACTGACAGGCTTTACATGTACCACAACTGTATGATCCCCATTTAGGGCCCTTGGAATAAAAAATGAAACGTGACACGGGAGGCACATAATGGCTACGAACCAGTGATTCACGCAAAGTTTTGCTGCGTTTTGCGACAATCATTGGTTTGTCTGGCAGTATTTTAGATAAACCTGGGTCCTGTAACAGAATAGGCCAAAATTTGGAAATAATCTCTGTCATTTCCCGCCACCTTGAATGGTAGTCAGTAACAAATCGAATTTCTCCATCTCTTTCAACATTTTTGTTCCTATTAACTAACAAAGACTGTCGATCTGTGTTCCTCGATCTAACATAGGCTTTATGAATAATGTCACTTTTATATCCTCGTTTTCTAAACCTTTCTTTGAGATTGTTGGCTTGCTCTTCAAAAATGTTGTCTTGATCACAAATCCGTCTGGTTCTTAGGAATTGACCAGTCGGGATAGCTCGGATGACATGAGCTGGATGTGCTGATCTGGCATGCAATAGTGAATTAACACTTGTTTCCTTCCGATAGATAGACGTATGAAGTTGTCCTCGATCATCAACCTCTATCCTCAGGTCCAGAAAACTTATCACATCCTGTTTGACACTCCAGGTGAGTTTAATGTTCATATTATTTTGATTCAGATGTTGTAGAAAATTTTCCAAATCTGTTTGTGACCCCTGCCAGACAAACAAAGCGTCATCAATAAATCTCATCCATAGTAATACAGATGCCGCCATCACTGCATCCAGATTCTGGATGTATTCATGTTCCCAGAATCCCATAAAGAGGTTTGCGTACAATGGCGCAAACGCAGCGCCCATCGCCACGCCCTCTTTTGCCTATAAAATCGATCCTTGAAGACGAAATAATTATGGTACAATGCATACTCCAAAATTTTCATCAAAAATTCTACCAAATCAGGATCCAATTGGTGGCTGGACAGATACCGTTTGATCGCAAATATTCCATGTTCATGTGGTATAGATGTATACAGTGATTCAACATCACAAGTGATGATATACATATCACTGCCCACATGTATCCCGTCCAAACGTTGTAGGGCTTCAGTACTATCCTTAATGTAAGAGGGCAATTCCATAACAATTGGCTTCAGATAATAGTCTAAAAATTTGGAGATGGGTTCCATTAGACTGCCATTACCAGAGATAATGGGACACCCTGGAGGTTCTATCAAGCTCTTATGCACTTTAGGCAATAAGTACAAGGTAGGGACCCTTGGTGAATCCAGTCTTAGTCCCTCCCAAATTTTTTTGGAAATTACCCCCTCATCTAGAGCGGAATCAAGAATATCAAATAATTTCTTTTGGTAATCCACAGTTGGGTCTTGTGGCAATTTTTCATAACAGCATGGGTCATTCAACTGTCAGAATGCTTCTTTTTCATAATGCGTGTAGGGCCACACTACAACATTACCGCCTTTATCAGATGGTTTAAAAACTAGGTCTTTCATCCTAGTTAATTCCCCAAGGGCAATTCGTTGTCTATGACTCAAATTATCAAATGATCTTTTAGTAGATAATTCACGTATGCCCTCACATACCATTTTAACAAAAACTTCAACAGATGAATTCAATGTTATCGAGGTAAAATTTTTGGACTTTTTTCCTATACAGTCGGGGAATTTACCTGATATTTCTTGTTGTTCTGCTAATAAATCTTCTAATGCTTGTAGTGCCGCCATTTCTTCTTCTGTTGAAAAAAGATTACCACAAGACATCTTATCAGTGTGATATTTTTTAAGGAGTACCTTCCTTGCAAAAAGAAATGTATCTTTGATTGCCGTAAATTGATCTACTTTTGCTGTAGGACAAAAACCCAAACCTAGGGACAATACTGACACTTGATCAGGGGTTAACTGTATATTAGATAAATTAATTACCTTCAAAGCACCATCATTGTTTGACTCTTGTTCTTAGTAGTTGAAGCCCTTCCGTTTGTTTGTCTTAAATCTTGTATTATATCTATTGAAAACTTCCATGGAGTCTGCTTCAGAAGTATTTATTGATCCCACAGAACTAGTGCTGGTCATCAAACTAGTTGATGTTGATCTCCTCAAAGATGATCTACCACGCCATTTATAGACCTTTTTAGTTTGATAATCTTGGAGATCCCGTTGAAACTTAGACACTTTCATTTTTTGAATCTCAGATTCCCACTTATTAAAGGATGCATTTAATTCTTCATCAAATTTTAACAATTGATCATTTGTGAGATTTTTCTGTAGCTTATCTTGTAGTTTTTATTTTAGTCTCAAAACATTCTATATTCTTTTTATCAACTTCTATTAAAATTTCCATGAAAGTATGAGAACATAAATTACAGGCATCTTCCCACCTTTTCAGCAGTGTTGCATCTTCCAGTGGAAACGAGGGAAGCACCTGAACTCGCAGGCCACGTGGGATCAACTTCTTTTGTAGGTACTGTTCCAATGAGTTTTTATTCCACCAGGACTTAGTACGTTTGAATAGTATGTCTTTCAAAGACATTTTCTCCTCCTGGTTACTCATATTAGTCTCATTCATCCCACTAGGTCCTGTGTCCTTAAAAATGGTAGACATTTGTGATAACCAATTCACATCACGGTTTTTATAATCCATTATACTGGTTCTTTCGAATTAAAGCAAACAACAACCTATATAGAAAGAAACACCAGAGATAATAATTTTTATAAACTGAGGAAAAACACTATAGAAATGAACCCTTAAAAAATTTCCTTTAGACCAGATTATATTAAATAAAATATATTTTTTATTAAAAATAAATTGCAATCACAAAAAACATCACCAAAACGTATGGAAATTTTTATTATTATTAAAATTGTATAATCTACAACAGATATTTATTAAGAATATAAAACATACAACTATAGATAATATGTATCTCCTCCAATCGAGGTTTACTTAGGGATAGATAAAAAAAATATATATATAAAAATCCCGTATGTGCAAGACAGGGCAAGTCCAAACTGATCAGTATAATAAACATAAAAATATATATAATGCAGCAAATAATAATTTAATAATATAATATGTGATAAAAATCAGTCAAATAAATTTGTGAATAATATGTGTGTATATCCATATATACACACACACACCTATTGTGTGCAGCAAAATAAATCAATTCATAATAAAGTGCAATAGTGCAATAAAAAAATAAATTGCATACAAAACAACCAGTGTGTCCACAAAAGTTGTGAGCCAAAAACAAAAAACAAATAATTATATATTACCCAGTAAAAGCGCTGCCAAATGTGCCAAAATATATTATGAATACTGACCAGTTAGGAGTACCACTGCCCTGCACACACCACTCCAACGCCGTTTCGCTCACTGCTTCATCAGGGAGTGATGTGAGTGGGGTAGGAGGGCTATTTATATAGCTGTGTAGCAGCTGCAGCTAGATTAATTAGGGGATGTCATCATGGCTCACAACTTTTGTGGACACACTGGTTGTTTTGTATGCAATTTATTTTTTTATTGCACTATTGCACTTTATTATGAATTGATTTATTTTGCTGCACACAATAGGTGTGTGTGTGTGTATATATGGATATACACACATATTATTCACAAATTTATTTGACTGATTTTTATCACATATTATATTATTAAATTATTATTTGCTGCATTATATATATGTTTATGTTTATTATACTGATCAGTTTGGACTTGCCCTGTCTTGCACATACGGGATTTTTATATATATATTTTTTATCTATCCCTAAGTAAACCTCGATTGGAGGAGATACATATTATCTATAGTTGTATGTTTTATATTCTTAATAAATATCTGTTGTAGATTATACAATTTTAACAATAATACAAATTTCCATACGTTTTGGTGATGTTTTTTGTGATTGCAATTTATTTTTAATAAAAAATATATTTTATTTAATATAATCTGGTCTGAAGGACATTTTTTAAGGGTTCATTTCTATAGTGTTTTTCCTCAGTTTATAAAAATTATTATCTCTGGTGTTTCTTTCTATATAGGTAATGGTTGTAGAAGACCCGTAGGTGCCACATGAGGAGTCTTGTAATGAGCACATACCTCGCAAGAGAGAACATAGTCCTTGGTATCCTTCAGGCAAGTTGGCCACCAGAAAAATTGGCTCAGGAACTCTTGTGTCTTCTGTACCCCCCTGTGACCAGCCAACTTGGAGTCATGTACCAGCTTGAGGATCTACAGATGGACGAACTCAGGAATGTAGATACATCGATCTCTGAACCACATGCCACCCTTAAAGACAAGATTAATATCCACAGGTGGGTTGGCCAGAAATACATCACCGTCATAGGCCTCCCTGCACTCCTTCCACAAGTCCTGATCATGGATAACTCCGATGAAATTGGCATCAGATAGAATGGTCCTGGACGGGGCTCCAGGTACGGAATCCACAGCATGGATTTGGGATAAAGCATCAGCCTTCCCATTACGAGAACCTGGACGATACGAGATAACAAAGTTAAATTGATTTAAAAATAAGTTCCAATGAGCCTGACGAGGAGAAAGACATCTAGCGGATCTAAGGAACTCTAAATTGCGATGGTCAGTTAGCACTATGATCTGTTGTGCAGCTCCTTGCAGATGATGCCTCCATTCTTTGAAAGCTGCAATAATAGCCAGCAATTCCTTGTCTCCCACGTCGTAATTCTTCTCTGCTGAGGTTAGTCTACGGGAAAAGAAAGCACAAGGATGTAGCAGACCCTCCTCTCCAGTTCTTTGGGAGAGAATAGCCCCCAAAGCATTATCAGAAGCGTCCACCTCCACAATGAAAGAAAGTGTTGGATCTGGGTGTATCAACAGCGGTGCTGACTGCTGATGTGAAACAGATCTTAAGCCGATCAAAAGCTTCTTGAGCCTGTGATGACCACTTAAAGGGCTTTTCCTTCTTTGTCAAGGAAGTAGTGGGACAGACAATATCAGAAAAATTTCGAATGAAGCATCTGTAGAAATTTGCAAAACCAATAAAACGTTGGACCTCCTTAACGTTCTTGGGTACCGGCCAGTCAAGGATAGCCTGAATCTTACCAGATTCCATGTTCAGCCCCTGGGGAGAGATGATATAACCTAAGAACTGTATCTCAGAACGATGGAACTCGCATTTCTCCTGCTTAATATACAGATGGTTCTCTTTCAGAAGTCTTAAAACAGTTTTGACATGTTCTTCATGTTCCTGTAGAGAGTCAGAAAAGATTAGTATATCGTCCAAATAGATCACTACAAACTGGTCCTACAAATCTCTGAAAATGTCATTAGCAAGGTTTTGAAACATTGCAGGGGTGTTACAAAGACCGAAGGGCATCACAAGAGATTCACATTGTCCATACCGCCATCTGAATGCTGTCTTCCACTCATCCCCTGGACGAATACGCACCAAACTATAAGCCCCACGAAGATCCAGTTTAGAGAACACCTTAGCATGGCGGACTCTTTCCAGTAATTCGGGAATCAGAGGCAAAGGGTAACGGTTTCGTACGGTTACCTTATTGAGTTCCCAATAGTCAACACAGGGTCTCAGGGTCCCATCCTTCTTTTTTACAAAAAAGATAGGTGCCCCTGCTGGTGAGGAAGAAGGACGTATGAAGCCTTTGGCCAGATTTTCATCAATATACTCCTTTAAGGCTTGAAGCTCAGGTGCCGCCAAAGGATATACATTACCAAATCGAATAGCTGCCCCAGGCAGAAACTCAATGGGACAGTCATAATGCCTGTGTGGAGGAAGCTGATCTGCATTCTTCTTGTCACAGATGTCAGAGAACTCTTTATATGCTAGAGGTAAAGAAAATACCTGTACATGTGGTTCCGTAGCCGTGGACTCAGGGACAGCTTCTGTTATCGCTGAGTTGCTCCTTGTTGGAAAGATAATCTCCTTGGTCTCCCAGATGATAATTGGGTTCCGAGTAGTGTTGAGCATTCCGATACCGCAAGTATCGGGTATCGGCCGATACTTGCGGTATCGGAATACCGATACCAAGATCCGATACTTGCCGCATATCGGATACCGGAATCGGAAGTTCCCAGGATTCAAACTGCACGAATTCAGCCAATGAGGAATGATTCTGAGTGTGGGCACATCCTGTTCAGCATGGTGGGCATGTAACTACAGGCAAGGCTGTGTGTCATGGTTCTCAATGGCAAGAGAACGTAGTAAAGCATACAAAAGGACTAGCTCTTGGAAGATGGGAACTCGAGCTGACTGTGAGCTAAACCTACCGCACAACTAACAGTGGCCGGGTAGCGTGCCTACGTTTTATCCCTAGACGCCCAGCGCCAGCCGGAGGACTGACTGACCCTAGCAGAGGAAAATACAGACCTGGCTTACCTCTAGAGAAATTTTCCCCAAAAGGCAGACAGTAGCCCCCACATATATTGTCGGTGATTTCAGAGGAAATTGACATACGAAGTATGAAGATAGGTTTAGCAAATTGAGGTCCGCTTACTAGATAGTAGGAAGACAGAAAAGGGAACTTCACAGTCAGCTGAAAACCCTTTCAAAACACCATCCTGAAATTACTTTAAGACTCTAATATCAACTCATGACACCAGAGTGGCAATTTCAGCTCACAAGAGCTTCCAGCCTCAGAAATATTCAATCACAGAGAACTGGAACAAAAATGCAAAACAAACTTAGGACAACAAGTCCAACTTAGCTGATAGTAGTCTAGGAGCAGGAACATGCAACAGAAAGGCTTCTGGTAACATTGTTGGCCGGCATAGAAATGACTAAGGAGCAAGGCTAAATAGAAAACTCCCACATCCTGATGGAAACAGGTGAACAGAGGAGATGAAGCACACAAGTTCAGTACCACCAGTGACCACCGGGGGAGCCCAGAAACCAAATTCACAACAGTACCCCCCCCTCAAGGAGGGGGCACCGAACCCTCACCAGAACCACCAGGGCGATCAGGATGAGCCCTATGAAAGGCACGGACCAAATCGGAGGCATGAACATCAGAGGCTGTCACCCAAGAATTATCCTCCTGACCGTAGCCCCTCCACTTGACCAGATACTGAAGTCTCCGTCTGGAAACACGGGAGTCCAAGATCTTCTCGACAACGTACTCCAATTCACCCTCAACCAACACCGGAGCAGGAGGCTCAACGGAAGGCACAACCGGTACCTCATACCTGCGCAACAATGACCGATGGAAGACATTATGAATAGAAAAAGATGCAGGGAGGTCCAAACGAAAGGACACAGGGTTAAGAATCTCCAATATCTTGTACGGGCCGATGAACCGAGGCTTAAACTTAGGAGAAGAAACCTTCATAGGGACAAAACGAGAAGACAACCACACCAAGTCCCCAACACAAAGACGAGGACCAACACGACGACGGCGGTTGGCAAAATGCTGAGTCTTCTCCTGGGACAACTTCAAATTGTCCACCACATGCCCCCAAATCTGATGCAACCTCTCCACCACAGCATCCACTCCAGGACAATCCGAAGACTCCACCTGACCGGAAGAGAAACGAGGATGAAACCCCGAATTACAGAAGAAAGGAGAAACCAAGGTGGCAGAACTAGCCCGATTATTGAGGGCAAACTCCGCCAAGGGCAAAAAGGCAACCCAATCATCCTGATCCGCAGACACAAAACACCTCAAATAAGTCTCCAAGGTCTGATTAGTTCGCTCGGTCTGGCCATTAGTCTGAGGATGGAAAGCAGACGAAAAAGACAAATCAATGCCCATCCTAGCACAGAACGCTCGCCAAAATCTAGACACGAATTGGGTTCCCCTGTCAGAAACGATATTCTCCGGAATACCATGCAAGCGAACCACATTTTGAAAAAACAGAGGAACCAGCTCGGATGAGGAAGGCAATTTAGGCAAGGGGACCAAATGGACCATCTTAGAGAAACGGTCACACACCACCCAGATGACAGACATCTTCTGAGAAACAGGGAGATCAGAAATAAAATCCATGGAGATGTGAGTCCAAGGCCTCTTCGGAATAGGCAAAGATAACAACAATCCACTAGCCCGAGAACAACAAGGCTTGGCCCGAGCACAAACATCACAAGACTGCACAAAACCTCGCACATCTCGCGACAGGGAAGGCCACCAGAAGGACCTAGCCACCAAATCCCTGGTACCAAAGATTCCAGGATGACCAGCTAACGCAGAAGAATGGACCTCCGAGATGACTCTACTGGTCCAATCATCAGGAACAAACATTCTACCAGGCGGGCAACGATCAGGTCTATCCGCCTGAAACTCCTGCAAGACCCGTCGCAAGTCTGGGGAAACAGCAGATAATATCACTCCATCCTTAAGGATACCTGTAGGTTCAGAATTACCAGGGGAATCAGGCTCAAAACTCCTAGAAAGGGCATCCGCCTTCACATTTTTAGAACCCGGTAGGTAAGAAACCACAAAATTAAACCGAGAGAAAAATAACGACCAGCGCGCCTGTCTAGGATTCAGGCGCCTGGCAGACTCAAGATAAATCAAATTCTTGTGGTCGGTCAATACCACCACCTGATGTCTAGCCCCCTCAAGCCAATGACGCCACTCCTCAAAAGCCCACTTCATAGCCAAGAGCTCCCGATTACCAATATCATAATTTCGCTCAGCGGGCGAAAATTTACGAGAAAAGAACGCGCAAGGTCTCATCATGGAGCAGTCGGAACTTTTCTGCGACAAAACCGCCCCAGCTCCGATTTCTGAAGCGTCGACCTCAACCTGAAAAGGAAGAGTAACATCAGGCTGACGCAATACAGGGGCGGAAGAAAAGCGGCGCTTAAGCTCCCGAAAGGCCTCCACAGCAGCAGGGGACCAATCAGCAACATCAGCACCCTTCTTAGTCAAATCAGTCAACGGTTTAGCAACATCAGAAAAACCAGTTATAAATCGACGATAAAAATTAGCAAAGCCCAAAAACTTCTGAAGGCTCTTAAGAGAAGAGGGTTGCGTCCAATCACAAATAGCCTGAACCTTGACAGGGTCCATCTCAATGGAAGAGGGGGAAAAAATGTACCCCAAAAACGAAATCTTTTGAACCCCAAAAACGCACTTAGAACCCTTTACACACAAGGAATTAGAGCGCAAAACCTGAAAAACCCTCCTGACCTGTTGGACATGAGAGTCCCAGTCATCCGAAAAAATCAAAATATCATCCAGATACACAATCATAAATTTATCCAAATATTCACGGAAAATGTCATGCATAAAAGACTGAAAGACTGAAGGGGCATTTGAAAGACCAAAAGGCATTACTAAATACTCAAAATGGCCCTCAGGCGTATTAAATGCGGTTTTCCACTCATCCCCCTGCTTAATTCGCACTAAATTATACGCCCCACGAAGATCAATCTTAGAGAACCACTTGGCCCCCTTTATTCGAGCAAACAAATCAGTAAGCAGTGGCAAAGGATACTGATATTTAACCGTGATTTTATTCAAAAGCCGATAATCAATACACGGCCTCAAAGAGCCATCTTTTTTAGATACAAAGAAAAAACCGGCTCCTAAGGGAGATGACGAAGGACGAATATGTCCCTTTTCCAAGGACTCCTTAATATATTCCCGCATAGCAGCATGTTCAGGCACAGATAGATTAAATAAACGACCCTTTGGAAACTTACTGCCCGGAATCAGATCTATAGTACAATCGCAATCTCTGTGCGGAGGTAGTGAACCAAGTTTAGGCTCCTCAAAAACGTCACGATAATCAGATAAAAATTCCGGAATCTCAGAGGGAATAGATGATGAAATGGAAACCAAAGGTACGTCCCCATGAGTCCCCTGACATCCCCAGCTTAACACGGACATTGCTTTCCAGTCGAGGACTGGGTTATGAGATTGCAGCCATGGCAATCCAAGCACCAACACATCATGTAGATTATACAACACAAGGAAGCGAATAATCTCCTGGTGATCCGGATTAATACGCATAGTTACTTGTGTCCAGTATTGTGGTTTATTACTAGCCAATGGCGTGGAGTCAATACCCTTCAGAGGTATAGGAACTTCCAGAGGCTCTAAATTAAACCCACAGCGTTTGGCAAAGGACCAATCCATAAGACTCAAAGCGGCGCCAGAGTCGACATAGGCGTCCGCGGTAATAGACGATAAAGAGCAAATCAGGGTCACAGACAGAATAAACTTAGACTGTAAAGTGCCAATTGAAACAGACTTATCAACCTTCTTAGTACGTTTAGAGCATGCTGATATAACATGAGTTGAATCACCACAATAGAAGCATAACCCATTTTTTCGCCTAAAATTCTGTCGTTCGCTTCTGGACAGAATTCTATCACATTGCATAATCTCTGGCGCCTTCTCAGTAGACACCGCCAAATGGTGCACAGGTTTGCGCTCCCGCAAACGCCGATCAATCTGAATAGCCATTGTCATGGACTCATTCAGACCTGTAGGCACAGGGAACCCCACCATAACATCTTTAATGGCATCAGAGAGACCCTCTCTGAAATTCGCCGCCAGGGCGCACTCATTCCACTGAGTAAGCACAGACCACTTACGAAATTTTTGGCAGTATATTTCAGCCTCATCTTGCCCTTGAGACAGGGCCATCAAGGCTTTTTCAGCCTGAATCTCTAAATGAGGTTCCTCATAAAGCAACCCCAAAGCCAGGAAAAACGCATCCACATTGAGCAACGCAGGATCCCCTGGTGCCAAAGCAAATGCCCAATCCTGAGGGTCGCCCCGGAGCAAGGAAATTACAATCCTGACCTGCTGTGCAGGATCTCCAGCGGAGCGAGATCTCAGAGACAAAAATAATTTACAATTATGTTTGAAATTCTGGAAGCGAGATCTATCCCCGGAGAAAAATTCAGGCAAAGGAACTCTAGGTTCAGATATAGGAGCATGAGTTACAAAATCCTGTAAACTTTGAACCTTCATAGCGAGATTATTCAAACCTGTAGCTAAACTCTGAGGATCCATTTTAATCAGGTGAAATAAGAACCATTCAAGGATTAGAAGGAGAGAGAGACGAAGGCTGCAGTAAGCAGAAATGCTAGTGAATCAACTAATGAGCAAACTCAGAAAAAAAAAAAAAATTCTCTGCAGACTTCTTTTCTCTCCTATCTTCAGCCAATTATTTTAACCCTTGGCCGGCCAAACTGTCGCGATTCTCAATGGCAAGAGAACGTAGTAAAGCATACAAAAGGACTAGCTCTTGGAAGATGGGAACTCGAGCTGACTGTGAGCTAAACCTACCGCACAACTAACAGTGGCCGGGTAGCGTGCCTACGTTTTATCCCTAGACGCCCAGCGCCAGCCGGAGGACTGACTGACCCTAGCAGAGGAAAATACAGACCTGGCTTACCTCTAGAGAAATTTTCCCCAAAAGGCAGACAGTAGCCCCCACATATATTGTCGGTGATTTCAGAGGAAATTGACATACGAAGTATGAAGATAGGTTTAGCAAATTGAGGTCCGCTTACTAGATAGTAGGAAGACAGAAAAGGGAACTTCACAGTCAGCTGAAAACCCTTTCAAAACACCATCCTGAAATTACTTTAAGACTCTAATATCAACTCATGACACCAGAGTGGCAATTTCAGCTCACAAGAGCTTCCAGCCTCAGAAATATTCAATCACAGAGAACTGGAACAAAAATGCAAAACAAACTTAGGACAACAAGTCCAACTTAGCTGATAGTAGTCTAGGAGCAGGAACATGCAACAGAAAGGCTTCTGGTAACATTGTTGGCAGGCATAGAAATGACTGAGGAGCAAGGCTAAATAGAAAACTCCCACATCCTGATGGAAACAGGTGAACAGAGGAGATGAAGCACACAAGTTCAGTACCACCAGTGACCACCGGGGGAGCCCAGAAACCAAATTCACAACAGCTGTGATTGGCTGCTGAAATGATGTCATGCTGCAGTTTAAAAGTCGCTGGCGCCATTTTGCGCTCACTCTGCTGTGAATTTAGTTAGTGACAGGACGCTGTGTGCTGACTGAGGGCCAGTTGAGATAGCGATTTGCTTCATTGTTCTTTTCCAAGGCTAATTTAGCAACCGCTGTGTTCACCTACTAATCACCTTGCTTTTGCCTTGCAGCGCTGTTTTCACAGCGATCTGCAAGGTCTCTGTGTGTGTGTGTGTGTGTGTGCAGCCCACTCTCTAGTCTGTGTGCAGCCATAGGCCATAGCTGGTTGTATTCAGTTCAGGGAGGGTGGTTCACTGCCTCATACTGTTCTATTTTCTTTTTTTTTTTTCAAGTAGTGCAGGCTGCTGCACATTTTTTCTAATAATTCCTATTAGTGACTTTCCACCCGTATCCAGCTAAATTGTGGAAAAACACTAGATAGGATAACGTAGAGGAGTGTTTTGGGGCTTTGCAGAGCCGTTTACGGCTGTCTGCACGGTCTCCGTGTGACTGCAGCTCGCCCTGTAGTCTGTGTGCAGCCATAGCCGGTTGTATCCAGCTCAGGGTGCGTCACTGCGTCATACCGTAAAATCCATTTTCCTTTTTTTTAAGTAGTGCAGGCTGCTGCACATTTTTTCAAAAAATTCCTATTAGTGTCTTTTCACCCGTATCCACCTAAATTGTGGAAAAACACTACATAGGATAAAGCAGAGGAGGTTTTTGGGGCCTTGCAGCGCCGTTTACGGCTGTCTGCACGGTCTCCGTGTGACTGCAGCTCTCCCTGTTGTCAGTTCAGCCCCCACAAAATAAATAAATAATAAAGTTCACCAAACACACCACTTTACAGTTGTGTAGGCCACATTAGCTCATATTAAAGTCTAGTCCACACTTTAGAAAATTAGTGTTTCTTATACCTGTTAGGAGCTGTTCAGGAATAAGCACACAAAGCCGTTAGTACTTTTCTGCTTATCTTTATCAGTCAACCAAGATGAAGAAGGCAGGGAGTAAGGCACGTGGGCGTGGGCGCGGAGCAGGGAGAGGACGTGGGGATTCTGTGCCTGCTGCGGGCACCGGTGACTCATCATCACCCAGTTTCAGCAGGGAACAGTCCTTCATGCGCAGCTTTGTCGTAGAGCGCCGTACACCGCTGCTGCGTGAAGACCAAATTGGAGTCGTTGTCGGATGGATGGCAGCTAACGCATCGACTTCAATTAGTGCCACATCCTCTCAGACACAGAGCACTGGAGATCACCCATCTGTCTCTTCACCACCTGCCAAATTGCCCAGGCAGACAGAGAGCCCAGGACAGGAGCCGTCTCTACTTCTGTTCTCTGAATCTCTTGGCTTGGAAACAGGGGGCCAGCCAAGCAGCATTGGAGAAATGGAAGAAGAGGCAGTGTGCAGTGATGCCCAACAGCTTTTTCTCTCTGAGTCTGAAGAGGCGGGTGGGCCAGTGCCTCCGGTCACCACATCGCAGGACGCATCTGCTGATGACACTCAGGTGCCACTTTCTGGTGCGTGCTGTGCTGCTGAGACTACCCAGGAGGAGCAGTTGGTGGCAGAGGGTAGTGTAGATGATGAGGTCCTTGACCCATCTTGGTGTGAGGGACAGGAAGGTGGTGGGAGCAGCTCTGAGGAAGAGATTCCCCGAACGGGCCAAAGAGGGAGAGGGAGGGGGAAGACTGCGGATCCTGTAGCCTCCACTTTGGCACCCGTTAGGAGCATGTCTCTTCCAAAAGCCAAAAAGGGCGCTCCCAAGACTTGCAGTGCCTGGTCCTTTTTTGACACAGTTGCAGATGACATTTGCTATGTCAAATGCAAGGTGTGTCATCACAAAGTCAAAAGAGGGAGAAATGTCAGCAACTTCAATACCTCCAACATGTGGAAACATGTGCGGACCAGGCACGCGGCTGAGTTACAAAAACACACTGAAGAGCTAGGCCAACCAACAGCGGCAGCTACCACCTCTTCAGCTCGTGTTGCCTCTTCCTCCAGCTCACACACAGCTGGTTCGGCTTCCTCCCAGGATCGCCGTGGAAGAACCTCTGGCACTGTTGTCCAGAGACCCACTGTAATTCCACCCGCAGCACCACGTTTCCAGTTATCCTCACACTCCCAGGCCAGTCTACAGCCATCGGTAGTACAGGCATGGGAGAAAAGGCGGCCTTTCTCGGCAAACCACCCACGAGCACAGGCTCTGACTGCAGGCATTGCCAAACTTCTGTCACTGGAAATGCTGTAATTCAGGCTGGTGGAGACTGATAGCTTCCGTGACTTGATGTCATTGGCAGTCCCACAGTACAATGTGCCCAGCCGCTTTTATTTCAGCAGGCAAGCCGTCCCTGCCCTGCACAAGCATGTGGAGGGACACATAAAACACACGCTACTGAACGCCGTCAGTAGCAAGGTCCACCTCACCACCGATGCGTGGACCAGTCAACATGGACAGGGGCGATACCTTTCCCTCACTGCCCATTGGGTTAATGTTGTTGAGCCGGGTACAGATCGTGCGAGTGGCGCAGGACGTGTCCTGCCCACTCCAAGGATTGCAGGAATCCAGTCTGTACGCATTGACTCCTCCTCTTACACAAGTTCCTCAGAATCATCGCTGCAGGAGCCATCACAGTCCACCTCCACATGGACCCGTGAACGTTTACCTGTTACGACCGACATGAGCACAGCTGTGGCCAAACGTCAACAGGCCGTCTTGAAATTAATTTCTTTGGGGAATCGAAGCCACACAGCGCAGGAGCTCTGGAATGCCATCAAGCAGGAGAGCGATGTGTGGTTTGTGGCAGCGAATCTCCAGCCAGGCATAGTAGTGTGTGATAATGGCCGAAATCTGGTGGCAGCTCTGGGCCTCGGCAACCTCACTCACATCCCATGTCTGGCACATGTGCTCAATTTGGTCGTGCAGAGTTTTTTGAGGGACTATCCGGATCTTGATGCACTGCTGCACAAGGTCCGACTAGAGTGTGCTCACTTGCGGCGTTCCAGCATGACAAAATCGCGCATTGCGGCTCTGCAGCGCCGATTCCACCTTCCGGAACATCGCATCATATGTGACCTACCTACCAGGTGGAATTCCACGTTACATATGTTGGAGCGGTTGTGTGAGCAGCAGCAAGCAGTAATGAAGTACCAGCTGCATCAGGCGCAAAGAAGTCGCACTCCGCGCCGTTCAGACTTCACAACCACAGACTGGGCCACTATGAAGGACGTCTGCCAGGTTTTGCGTCCCTTCGATTATTCCACGCGGATGGCGAGTGCAGATGATGCACTAGTCAGCATGACTGTCCCCCTTATCTGCCTGCTTGAAAAATCACTGCAAGCGCTAAGGGATGATGTTGTGGAAGAGGTGGAGGATGAGGATTCACCATTTCCATCATCTTCTGGACAGTCAGCGCCACGTGGTTCCTCACAAACGCGTAGGCAGGGGACACTTTGTGAGGAGGATGAGGAGGAGTCAATGGAGGAGGAAGACATCCGTCCAGAGGAGGGAGTTACACAATTGTCCAGTAGTCAGTGTGTACAGCGAGGGTGGGGTGATGACGAGCGGGCAGAGATCACGCCTCAAGCAGGGGACAGTGTTTCTTGGCCAGTTGGCAGTCTGCAGCACATGGTGAATTACATGCTGCAGTGCCTGAGAAACGACCGCCGCATCGCCCACATTCTCAACATGTCTGATTATTGGGTGTTCACCCTCCTCGATCCTCGCTACCGGGACAACGTAGAAAGCCTCATCACACCGTTGAACCGGGAGCGAAAAATGCGGGAGTACCAAGACACACTGGTGAATTCCATCATCTTCTCCAGTCCAACTGAGAGAAGTGCTGCTAGTGCATTACAAAGCAGCTCAGTGCGTCCAGGCAGTGGAGGAGACTCTGCACAAAGAGGGAGCAGAAGCAGTGCCTCTGCCCAAGGCAAGACCAGTATGGCCCAACTGTGGCACAGTTTTGTGAGCCCGCCACAAAAGTCTACACCATCACAGACGGCTCCAGTCAGCAGGAGGCAACGGTTCCGTCAGATGGTGACAGACTACATGTCTTGCCCTCTTGCTGTACTCCCAGACGGCTCTTCCCCTTTCAAGTTTTGGGTCTCAAAGCTGGATACATGGCCAGAGCTAAGCCAGTATGCATTGGAGGTGCTGGCTTGCCCTGCGGCTAGTGTATTATCGGAACGTGTCTTTAGTGCTGCAGCTGGTGTACTAACTGACCGTCGCATGCGACTATCCTCCGATAACGTTGACCGGCTTACTTTCCTGAAAATGAACCAGGCCTGGATCTCGCAGGAATTTGCCACTCCTCTTCCTGATTAAATAATTAGGTGACTGTCTACAGTATCCAGGTCTCCTGTTGTGTTTGTCTTTCTACCACCTGAACTTTAATTCCTGGGCTCCAACACCGCCAGTTGAGGCTCAGAAGTGCCATCCTCACAGTCAAAACATACGACCCAGTGTTATTGGGTGTCAGTAACGTCAGCTGATCCCCAGCTGTGTAGCCGGCAATGTGTCCTGCGACCGCCACGCTGACACAACAACTGAAATGTAAGGGAACCTGTCCCCCCCCCCAGGCGTTTGTTACTGAAAGAGCCACCTTGTGCAGCAGTAATGCTGCACAAGGAAAAGGTAACTATTTTTGTTCAGCTCCTTGCACACGCAGAACTTAACACTTATAAAATGTGTCCACTGATACCGTAAAACCATCCCAGAGGTGGGACTTTCCTTCGTAATGTGACGCAGCACAGCCGCCACAGTATAGAGATGGCCGACAGCACTCACTTATCTGGGGCAACTG
This sequence comes from Ranitomeya variabilis, assembly GCF_051348905.1. NCBI lineage: Eukaryota > Metazoa > Chordata > Amphibia > Anura > Dendrobatidae > Ranitomeya > Ranitomeya variabilis. The sequence continues at coordinate 541,105,625 of NC_135232.1, read as the reverse complement.
TTCCAAATCCAGGGAACCCTCCTGGGTATAGCATAAATTCCAAAGTAAAAGGACAGCGCTCCAACCAGGTGTTTATAGTCCAATAAGAAAAATCTTTATTTCAGCCATGGTAAAAAAAACAGCAACGTTTCGACCGATCAACCGGTCTTTTTCAAGCATAAAACATAGTGTGCTGGGCAATCTTAAGTAGTGTGGACACCACACAGGGAGCCAATCACCACTAAGTGCCCACCCATTTTCACTTATCTTTATATACAACTTTAAAAACACATAAATAACAAACATCAGACCAATGTATATATATTGGTAAAATAAATACATTTCATCACCGTGCAGAAAACTACAATATCAAAACAGTACTCCTGAAAAAACGTGGTGTTTACCTCCCAACTTCCATGCGCTTATATGTTGCGTCTCCGTTGTCATGGTATTCAATAGCCAATGTATTAAACTTCCTCCCTAAATCCTACCAATTAAAACAAGTGGCGCCAAGTTCCAAATATGGCCAATCCTGGCTCTTAATATATTAACTATGGATCCTATCTTCCAATCCCTTCCTTTGTACTTAATTTAAATCAATACAGGCACTCACCATTCAGGAACTAGTCACGAGAAGCAGGCACAGGCTCCGGTGCCACGGTGTAAGCATCAGCGCACCACGTCACTCCTGCATCCGATCACATGATCGGGATGAAACCACGCCCCGACGTGATGCGCCTCTGCATCACCTACCACCGGCTCCATATGACCGCAACTCCGACCCGTTACCTAGGGAACGCCAGTATACGGGAAAAAGCGCATACTCTATTAGTGATTAATCTCTTATAATACTGTATGGCTCAATAAAATCGTGGCTTAAATAAGGCATAGTTTAAACTGTTTTATGGCCTTACATTTTAGAGAAGCGATACCATATTTGGTTAGAACATAGCAACATCGCACTGGAAGTTGGTGATATTCTCCACCATCTTCTTATTAAAAAAATAACACCAAAAATTCAATAGTGCACCCTAATAAGTAAACAAATACATAAAATATAGATGGTATGTATAATGGGACAGTCGAAATATAGATACAGATGAAATCACATAGCATATCTCTTTATAATATGTCTATATCATATTTTATTGTGCTAATCTTGCACTTCATTTAATCATATTTCATCATATTTTACTCCATCGACTGTCACATCCATCATCCATCTATAAAAAACAAAACAATCATTAGACATATAGTTTAAAAATACTAAAACAAGATAAAACCAAATGACACTGACGACAATGTTCTGAGGGGGGAGAAGTCATTATAAGGCATCACATCATTTAGATGCACATATAGATAGATTATATTCTATATTTAAACCTTTAGGTTGTAATGTACCTTAGATACATTACAACCTAAAGGTTTAAATATAGAATATAATCTATCTATATGTGCATCTAAATGATGTGATGCCTTATAATGACTTCTCCCCCCTCAGAACATTGTCGTCAGTGTCATTTGGTTTTATCTTGTTTTAGTATTTTTAAACTATATGTCTAATGATTGTTTTGTTTTTTATAGATGGATGATGGATGTGACAGTCGATGGAGTAAAATATGATGAAATATGATTAAATGAAGTGCAAGATTAGCACAATAAAATATGATATAGACATATTATAGAGAGATATGCTATGTGATTTCATCTGTATCTATATTTCGACTGTCCCATTATACATACCATCTATATTTTATGTATTTGTTTACTTATTAGGGTGCACTATTGAATTTTTGGTGTTATTTTTTTAATAAGAAGATGGTGGAGAATATCACCAACTTCCAGTGCGATGTTGCTATGTTCTAACCAAATATGGTATCGCTTCTCTAAAATGTAAGGCCATAAAACAGTTTAAACTATGCCTTATTTAAGCCACGATTTTATTGAGCCATACAGTATTATAAGAGATTAATCACTAATAGAGTATGCGCTTTTTCCCGTATACTGGCGTTCCCTAGGTAACGGGTCGGAGTTGCGGTCATATGGAGCCGGTGGTAGGTGATGCAGAGGCGCATCACGTCGGGGCGTGGTTTCATCCCGATCATGTGATCGGATGCAGGAGTGACGTGGTGCGCTGATGCATACACCGTGGCGCCGGAGCCTGTGCCTGCTTCTCGTGACTAGTTCCTGAATGGTGAGTGCCTGTACTGATTTAAATTAAGTACAAAGGAAGGGATTGGAAGATAGGATCCATAGTTAATATATTAAGAGCCAGGATTGGCCATATTTGGAACTTGGCGCCACTTGTTTTAATTGGTAGGATTTAGGGAGGAAGTTTAATACATTGGCTATTGAATACCATGACAACAGAGACGCAACATATAAGCGCATGGAAGTTGGGAGGTAAACACCACGTTTTTTCAGGAGTACTGTTTTGATATTGTAGTTTTCTGCACGGTGATGAAATGTATTTATTTTACCAATATATATACATTGGTCTGATGTTTGTTATTTATGTGTTTTTAAAGTTGTATATAAAGATAAGTGAAAATGGGTGGGCACTTAGTGGTGATTGGCTCCCTGTGTGGTGTCCACACTACTTAAGATTGCCCAGCACACTATGTTTTATGCTTGAAAAAGACCGGTTGATCGGTCGAAACGTTGCTGTTTTTTTACCATGGCTGAAATAAAGATTTTTCTTATTGGACTATAAACACCTGGTTGGAGCGCTGTCCTTTTACTTTGGAATTTATGCAGCACAGCCGTCATTCTTACCCCCTTGGCGCCATGCGCCGGCTCCTCAGCGTTGTTTGATTCTGTCCCGAAGCCTGCGCTGTTATGTTATCCCTTGGCCAGGCACACTTAGCGCTGCCCCTCTTCTGACATCATTTGGTGTCAGCCTGACTGCGCCTGTGCGTCCGCGCTGGCCGAGATCCCGCCTCGCAGTGTCTTCTGATTTAATCACATTGCGGGCCTGGGATCCATGGGCATGCGCAGTGCATATCTTCACCTCCGCCTCTCACTCATCTCCCTTCGCCTTCTTCAGACTGTGCACCGTCAGCTGATCCCTAATAGCATACCACGGCCATGACACCGCACAATCTGAAGAAGCCGGAGGGAGGGGAGTGAGAGGCGAGGATATGCACTGCGCATGGCCACGGATCCCAGGCCTGCGGTGGGATTACATTAGATGACACTGCGAGGCAGGATCTCGGCTAGCGCGGATGCACAGGCGCAGCCAGACTGACACCAAATGATGTCAGCAGATGGGCAGCGCTAAGTGTGCCTGGCCAAGGGATAACATAACAGCGCAGGCTCCGGGACGGAATCAAATAACGCTGAGGAGCTGGGGCATGGCGCCAAGGGGGTAGGAATGACGGCTGTGCTGTGTCATATTACGAAGGAAAGTCCCACCTCCGGGACGGTCTCACGGTATCAGGGGACACATTTTATTTAGTGTTTAGTTCTGTGTTTGCAAGGAGCATAATGAAAAGAGCCACCTTTTCCTTTTGCATCCTTTGTGCTGCACAAGCTGGCTCTTTCAGCTACAAACGCCTTGGGGGGGGTTAAAGGTTCCCTTTCGACTTTCTCCAATCAGGCTTCGGCCTACACTGTGTTCCTCTGCTCCTCCTGCTGTCCCTGGGCTCCAACACCGCTAGTTGGTGCCTGGAAGTGCTGTCCGCACAGTCAACACTTGCTGCCGTGTTATTGGGGTTCAGTAACGTCAGCTGCTCCCCTGCTGTGTGTGCTGCAATACCTCCTATCTGCTCCTCCTGCTGTCCCTGGGCTCCAACACCGCTAGCTGTTGCCTGGATGTGCTGTCCGCACAGTCAACAGTCGATCCTCTGTTATTGGGGTTCAGTAACGTCAGCTGTTCCACCAGCTGTGTGTGTGGCAATCCCTCCTATCTCCTCCACCTCCTCCTCCTGCTGTCCCTGGGCTCCAACACCGCTAGTTGTTGCCTGGAAGTGCTGTCCGCACAGTCAACAGTCGCTCCTCTGTTATTGGGGTTCAGTAACGTCAGCTGTTCCCCAGCTGTTTGTGTGGCAATCCCTCCTATCTCCTCCACCACCTCCTCCTGCTGTCCCTGGGCTCCAACACCGCTAGTTGTTGCCTGGAAGTGCTGTCCGCACAGTCAACAGTCGCTCCTCTGTTATTGGGGTTCAGTAACGTCAGCTGTTCCCCAGCTGTGTGTGTGGCAATCCCTCCTATCTCCTCCACCTCCTCCTCCTGCTGTCCCTGGGCTCCAACACCGCTAGTTGTTGTCCGGAAGTGCTGTCCGCACAGAGCCAAACACCTCGCCAATGTGTTAGTGGGGTTCAGTAATGCCTGCTGCTCCCCTGCTGTGTATACGGCAACGTGTCATGCGACCGCCACGCAGGCACAACAACCTCCCCCCCTCTAGGCGTTTGTTACTGAAAGAGCCACCTTGTGCAGCAGTAATGATGCAAAAGGAAAAAGTGCCTCTTTTCGTGGTGCTCCTTGCACATGCTGAACCTAACACTTATGAAATGTGTCCCCTCACACCGTTAAACCGTCCGGTAGGTGGAACATTCATTTGTCATGTGACGCAGCACAGCCGTCATTCTTACCCCCTTGGTGCTGTGCGTCGCCTCCTCAGCGTTGTTTGAATCTGTCCCGGAGCCTGTGCTGTTATGTTAGCCCTTGGCCATGCACACGTAGCGCTGCCCGTCTTTACTAAAGCCTGTATCTCCTAACACCTTCCAGGGATGTGTTGTGCCACCTCCGCAGCCTGTGGTGATTGATGGGCAAGAACAATTTGTGGTGGAGGAAATTATTGATTCCAGGATTCGCAGGAATCGGCTCCAATATCTGATAAGATGGCAGGGATATCCCCCTGAGGAAGACTCTTGGGAACCTGTGGAAAACATCAATGCCCAACAGAAGATCTCTCGTTTTCATCAGAGATTCCCTGAGAAACCAGGTCCAGGATCGTCCAGAGGCCGCTTCTAAGGAGGGAGTAATGTCAGGACTCTGAACATTTTTTTACCTTTTGTGCATTACTGCCCTTTTCCAAGATGGCGTCTTTGGTCTCATGTGCACTGTGTCTTCCTGCTATATAACTCCACCCCAGGGATCCCGCTCCCTGTCCGTGCCGCACCGGACCCTTGTACTCTCTATCAGTTTTTGGTATGTTTTGATTTACGGTACTGAGGTTTATTAATGACCTTGTAGGGGGCATTCAGAGTAGAATTTCAATATTTGCAGATGACAATAAACTCTGCAGGGTAATCAATACAGGGGAGGACAATTTTATATTACAGGATGATTTATGTAAACTAGAAGCTTGGGCTGATAAATGGCAAATGAGCTTTAATGGGGATAAATGTAAGGTCATGCACTTGGGTAGAAGTAAAAAGATGTATAACTATGTGCTTAATTCTAAAACTCTGGGCAAAACCGTCAATGAAAAAGACCTGGGTATATGGGTGGATGACAAACTCATATTCAGTGGCCAGTGTCAGGCAGCTGCTACAAAGGCAAATAAAATAATGGGATGTATTAAAAGAGGCATAGATGCTCATGAGGAGAACATAATTTTACCTCTATACAAGTCACTAGTTCGACCACACTTAGAATACTGTGCACAGTTCTGGTCTCCGGTGTATAAGAAAGACACAGATGAACTGGAGCCGGTGCAGAGAAGAGCGACCAAGGTTATTAGAGGACTGAGGGGTCTGCAATACCAAGATAGGTTATTACACTTGGGGCTATTTAGTTAGGAAAAACGAAGACTAAGGGGTGATCTTATTTTAATGTATAAATATATGAGGGGACAGTACAAAGACCTTTCTGATGATCTTTTTAATCATAGACCTGAGACAGGGACAAGGGGGCATCCTCTACGTCTGGAGGAAAGAAGGTTTAAGCATAATAACAGACGCGGATTCTTTACTGTAAGAGCAGTGAGACTATGGAACTCTCTGCCGTATGATGTTGTAATGAGTGATTCATTAATTAAATTTAAGAGGGGACTGGATACCTTTCTGGAAAAGTATAATGTTACAGGGTATATACACTAGATTCCTTGATAAGGCGTTGATCCAGGGAACTAGTCTGATTGCCGTATGTGGAGTCGGGAAGGAATTTTTTTCCCCATGGTGGAGTTACTCTTTGCCACATGGGTTTTTTTTGCCTTCCTCTGGATCAACATGTTAGGGCATGTTAGGTTAGGCTATGGGTTGAACTAGATGGACTTACAGTCTTCCTTCAACCTTAATAACTATGTAACTATGTAACTATGTAACTATATGGTCCTTTATCTACTATTGTTGCTTTGTCTCACTCTCCTTAACTCTCCCTACAGGAAAGATATATATCTTGGTACTGTGTTAGCCAGTAGATAGAAAAATGTTTAGAATTGAGAGTCCTCAGTGGTTGATACCTTTTAATGGCTAACTGAAAAGATGGTAACAAATCGCAAGCTTTCGAGCTTGTGAGCTCTGGTCTCAGTCCCGATCGAAGATCTGGATTTAGTACCGGATTGTGACATAGTAAGTGATAGTGCTATTAGATGAATCGGAATGATCATCAGATTAGCACTTTCTGCAGTTCACCGGCGTTTCCAGGGTAACCGATTGAAGCGGCGGTCACGTGGAGTCTTTGGTGTATGACGAGTGATGCGCGTCACGTTGGGGCGTGGCTCCATTCCGATCATGTGATGGGGCGCGGCTACGACGTGGTGCGCTGACGTCTACGCACCACGATAACATGTGAATCTGCGGCGCAGCGGTGATGCCTGCTATGGGATGACCATTGATGATGTAAGTGCACTATCAATAGATTATTAGATCTGATTGGTTAGGAATGAGGCTCGTTATTGTGTGAAGGTGTTGGATAGGTTGTTTATTTGTTCTGGCGCCGTAAGTTCGGATTGGCCCTAACCATACAGGAAGTGAATGTTGAAGATCACTTCATTGGCAGTCGATCACTATGGAGACGGGGATGCATCAAGTGAATATACGAGCCGTGGAAAAGCAATGCATTATTTTATATTTTAATATAGATTAATAGATTAGTTTATGTGAGGTTGATTTACTTATGGGATATTTATGTACATGCATGTGTCTGATGTCTGTTTTTTTATATCTATATATGATATTGTACTGTGGGCTGGTACTTGGTAGTGATTGGCTCCCTGCGTGGTGTCCACACTATTTAAGACAGCCTGTAACACCATTTTGTATGCTTGATAAAGACCTGTTTACGGTCGAAACGTTGCTGCTGTAACATGGCTGGAATAAAGATTTGTTCTATTGGATCATAACACCCGGTTGGAACGCTGTTCTTTTGACTTTTGAATATACGTATTACCCAGGAGGGTTTCCTGGATTTGGAATGAGCGCCCTAAACAGTGAGTGCTGGCAGTCACCTCTATGTTGTATATGTAGTTAGGTGAGTTGTGACAACTGGAGAGAGAGACTAGAGGAGATGTGAGGGAATGGGTTCGGTAGTGCATGTAGTTGGACAAGAAGAAGAGAGGAGCTTGGAGATTTCTTCTGTGATGGGATCGAATGTGGAGAGTGAGCCAGGGGAGATGCAGGGAGGGATGGGAGTCACTGCACTTGTTGCCTGGGAGCGAATTTCCTGATGGATATTATCTATTTTCTCTATAAAGTGGGAGACCAGGTCATCAGCACAAATGTCTGTGATAGGGGCATGTGCTTTCGGCCTGAGGAAGGAGTGAAAGGTGTCAAAAAGTTTCTTGTGGTTGTTGGATAGTGAGGAGATCAGGGTGCTGAAGTAGGTCTGTTTGGTAAAGGGCAGAGCTATAGGTTTTTAACATACATTTGAAGTGTATGAAGTCTTCTGGTGTGCAAGTTTTCCTCCATAAGTGTTCAGCACACCTAGAGCATCGCGGGAGAAATCGGGTTTGCGATGTGAGCCAGGGCTGTTTTACTCTGCGTTTGGAGGTTCTGAGGGTGAGGGGAGCTACTTGGTCAAGGGTGCTTCTAAGAGTGTCATTGAAGTGATGTACAGCCAGATCAGGACAGGAAAAAGAGGAGATCGGGGACAATGATGAGTGTAGGGAGTCTGAAAGTGTGTGAGGGTTAATTGTTATGATCCTTAGTGGCTGAGGATCACAGATAGGACTAGCTAAGTTACTGAACATAGAACAAGCTCTAGGGAGGTGGTAACTGGACTGACCGCAAAACCTGATCCTAACCAAACACACTAAAGGTAGCCGATGAACGTGCCTAAATTCCTGGACGTCTCGACGCAGCCTGAGAAACTTGCTACCCCTATAGAGAAAGTAAGACCTCACTTGCCTCAGAGAAATGACCCCAAAGATATAGGAAGCCCCCAACAAATAATAATGGTGAGGTAAGGGGAAAATACAAAATGTAGAAATGAAAACAGATTCAGCAAATGAGGCCCACTAATACTAGATAGCAGAAGACAGGCAGGGAACTGTGCGGTCAGTAAAAAACCCTATACAAAATATCCACGCTGAGAGTTCAAGAACCCCCACACCGTTAGTTGGTGTAGAAACTCAGCCCCCTAGAGCTACCAGCAAGCAAGGAAATCACATATTAGCAAGCTGGACAAGGACAAATAAATAACCAAGAAACATATTGAACACTGATGAGCAAAAAATAACCAAACAGAAACTTAGCTTCTCTTGGCGAGACTGATAACGAAGGAATTCAGGAAAGATCAAAATAGCACTGAATACATCGACAGCAGGCAACAACTGATAGTCCAGGTGAGCTAAATAGGAAACCATCTAACAGATAACGAGACAGCTGATCCAGCCTCAGACCTGCAGAATGACACAAAGAGCCACCAGAGGGAGCCCAAAGACAGCACTCACACAGTACCACTTGTGACCACAAGAGGGAGCCCAAAAACAGAGTTCACAACAGTACCCCCCCCTTGAGGAGGGGTCACCGAACCCTCATCAAAACTCCCAGGGCGATTAGGATGAGCCACATGGAAGGCATGAACCAAATCGGCCGCATGTACATCAGAGGCGACAACCCAGGAATTATCCTCCTGACCATAGCCCTTCCATTTAACCAAATACTGAAGCCTCCGTCTAGAAATACGAGAATCCAAGATCTTCTCCACCACGTACTCCAATTCGCCCTCAACCAGCACCGGGGCAGGGGGCTCAACAGAAGGAACCACAGGCACCACATACCTCCGCAACAAAGACCTATGGAACACGTTATGAATGGCAAACGACGCTGGGAGGTCCAGACGAAATGACACCGGGTTAAGGATTTCCAAAATCTTATAAGGACCGATGAAGCGAGGCTTGAATTTAGGAGAGGAGACCTTCATAGGAACATACCGAGAAGACAGCCATACCAAATCCCCAACATGAAGTCGGGGACCCACACCGCGATGGTGGTTGGCAAAGCGCTGAGCCTTCTCCTGTGACAACTTCAAATTGTCCACCACATGGTTCCAAATCTGCTGCAACCTATCCACCACAGAATCCACCCCAGGACAGTCAGAAGGCTCAACCTGACCCGAGTTAAAACGAGGATGAAAACCAGAATTGCAGAAAAAAAGCGAAACCAAAGTAGCAGAACTAGCCCGATTATTAAGGGCAAACTCGGCCAATGGCAAAAAAGTCACCCAATCATCCTGATCAGCAGAAACAAAACATCTTAAATAAGTTTCCAAGGTCTGATTAGTTCGCTCGGTTTGGCCATTCGTCTGAGGATGGAAGGCCGACGAAAAAGACAAATCAATGCCCCTCTTAGCACAAAAGATCCGCCAAAATCTGGACACGAACTGGGATCCTCTGTCAGACACAATATTTTCAGGGATGCCGTGCAAGCGGACCACATTCTGAAAAAATAGAGGAACCAAATCGGAGGAGGAAGGCAACTTAGGCAAGGGCACCAAATGGACCATTTTGGAAAAACGATCACACACCACCCAGATGACAGACATTCTCTGAGAGACTGGAAGATCCGAAATAAAATCCATGGAAATGTGCGTCCAAGGCCTCTTCGGGACAGGCAAAGGCAAAAGCAAACCGCTTGCACAAGAACAGCAAGGCTTAGCCCGAGCACAAATCCCACAGGACTGCACAAAGGAACGCACATTCCGCGACAAGGAAGGCCACCAGAAGGACCTAGCCACCAAATCTCTGGTACCAAAAATCCCAGGATGGCCTGCCAACACCGAAGAATGAACCTCGGAAATAACTTTGCTGGTCCATCTATCTGGGACAAACAGTCTCTCTGGTGGGCAACGGTCAGGTCTATCCGCCTGAAATTTCTGCAGCACTCATCGCAAATCTGGGGAAATGGCAGACAAAATCACTCCCTCTCTGAGGATACCAGCCGGCTCTGAAACTCCCAGAGAGTCAGGCACAAAACTCCTAGAAAGCGCATCAGCCTTCACGTTCTTCGAACCAGGCAGGTACGAGACCACGAAATCGAAACGGGAGAAAAACAACGACCAACGAGCCTGTCTAGGATTCAGCCTCTTGGCAGACTCGAGATAAATCAGATTTTTGTGATCAGTCAAGACCACCACACGATGCTTAGCTCCCTCGAGCCAATGTCGCCACTCCTCAAATGCCCACTTCATAGCCAACAACTCCCGATTACCAACATCATAATTCTGCTCGGCATGCGAAAACTTTCTCGAAAAGAAAGCACAAGGCTTCATCACAGAGCAATCAGAGCTTCTCTGCGACAAAACAGCCCCTGCTCCAATCTCAGAAGCATCAACCTCGACCTGAAAAGGAAGAGAGACATCAGGCTGACACAAAACTGGAGCCAAAGAAAACCGGCGCTTCAGCTCCCGAAAGGCCTCCACGGCCGCAGGAGACCAATTAGTCACATCAGAACCCTTCTTGGTCAAATCCGTCAAGGGTTTAACCACGCCAGAAAAATTAGCAATGAAGCGACGGTAAAAATTAGCAAAACCCAAGAACTTCTGAAGACTCTTAACAGATGTAGGCTGAGTCCAGTCATGAATAGCCTGGACCTTGACTGGGTCCATCTCAATAGTAGAAGGAGAAAAAATAAAACCCAAAAAGGAAACCTTCTGTACTCCGAAAAGACATTTTGAGCCCTTCACAAATAAGGCATTAGCACGTAGGACCTGAAATACCATCCTGACCTGCTTCACATGGGACTCCCAGTCCTCAGAAAAGACCAAAATGTCATCCAGATACACAATCATAAATTTATCCAGATATTCTCGGAAGATGTCATGCATGAAGGACTGGAACACAGAAGGAGCATTAGAGAGTCCAAAAGGCATCACCAAGTACTCAAAATGGCCTTCGGGCATATTAAATGCTGTTTTCCATTCATCCCCCTGCTTAATACGCACAAGGTTATACGCACCACGAAGATCTATCTTGGTGAACCAACTGGACCCCTTAATCCGAGCAAACAGATCAGATAATAATGGCAAAGGATACTGAAATTTCACCGTGATTTTATTTAGAAGACGATAATCAATACAAGGTCTCAGAGAACCATCCTTCTTGGCCACAAAAAAGAATCCTGCACCAAGAGGGGAGGAGGACGGGCGAATATGTCCCTTCTCTAAAGACTCCTTTATATAGCTCCACATCGCGGCATGTTCTGGTACAGACAAATTAAAAAGTCGTCCCTTAGGGAACTTACTACCAGGAATCAAATTTATAGCACAATCACAATCCCTATGAGGAGGTAGGGCACCGGATCTGGGCTCATCAAATACATCCTGGTAGTCCGACAAAAACTCAGGGACCTCAGAAGGAGTGGAAGAAGCAATTGACACCAAAGGAGCATCGCCATGAATCCCCTGGCAACCCCAACTTGAAACAGACATAGCTTTCCAATCCAGTACTGGATTATGGGCCTGCAACCATGGCAGACCCAAAACGACAACATCATGCAAATTATGCAGCACAAGAAAGCAAATCACCTCCTGATGTACAGGAGTCATGCACATGGTCACTTGAGTCCAATACTGAGGCTTATTCTCAGCCAATGGTGTAGCATCAATTCCCCTCAGTGGAATAGGGAATTCTAAAGGCTCCAGGACAAAACCACAGCGCCTGGCAAACGACAAATCCATCAGGTTAAGGGCAGCACCTGAATCCACAAAAGCCATAACCGAATAGGATGACAGAGCACAAATTAAAGTAACAGAGAAAATGAATTTAGGCTGTATAGTACCAACGTTGACAGTTTTAGCGATTTTTTTTAAGCGCTTAGAGCATGCTGAGATAACATGAGTTGAATCACCACAGTAAAAGCACAACCCATTTTGACATCTATGATTTTGCCGCTCAATTCTGGTCAGAATTCGGTCACATTGCATAGACTCAGGTCTCTGTTCAGAAAACACCGCCAGATGGTGCGCAGATTTGCGCTCCCGCAAACGCCGATCAATCTGAATGGCCAAAGCCATTGAGTCTTTCAGACTTGCAGGCGTGGGGAACCCCACCATAACATTCTTAATGGCTTCAGAAAGACCTTCTCTGAAATTTGCAGCCAGGGCACACTCATTCCATTGAGTAAGCACCGACCATTTCCGAAATTTTTGACAATACACCTCAGCTTCATCCTGGCCCTGAGAGAGAGCCAGCAAGGCCTTTTCTGCCTGGTTCTCAAGATTAGGTTCCTCATAAAGCAAACCAAGCGCCAGAAAAAACGCATCCACATTCAGCAATGCAGGATCTCCTGGCGCCAGGGAGAAAGCCCAATCTTGAGGGTCGCCACGTAACAGGGAGATAACAATTCTAACTTGCTGAGCGGAATCACCAGAGGAACGAGGTCTCAAAGAAAGAAATAATTTACAATTATTCTTAAAATTCAGAAACCTAGATCTATCTCCAGAAAACATCTCAGGACTAGGTACTTTTGGCTCAGACATAGGACTGCGAACAACAAAATCCTGAAAGCTTTTCCCCCTTGCAGCAAGATGATCCACACTAGAAGTCAGGCTCTGAATATCCATGTCTGCAGCTGAACTCAAAGCCACCCAGAGATTAAGGGGATGAGAGAAGCTGGACAGACTGCAGCAAAGGGAGAGTAAAAAAAAAAAAAAAATTGTACTCAGGACTTCTCTTATCCCACTTCTGCGATGCATTAAACACTTTACGGCCTGCTGTACTGTTATGATCCTTAGTGGCTGAGGATCACAGATAGGACTAGCTACGTTACTGAACATAGAACAAGCTCTAGGGAGGTGGTAACTGGACTGACCGCAAAACCTGATCCTAACCAAACACACTAAAGGTAGCCGGTGAACGTGCCTAAATTCCTGGACGTCTCGACGCAGCCTGAGAAACTTGCTACCCCTATAGAGAAAGTAAGACCTCACTTGCCTCAGAGAAATGACCCCAAAGATCTAGGAAGCCCCCAACAAATAATAACGGTGAGGTAAGGGGAAAATACAAAACGTAGAAATGAAAACAGATTCAGCAAATGAGGCCCACTAATACTAGATAGCAGAAGACAGGCAGGGAACTGTGCGGTCAGTAAAAAACCCTATACAAAATATCCACGCTGAGAGTTCAAGAACCCCCACACCAACTAACGGTGTGAGGGTAGAAACTCAGCCCCCTAGAGCTACCAGCAAGCAAGGAAATCACATATTAGCAAGCTGGACAAGGACAAATAAATAACCAAGAAACATATTGAACACTGATGAGCAAAAAATAACCAAACAGAAACTTAGCTTCTCTTGGCGAGACTGATAACGAAGGAATTCAGGAAAGATCAAAATAGCACTGAATACATCGACAGCAGGCAACAACTGATAGTCCAGGTGAGCTAAATAGGAAACCAGCTAACAGATAACGAGACAGCTGATCCAGCCTCAGACCTGCAGAATGACACAAAAAAGGAGCCCAAAGACAGCACTCACACAGTACCACTTGTGACCACAAGAGGGAGCCCAAAAACAGAGTTCACAACAGTTAATAACATGTAGATTTCTGAATGTGTGATGCGTAGGAGAGAGCTGGGGTGGGCGAGGAATTGTGAGTGTGAAGGAGAGAATGTGTCAGGACTCATGAACTCACGTCCTGAGGCCGCTTCTAAGGAGGGAGTAACGTCAGGACTCTGAACATTTTGATTACCTTTTGTGCATTACTGCCCTTTTCCAAAATCGCGTCTTTGGTCTCATGTGCACTGTGTCTTCCTGCTATATAACTCCACCCCAGCCTTTAGTCTGTGCTAGAGTATTCTGCCTTGCATCCAGCTCCACTCTGGCGACTCCCTGGCTTTGCACCTGCACCTGCACCTGCTCCTGTGAACCTGTGTGGAGATCCTGCTACTCAGCTCTGAGTTTCTGCTTCATACATCGGTTTCCAGTAATCCTCCATCTGGCTGCTTGTGTTTGTTTCCATCTGCATTTGCTGGACATGTAAGCTGTTGCTGCTTTGCTTAAACCTGAGACTTTTAACCAGGCCTCCCTGGTTGTGCTAAGATATTATTTGAACTGCCTTATCAGCATATCTATCTGTGTTTGGACTACCAAGGACTTATTCGTGTCAAGTACACTCAAGAATAATTGTGCTTCATAGACTTCTGCGTGATTGCACTTTCCTCTGAAGTTTCCTATAGACTGTTAAGCTGCGTTTATATTTACACCAAGTGTTGTGGACTTGAGTTTCTCTCTGCACCTGTTTGAATCACCGTGTGATAATATAGACTTTACCACTTATAAAACTGTGTCCTATAGTTATCTTGTTCCATGCAAAGAGTCTCCTGAGTTATCCCTTATAATCATTACAGGATACTCAAGCCTCAAAAAAGAGGAGACTGCTGGAACAATGACTGCAGAAAGCAGACTAGAGCAGGTGTTCTCCATAATTAGATCACTGCAGAAAGATGTGGAAGGTCTGCAAAAGAAGTTTGGAAGCTTTGAACACAATCAACAAGTGTTTGGACAAACTTTGCAGGACTTAAGCACCCGGAAGGCAGCCCAGGAAAACAAACTTGCTGGCATAGAGTCCCAGTATGGACGTGCTTTTCAGGACATAAACACGCAAATTGCTGCACAAGAGACTTTTCCATCTGGGCAACCGCCACCAGCTAGCCCACCTAAGTTGCCCCCATTCAGATTTAATGGTGATTGCAACAAATTTCGTGGCTTTGTGAATCAATGTATGCTATATTTTGATGTGCATGCTGACCGTTTTCCTAATGATAGATCCAAAGTATTGTGTGTAATAATGCTGCTGACCGCACGAGCGCTTGTCTGGGCGAATCCGATGATTGAGTCTCGTGACCCGCGGTTAAATGATTTGGATGATTTTTTGGCCACTATGGCATTAATGTTTGATGACCCTAATCACCGTGCAACCGCTGAATCCGCTTTATTGTCTTTATGCCAGGCTAAACGTTCTGTTATTGAGTATGCTACTGAATTCAGGAGATTAGCGGTAGATACTAATTGGGACAGTTATGCACAATTACCTATTTTTAAAAGGGGTCTGTCTAGCATTGTAAAGGATGAATTAACTTGCTCTGAATCACCACTAGAGCTAGAAACATTTATACAGCATTGTGTGCGCATTGACATTCTCCTTACTGAGGGTAGGCAGGAGAAATTTGCTGCTTATAACCGTATTTCTAACTTTTCCCTTCCTTCCAAAGAGCCAGCAGGTAAAACATCTCGAGAGGTAGAGGAGGTGCCCATGCAAATTGATTCTGTTCAGAGACGCGAAAGTAATAAGCGCCGGGAGCATCGCCTTCGAGAAAGTCTATGTTTCTACTGCGGCCAGTCTGACCATTTTCTAATCAACTGTCCCAAGTGTCCAAACGCGGCCTAACAAGGTGCTAGCAGCAGTAGGGGATTATGACAACTATGATGATGAATCTGACATCTCTGAATGTAGCCTGCCTTTAAACGCTGTATTCCATTCACTTTCTATGACTTCACCAGCCAAGGAGCTAAATGAAAAGAACTCTCACTGTTCTCTCCCAATTAAGATCCTGTGTACAGGACAGTGGATTTCCAGTGCAGCTATGATTGACTCTGGTGCAGATGGCAATTTTATGGATATCGCATTTGCCAAATAACATGATATTGAAATTCAGCAAAGAGCCTCTCCAATTACCATGGAAACAGTGGATGTGTCACCTTTAATCTCTGGGCCTGTGGATCAGGAGACCGCACCCCTTGAGATTTTGTTGGAGCCTAATCATCAAGAGAAACTCTCTTTCTTGTTAATTTCTTCTCCTCATTTTCCTGTGATTTTAGGCATCCCTTGGCTGCGTTCTCAGAATCCAACTATCAACTGGGAGACCAAGGAGATTATCTTTCCAACAAGGAGCAACTCAGCATTAACTGAAGCTGTCCCCGAGTCCACAGCTACGGAACCACCGGTACAGGTATTTACTTTACTTTCAGCATATAAAGAGTTCTCTGACATCTGTGACAAGAAGAATGCAGATCAGCTTCCTCCACACAGGCATTATGACTGTCCCATTGAGTTGCTTCCTGGGGCAGCTATTCCTTTTGGTAACGTATATCCTTTGGCGGCACCTGAGCTTCAAGCCTTAAAGGAGTATATTGATGAAAATCTGGCCAAAGGCTTCATATGTCCTTATTCCACACAAGCAGGGGCACCTATATTTTTTGTAAAGAAGAAGGATGGGTCCCTGAGACCCTGTGTGGACTATTGAAAGCTCAATAAGGCAACCGTACGGAATCGTTACCCTTTGCCTCTGATTCCTGAATTACTGGAAAGAGTCCGCCATGCTAAGGTGTTCTCTAAACTGGATCTTTGTGGGGCTTATAATTTGGTGCGTATTCGTCCAGGGGATGAGTGGAAGACAGCATTCCGATGCCGGTATGGACACTTTGAATATCTTGTGATGCCCTTCGGGCTTTGTAATGCCCCTGCAATGTTTCAACACCTTGCTAATGACATTTTCAGAGATTTGTTGGACCAGTTTGTGGTGATCGATTTGGACGATATTCTAATCTTTTCTGACTCTCTACAGGAACATGAAGAACATGTCATAGCTGTTTTAAGATGTCTGAAAGAGAACCATTTGTATATCAAGCCAAAGAAATGCGAGTTCCATCGTTCTGAGATACAGTTCTTAGGTTATATCATCTCTCTCCAGGGGCTGAACATGGAATCTGGTAAGATTCAGGCTATCCTTGACTGGCCGGTACCCAAGAGCGTTAAGGAGGTGCAACGTTTTATTGGTTTTGCAAAAATCTTACAGACGTTTTATTCAAAATTTTTCTGATATTGTCTGTCCCATTACTTCCTTGACAAAGAAGGAAAAGCCCTTTAAATGGTCATCACAGGCTCAAGAAACTTTTGATCGGCTTAAGATCTGTTTCACCTCAGCACCGCTGTTGATACACCCAGATCCAACACTTTCTTTCATTATGGAGGTGGACGCTTCTGATAATGCCTTGGGGGGCTATTCTCTCCTTAAGAACTGGAGAGAAGGGTCTGCTACATCCTTGTGCTTACATTTCCCATAGACTAACCTCAGCAGAGAAGTATTACGATGTGGGAGACAAGGAATTGCTGGCTATTATTGTGGCTTTCAAGGAATGGAGGCATCATCTGCAAGGAGCTGCACAACAGATTGTAGTGCTTACTGACCATCGCAATTTAGCGTTCCTCAGATCCGCTAGATGTCTTTCTCCTCGTCAGGCTCTTTGGAATTTATTTTTAAATCAATTTAATTTTGTTATCTCATACCGCCCAGGTTCTCGTAATGGGAAGGCTGATGCTTTATCCCGAATCCATGCTGCGGATTCCGTACCTGGAGCCCCATCCAAGACCATTCTATCTGATGCCAATTTCATCGGAGTTATCCACGATCAGGACTTGTGGAAGAAGTGCAGGGAGGCTTATGATAGTGATGTATTTCTGGCCAACCCACCTGTTGATAATAATCTTGTCTTTAAGGGTGGAATATGGTTCAGAGATCGACGTGTCTACGTCCCTGAGGCCGTCCGTCTGCAGATGCTCAAGTTGGTACATGACTCCAAGTTGGCTGGTCACAGTGGGGTATAGAAAACACAAGAGTTCCTAAGCCGATTTTTCTGGTGGCCAACTTGCCTGAAGGATACTAAGGACTATGTTCTCTCTTGCGAGGTATGTGCTCGGTACAAGACTCCTCGTGTGGCACCTACGGGTCTCCTGCAACCATTACCTGTTCCGTCCCGACCTTGGGGGTCTATATCAATGGACTTTATTGTGGAGCTGCCTACATCAGGGGGCATGAATACGATCATGGTAGTAGTTGATCGCCTGACTAAAGCAGCTCATTTTGTTCCATGCACCGGCATCCCCTCAGCTAAGGATACAGTGAACTTGGTTATTCAGAATGTCTTCCGGCTGCATGGGGTCCCAGATGAGATCATCTCTGACCGTGGAGTACAGTTCACTTCAAGATTCTGCAAGGGGTTTTGCTCTGCACTCAATATTAATGTCTGTCTCTCTTCCGCTTACCATCCCCAGACAAATGTTCAGACTGAGCGTACCAACCAGACGTTGGAACAATATCTAAGATGCTATGTTAGCCATCTCCAAGATGATTGGTTGGAATTACTGCCGTTAGCCGAATTTTCATACAACAATTCTCAGAGCGCCTCCTCTAAGTTCACTCCTTTCTTTGCCAATCTGGGTTATCATCCATGTATCTTACCTAGGTCTCCGATTAATTCTCCGGTTCCAGCAGTCGAGGAAAGGCTGACTGAGATGAGGCAAAATCTGGAGGTTCTGAAGGAGTCCCTGACCACAGCTCAAGAACGTTATAAGAGATCGGCTGATAGATTCCGTAAACCTCCACCCATGTTCAAGGTAGGAGATTCCGTGTAGTTATCAACTAAGAATCAGAAAGTTAAACGTTCCTTCAAAAAAACTTGGACAGAAATTAATTGGCCCTTTCAAAATCAACGGTATTGTGAGCTCTGTGGCCTGCCGTCTGAAGCTGCCTAGGACTATGAAGGTACACCCAGTTTTTCATGTATCTTTACTAAAGCCTGTATCTCCTAATACCTTCCAGGGACGTGTTGTGCCACCTCCGCAGCCTGTGGTGATTGATGGGCAAGAACAATTTGTGGTGGAGGAAATTATTGATTCCAGGATTCGCAGGAATCGGCTTCAATATCTTATAAGATGGCAGGGATATCCCCTGAGGAAGACTCTTGGGAACCTGTGGAAAACATCAATGCCCAACAGAAGATCTCTCGTTTTCATCAAAGATTCCCTGAGAAACCAGGTCCAGGATCGTCCTGAGGCCGCTTCTAAGGAGGGAGTAATGTCAGGACTCTGAACATTTTGATTACCTTTTGTGCATTACTGCCCTTTTCCAAGATGGCGTCTTTGGTCTCATGTGCACTGTATCTTCCTGCTATATAACTCCACCCCAGCCTTTAGTCTGTGCTAGAGTATTCTGCCTTGCATCCAGCTCCACTCTGGCGACTCCCTGGCTTTGCACCTGCACCTGCACCTGCTCCTGTGAACCTGTGTGGAGATCCTGCTACTCAGCTCTGAGTTTCTGCTGCATACATCGGTTTCCAGTAATCCTCCATCTGGCTGCTTGTGTTTGTTTCCATCTGCATTTGCTGGACATGTAAGCTGTTGCTGCTCTGCTGAAACCTGAGACTTTTAACCAGGCCTCCCTGGTTGTGCTAAGATATTATTTGAACTGCCTTATAAGCATATCTATCTGTGTTTGGACTATCAAGGACTTATTCGTGTCAAGTATCCTCAAGAATAATTGTGCTTCATAGACTTTCTGCGTGATTGCAGTTTCCTCTGAAGTTTCCTATAGACTGTTAAGCTGCGTTTATATTTACACCAAGCGTTGTGGACTTGAGTTTCTCTCTGCATCTGTTTGAATCACCGTGTGATAATATAGACTTTACCACTTATAAAACTGTGTCCTATAGTTGTCTTTTTCCATGCAAAGAGTCTCCTGAGTTATCCCTTATAATCATTACAGGATACTCTAGCCTCAAAAGAGGAGACTGCTGGAACAATGACTGCAGAAATCAGACTAGAGCAGGTGTTCTCCATAATTAGATCACTGCAGAAAGATGTGGAAGGTCTGCAAAAGACCTTATAATCATTACAGAATGTTGTGGTCAGAGAGGGGAAGTGGTGAGTTATCTAGGTAGGAGATTGAACAGAGCTGGACAAAGACCAGGTCAAGGGTGTTACCGTCTTTGTGTGTTTCAGAGGTTGAGAGCTGTGAGAGGCCTAGAGAAGTGGTTAGTGATAGAAGCTGGGATGCAGATGTGGAAGTGAGGCTATTAATGGGGATGTTGAAGTCTCCCAGGATAAGGGTTGGTATTTCTGAGGACATTGTGGCAGCCAGGCCGAGAAATGGTCCAGGAAGTGGGTGGGTGAGCCTGCGGGCCGGTATATGACTTCTACTCTGAGGGAGAGGGGATGAAAGAGCCTGATGGTATGGACCTCAAAACAAGAGAATGAGAGTGATGGAGCTGGGGGGATGACCTGGAAAGTGCATTGTGGGGACAGGAGTATTCCGACTCCACCACCATGTCTGTTTGTGCGTCTCGGGGAATGCGAGAATTGTAAGCTACCTTGGGAAATGGCAGCAGGAGAGACTGTGTCAGAATCCTGAATCCAGGTTTCCATGAGGGCCAACAGATTAAGGCTAAGTGCTAAGTGCACACGTTGCAGAATTGCCACGGAAATTTCCACCGCAATTCTGCAACTCCTGCCGCGGGTATATCGCATGCAGAATTGGCATGCATATTCCCGCTAAACACTAGCGTTTTGCAAGCGTAATTAGCTTACAGAATGCTAGTGTTTTCCAAGCGATTTGTAGCATCGCTTGGAAAACTGATTGACAGGTTGGTCACACTTGTAAAACATAGTGTTTGACAAGTGTGACCAACTTTTTACTATTGATGCTGCCTATGCAGCATCAATAGTAAAAAGATCTAATGTTAAAAATAATTTAAAAAATGGTAATTCTCACCTTCCGACGGCCCCCGATCTCAGCGGTGCACGTGGTGGCTTCCGTTCCCATGGATGCTGTGTGCGAAGGACCTGGGATGATGTCACAGTCACGTGACCACGACGTCATCGTAGATCCTTCGCACACAGCATCCCAGGGAACGGAAGGCGCCACGTGCACCGCTGAGAGGCGGGCCATCAGAAGGTAAGTATATCACTATTTTTTATTTTAATTCTTTTTTTAACAATTATATGGTACCCAGGGCCTGGTGGAGAGTCTCCTCTCCTCCACCATGGGTACCAACCGCACATGATCTGCTTAATTCCCGCATGGTGGGCATAGCCCCATGCTAGAAGTAAGCGGACCAATGCATTCCTATGTGTGCGGAATCCCCGCGATTCTGCAAATTAATGAACATGCTGCGTTTTTTTCCGGAATGCGTTTCCACTCAGTAAAAAATGCAGCATGTGCATACAAAGTGCGGATTGCATTCTTTTAATAGGATGCTTAATGTGAGCATTTTTTTTTGTGGTTATCGCTTTTTTTGTAGCGAAAAAACGCAAACAAAATGCGAAAAATCCGGAACGTGTGCACACAGCCTAAGAGAGTTTTTCAGAAACTAATTTTGTAGGAAAGGAAGCTTGTTACATACAGATCGTGGATTCCAAAGGGCACAATTAAAAGAAGGAGATGAAGGAGTGCAACTAATATTAGTAAGATTATTAAGGTTCCGATTGTCGTGTTGGGGGAGATGTCCCCTGAAATCAGTAGGAGTAGGAAGATAATAATAATAATTATTATTATTTTTATATAGCGCTAAAATATTCCGCAGCGCTTTACAATTTTGCACACATTATCATCGCTGTCCCTGATGGGGCTCACAATCTAAATTCCCTATCAGTATGTCTTTTGAATGTGGGAGGAAACCCACGCAAACACGGAGAGAACATACAAACTCTTTGCAGATGTTGTCCTGAGTAGGATAAGAACCCAGGATTCCAGCGCTGCAAGGCTGCTGTGCTAACCACTGTGCCACCGTGATAAAGAGTAGTTTTTGGAATTGTTTGAAGTTTTTTTGTGCAGTGTGTTTGGGCAAGATAGGCTGAGGGATAGTGCACATAGTAATGTCACATGCAGGGATAATGCACACAGTGATGTCACATATAGGGACAGAGTACACAGTGATGTCACATAAAGATATAACTCACACAGTGATGTCACATGCAAGGATAGTGCACACAGTGATGACACATGTAGGAATAATGCACACAGTGATGTCACATATAGGGATAGAGTACACAGTGATGTCACATAAAGAGATAATGCACACAGTGATGTCACATGCAGGGATAGTGCAGACAGCTATGTCACATGCAATAATAATGCACACAGTGATGTCACATGAAGGAATAATGCACACAGTGACGTCCCAAGCAGGGATAATGCACACAGCTATATTACATGCAGGAATAATGCACACAATTATGTCACACAGAGGAATAATGCACATAGTGATGTGACATGTAGGAATAATGCACACAGTGACATCACAGTTCAGAGATAATCTAGCATTATTCCTGCATGTAACATAGCTGCGTACATTTTGCCTGCATGTGACATGCACTATAATGCACATAGTGATGTCATATGAAGGAAAAATGTGCACAGTGATGTCACATGAACGGATAGTGTACACAGTGATGTCACATGTAGGAATAATGCACACAGTTATGTCAAATGAAGGGATAATGCAAACAGCGATGTCACATGCAGGGATATTGCCCATAGCGATGTCACATGCAGGAATAATGCATTGATGACACATGCAAGTATAATACACACAGCTATATCACATGCAACGATAATGCACATAGTGATGTCCCAAGCAGAAATAATGCACAGTGATTTCATGTGCATTGATAATACTCATGCAGGAATAATGCGCACAGTAATATCACATGGAAGAATAATGCACACAGTGATATCACACGCAGTGATAATGTCCACAGTGATGTCACATGCATGAATAATGCACAAAGTGATGTCACATGCAGGAGTAATGCATATAGTGATTTTACATGCATGATAACACACAGTGATGTCACATGTAGGGATAGAGCAAATAACAATGTAATATGCAGAGATAATGCACACAGTGATGTCACATGCAGGAAAAATGCACTTAGTGATGTCACATGCAAGGATAATGCACACAGCTATATCACATGCAACGATAATGCACATAGTGATGTCCCATGCAGGAATAATACACACAGTGATGTCACATGCAGCAATAGGGCACAGAGTGATGTCACATGTACGAATAATGCACATAGTGATGTCACATGCAGGGATAATGCCCATAGTGAGGTCACATGCAGGCATAATGTACATAGTGATGTTACATGCATAAATAATGCACATAGTGATGTCCAATGCAGGAATAATACATGCAGCGATGTCACATGCAGGAATAATGCACACAGGGGAGTCACACATAGGGATAGAGTACATAGAGATGTCACATGAAGACTTAATGCACACAGATTTCATATGCAGGGACAGTGAATACAGTTATGTCACATGCAATAATAATGCACACAGTGATGTCACATGGAGGAATAATGCACATAGTGATGTCACAACCAGGGATTATGTGCACAGTGATGTCACATGCAGGAATAATTCACACAGTGATGTTACATGCAAGGATATTGCATAAATTGATGTCACATGCAGGAATGATGCACACAGTGATGTCACATGCAGGGATAATGCATATAGTGATGTCAAATGCAGGGATAATTCATGCAGTGATTTCACATGCAGGGATAATACACACAATGATATCACATGCAGTAATAATGCACACATCGATGTCACATTCAGGGATAATGTGCACAGAAATGTCACGTGCAGAGATAATACACACAGTGCAGTTTTTTTGCAGGGATAATGCACACAGTTATGCTACCTGCAGGGATAATGCACGCAGTGATGTCACATGTAGGGATAATGCACGCAGAGCTGTCACATGCAGGAATAATGCACGCAGTGATGTCATATGCTGGAATTATGCACATAGTGATGTCACATGCAGGTATAACAGACTTTGATATCATACACAGAGATAATGCACATAGTGATGTCACATACAGGAATAATGCACATAGTGATGTCACATGCAGGGATAATGCACAGTGATGTCACATGCAGAAATAATGCACATAGTGATGTCAAATGCAGGAATAATGCACATAGTGATGTCCAATGCAGGAGTAATACACCCAGTGATGTCACATGCAGGAATAATGCACGTAAGTGATGTCATATGTGGGAATAATGGATACAGTGATGTCACATGCATGGATAATGCACACAGAAATGTCACGTGCAGCAATAATGTACATAGTATTGTCACATGCAGGGATAATGCACTCAGGGGAGTCACATGCAGAGATAATGCACATAGAGATGTCACACGTAGGTATAATGCACACAGTGATGCCACAATCAGAAATAATGCACACAACGATGTTACATGCAGGAGTAATTTATGTAGTGTTTTCACATGCAGGGATAATGCACACTGTGATGTTACATGCATGAATAATGCACATAGTGATGTTACATGCAGGGATAATGTTAATAGTGATGTCAAATGTGGGGATAATGCACATAAGTGATGTAACATGCAGGAATTATGCACACAGGGACATCACATGCAGGGAAAATGCACGCAGTGATGCCACATGCAGAGATAAAGATGGGGGTCGGAGTAGGGCGCAGCTATATGGAGGCCCCCCATGACTGCTTTTGGCCGGGAGGTTTTTGAATGATGCTGCGGGGTTGTGATAGGTGGATGGTCGAGAGGGAGGAGCTTCAAAGAGGAAGGATTTGTGGGGAAAGTGCGGGAAAACCGACATTCTTTTCCGCATGCCAGGGGAGCCAGACGTACCTGATGGAGTCCGCAGAAAATTTGATGTCCAGGTTGCAGGAGATGGCACGTTCCAGGAGAGGAGGTTGGCTCGAGGCCCAGCTGTCTGCGATAATTGGAGCGGCAGAAGGTCCAGGAATGAGCGCGAGGGGCAGGAGGACTAGGCCCCTGGAAAGACTCTCTCCCGAGGTTGCGGTGCGTGGCAGGCGCAGGCTCTGGAGCCCCTCCAAGGACCCTGCGGGTGGTGAGTGCAGCGGCACGTCCCCCCCCTTCGTCCTCCCCCCGGCAGGAATCCTCCTACCCGGCCTGCACGCGCCTGCCGCCGAGTCCAGGACACCGCTGCTTCGGCTGGGAGCGTCGGACCGGAAGTGAGCCAGGGACAATCCAGGCTGCATGCAGCCAGCTCTCTCACCATTCCTACCCGGTCTCCGGCATGCAGTGGGTGCTCAGCGGCAGCGAGAGGGAGCGCACAGCCTGTGGCAGCAGCGGCGGCAAGGAGGAGTGCAGATCCACTACCTGCGGCAAGTACCCCAAGCGCTGCTAACTCCGGGGTGCCTGCTGGGCCCAGCACCAGGCGCAGACAGGCAGCAGTGCGACAGCAGCAGGCAGCTCCCATGCCTGCACCCAGCATGCAGCGTGGGGATGTGAGAGAGGCAGGCAGCGGTGTCGAGCTGCCTGCAGGTCGGCTAAGGAGGGTTTGCGAGCGGGCTGGCCCGTCCGGGTCTTATCACCAGGACCAGTCAAGATCACCAGTGAGGTCGCCAGCGCAAGGAGCTTCCAGTTCCCGGAACCCCTCTGGCGATGGGGGGGCCAGGGGCAGAGAACGTGGACAGAGAGGTTCGTCTTTTCAGCAGTACCAGCACGCTTGGGTCCCCCCTGGTGACACGGAGGCCAGGGGCGCGGGCCTGGAGCAGAGAGGGCTCGTTGTGCGGCAGTCGCAACATGCTCGGGTCTCCCCTGGTGACGAGGAGGCCAGGGGCACGGGCCTGGGGCTTGGAGGATCGTCGGTGCAGCAGTCGCAACACGCTCAGGTCCCCCTTGGTGACGAGGAGGCCAGGGGCGCGGGCCTGGGGCAACAGCATTATGAAGTATCGTCATCCAGCGGTGAGCGTTACGGAGGGACAGAGCGGCAGGGATCAGGAGTTTCAGCTGGTGGGGACACAGCACCCGCGCAGCAGTGTGAGTATGAGTCTATGTCTTGTTCATTGCCCGCAGGGGCTAGGTCGCAGGAGGCCAGGGGGGACTGGTGGTAGGGGGTGAGGAGCGACAGCGCGGTGGGCCTAGTGGGGTGGAAGTGCTGGGCCTGCAGGATTTATTGCATAGCATGTCACAAATTCTACGGAGGCTGGATGGCGGGGCGGCAACTGGGGTTGGTGCATCGCCAGTGGGGGCGTGGTTGTCAGGACAGGGGGTAGAGCCTCAGGCGGGAGGTGTATTGTTGAGTCCTGGTCGGGTGGCGGAGGTAGCATCAGCGGGTGTATCGGTTTCAGTCCAAACGGAAAAGGACAGAGGGGATACGGTTAAGCTAGATGATAGAGCGAAAGGGCAAGTTTACGTGTGCTTTGAAGGGCCTTTGGGGGCTCATTTGAAGAAGGAGGTGAAGGAGAAGATTTGGCGGGATGAGTATGTGAAAATTTTTTCTCTTCTCCCTTTGGAAAAGTTTAATTTGGATAAAGGGAAAAAAGAGGATAGCAAAAAAGAGGAGGAGGAAAAGCGGAGGTGGAGATTAATTCCGCAGACATTTGTAAATTGGTTGCAGGCGTTTGCAATTTTGGCGAGTGTGGTGGGGGAGAAGGCGCCTGAGAATTGCTCGGGATTGTTTTGTTATTTAGATTCTATTGGGGAAGCGCATCGTACTTATGGCGGTCAGACATGGTTGCGGTATGATGAGCAGTTTAGGCAGAGGAAGGCGGTGAGGCCGGAAATTCGGTGGGACCAAAAGGATATAGGGCTTTGGTTGAAAGTTATGGCCCCAGCCAGGCATGGGCAGCCCTTTCACGGGGGCAGAGGTGGTGGCCACCAGCAGGCGGGACATGGAAGCGGTAGTCAGGGAGTGCAGGGCTCGAAGGAAAAATCCGGAACATGCTGGCAGTTTAATGATGGCCAGTGTAAGTACGGGAACACCTGTAAATTTAAACACGTGTGTTCCCATTGTAGCGGAGGCTCCCACGGGGCCTCGAAATGCTTCAAGAAAGGGAAAGGAAAGCCATCCTTGGGTGCCTTGCGTTCAAGAGATGGCCCCCTTTCTAAATAGGTACCCAGATCAAGTGAAGGCTGGAGTAATTTTCCATGGTTTTGCGGATGGTTTTAGGATTCCTCGTCTGGGTCACATTGTTCCTTTTTCGATTAAGAATTTGCGGTCGGCAATGTTGCATGCCGAGGTTGTTGATGTTAAGCTTAAAAAAGAAGTGGAGCTGGGTAGGATGGCAGGTCCGTTTTTGCATCTGCCTATGGAGGGGATGGTTGTTTCCCCTTTGGGGGTGGTGCCCAAAAAGAGCCGAATAAATTTTGTTTGATTCAGCATTTGTCATATCCAAAAGGTTTGTCGGTGAACGATGGCATCGCCCAAGAGTTATGCTCTGTGGAATATACATAGTTACATAGTTATTAAGGTTGAAGGAAGACTGTAAGTCCATCTAGTTCAACCCATAGCCTAACCTAACATGCCCTAACATGTTGATCCAGGAGAAGGCAAAAAAAACCCATGTGGCAAAGAGTAACTCCACCATGGGGAAAAAAATTCCTTCCCGACTCCACATACGGCAATCAGACTAGTTCCCTGGATCAACGCCTTATCAAGGAATCTAGTGTATATACCCTGTAACATTATACTTTTCCAGAAAGGTATCCAGTCCCCTCTTAAATTTAATTAATGAATCACTCATTACAACATCATACGGCAGAGAGTTCCATAGTCTCACTGCTCTTACAGTAAAGAATCCGCGTCTGTTATTATGCTTAAACCTTCTTTCCTCCAGACGTAGAGGATGCCCCCTTGTCCCTGTCTCAGGTCTATGATTAAAAAGATCACCAGAAAGGTCTTTGTACTGTCCCCTCATATATTTATACATTAAAATAAGATCACCCCTTAGTCTTTGTTTTTCCAAACTAAATAGCCCCAAGTGTAATAACCTATCTTGGTATTGCATATACATCATTTGATGCAGTGGTGCAGTGGGTGAGGAGGCATGGCCCTGGAGCTTTGTTGGTAAAGACAGATATTGAATCGGCCTTTCGGTTGCTTCCGGTTCACCCGGATAGTGTTCCATTGTTGGGTTGTTTTTGGAATGGTGGTTACTATTTGGATAGATGTTTGCCAATGTGTTGCGCAATTTCTTGTTCCTTGTTGAGACGTTCAGTACTTTTTTAGAGTGAGTGATTATGGAACGTCGTGGGAGTTCAGTCAGTGATTCATTATTTGGATGATTTTTTGTTTATCGGTCCGGCTGATTCAGCAGTGTGCAGGAATGCTTTAGCAGCTATGTTTTGGGTTGCTGAGCGTTTTGGGGTTCCGTTGGCAAAGGAAAAGACGGAAGGTCCTTGTACTGTTTTGAGTTTTCTGGGCATTCTCATTGATTCCGAGAGAATGGAGTGTCGGTTGCCAGAAGACAAGCTGGCTCTCCTTCAGCAAGAGGTGGAAAGAGCTAGGAGGATGCGGAAGCTGACTTTGAAAGAGTTGCAGTCTTTGTTGGGTAGGTTGAATTTTGCGTGCCGGATCATGCCCATGGGCAGGATATTTTGTCGCAGGTTGTCGGTTGCGACGGCGGGGGTGAAGGCGTCTCACCATTTCATTCGTTTGAGCAAGGAGCACAAGGACGATTTATTAGTGTGGCAACGTTTTTTAAACAATCACAATGGGCGCTCTTTGATTCAACAGGAAATTGTAACTAATTTTGACTGCGAGATTTACACAGATGCAGCTGACGCGGCTGGTTATGGGGCTTATTGCAAAGGAAGGTGGTGTGCGGGACAATGGCCGGAGTTTTGGAGGCAGTTGGGTCTTACAAAAAACCTGGCTTTGTTGGAATTGTTTGCTATTGTCGTGGCGGTTTCCATTTGGGGGGAAATGTTCGCTAACAGGAGGGTTCATTTTCATTGCGACAATATGAGCATGGTGTCGGTAATTAACAGTTTATCGGCTTCTTCCCCCCCTGTGATTAAGTTGGTGAGGGAGTTGGTTCTCAGATGCTTGGAGCTGAAAGCTTGTATTTCGGCGGTTCATGTGCCAGGTGTGCAGAATTCAATTGCCGATGCTTTGTCTCATTTTCAGTGGGAGCGTTTTCGGGAATTGGCTGGGAATTGGGTGTCTTGTTGGGGCCCTTTGGTGTCCGAAGAAGATACGGTGTTGGCAGTGTTGTTTTTAATTGGCAAGGCGGCCGAGGTGGGTTGGTCAATTTCTAAAGTTAATAAGTTCGTGGCTGGCCTTGCTTTTGCTTTTAAGTTGCAGGGATTGGTGGACGTTACAAAAAATATTTTGGTTAGACAGGCACTTAGGGGTTTTAGGAGAGGGAATCAGACCCTCTATAGGCGCCGCCCCGTTTCCTTCAGCCTTTTGGAAAGGCTGGGTGGTGTTTTGGAGATTATTTGTCTTTCTAACTTTGAGTTGGCGTTGTTTCGACTTGCTTCTTTGTTAGCCTTTTTTGGGGCAATGCGTGTTGGTGAACTGATGTCAAGCTCAAGGGACAGGGCTGGAGGTTTGTTTGCTGAGGATGTTGATTTTTGGACGGGGGGTATTGTTTTTAGGATTCGGCGTTCGAAGACTGATCAGTTTGGAAGAGGAACACGTGTGGTGTTGGGGAGGGTTAATGGGTCTCTGATGTGCCCTAGAGGGTGTCTGGAAGAGTATTGGCGCTTGTGGTCAGGCAGAGTAGGCCCTTTGTTGTGTCATGCGGGGGGAGCTTTTCTGTCGGGTTTTCAGTTTATTGCGGTGTTTAAAAGGAGCCTGCAGGAGTTGGGCCTTCCCTTAGATATGTTTGGGTCGCATTCCTTTAGGATTGGGGCTGCATCTGAGGCTGATAGTTTGGGTTTGGGTGCGGACTCCATTAGGAGAATTGGCAGGTGGACTTCCGATCGCTACTTAAGTTATGTTCGTCATTAATGTTTGGGTGGCGTGTTAGGTTATTGTGTTGACATTGAGCGTTTTCTTGTGTCTTGTTGCAGGTGGTTTACTCTATTTAGCCTGGATCTTCGAACATTCGTTCGTGCATTGGGGGGGGCGCTGCGTGCAGATGTCAGGCCTGACGGTAGGCAACTGGGTTTTAGTAGGTGGCAAGTGGTCATTCGTTGGTTGGGATTTAGGGGGATGGTTTGGGGTAGGGTCCTTTCTGAGTTTTCCAGGGCTGTTCGTTTGGATAGACAGCCTGATATTTTGGTCGTGCATATGGGGGGGAATGATTTGGGGGTAAGGCCGGTTTGAGAATTAATCAGAGATATTCGGTTCGATTTATTGAGGTTGTCGGTGTCCTTTCCGGGATGGGTGATCGTGTGGTCGGATATCGTGCCTAGGAAGCGGTGGAGGGTTGCTAGATCTTTGAAGGGGATTAACAGGGCTAGGGTGAAATTAAATAGGGCAGTATCAGGTTTTGTTTCTAGGAATGGGGGTATTGGCATCAGGCATTTTGAATTGGAATCGGGGGTTGGTAATTACTGGTTGGACGATGGAGTTAATTTAAATGCAATTGGGATCGATTTGTGGACTTTGGCATTACAAGAAGGGGTGGAGAGAGCATTGGTGTCGTTGGGGCACTCACGAGCCTGAGGTGGTCAGGGCTGTTCGTGGTTGGTGGGGGGTGGGGGTTCTTGGAGTTGACGCTGATTGGTAGGGGGAAGGAATTGGAGCATAATTACTGGCAATTGAAAATGGTGTGGGGTTTGATCTGGCATTTTGGTATGGTCTCTGGACGGGGTTTTACCCTGGGAGCTGTTGGTGGTTTTTCTCTTCCCGGATCGGGAAGTACAGTGCCCTCGAGCTGGTGATGTACGGCTGAGGGTAACATGGTGGTTTATCTTCATTTTTGGGGGGTTTTGCCAGATCTTTTAGCTCCAAGAACCCTCCCCTCGAATTTGTATACTGATTGTGTTACTGTTTATGTTATTTTGTTAATAAAAGTTGGCCGCTGTGGCCAAAATATCCAAATGATATAAATGGTTGTGTGTTTATTAATGGAAGGAGGGGGGGGGGTTGGGACGGTATGGCTGTGGTTTGGCGGTATTTAGGATTATGGCCGAAGATAAAACCGTACTCGGCATACGCGGTCATGCTAATAGTGATGTCAAATGTAGGGTTAATGCACACAATGATGTCATATGCAGGGATAATGTATATAGTGATGTCTCATGCAGGAATAATACACACAATGATGTCATATGTATGAATAATGTACACATCGATGTCAAATGCAGGGATAGTGCACATAGTGATGTCACATGCTGGAGCATAGCACACAATGATGTCACATCCAAGGGTTTTGTGCACTAATATGTCACATTCAGGGTTAAAGCACACAATGATGTCACATAAAGGAATAATGCACACAGTGATGTCACATTCAGGGATAATGCATGCATTGATATCACATATAGGAATTATGCACATAGTGATGTCCCATGCTGGAATTATACACACAGTGATTTCACATGCAAGAATAATACACACAGTGTTGTCACATGCAGGGATAATGCATATAGTGATGTCACATGCAGGGATAATGCACGCAGTGATGTCACATGTAGGGATAATACACTCAGTGATGTCATATGCAGGAATAATGCACCTAGTGATGTCACATGCAGGGGTAACACACACTTTGATGTCATATACAGAGATAATGCACAAAGAGATGTCACATTCAGGAATAATGCTCAAAGAGATGTCACATGCAGGAATAATGCACATAGTGATGTCACATGCAAGGATAATGAACATGGTAATGTCCATGCAAGGATAATGCACATAGTGATGTCAAATGCAGGAATAATGCACATAGCGATGTCCAATGTAGGAATAATACACACAGTGATGTCACATGGAGGAATAATAAACACAGTGATGTCACATGCAGGGCTAACACACATAGTAATGTCACAACTAGAGATTATGTGCACAGTGATTTCATATGCAGGAATAATTCACACAGTGATGTCACATGCAGGGATAATGTTTAAAGTGATGTCACATGCTCACATGGGGGGATAATTCACACAGTGATGTCACATGCAGGGATAATACATACAATGATATCACATGCAGTAATAATGCACACAGCGATGTCACAATCAGGGATAATGTGCACAAAGATGTCACATACAGAGATAATACACACAGTGCTGTTTTTTGCAGGGATAATGCACATTGGGATGTAACATGCAGGGATAATGCCCACATGGACATCACAAGCAGGAATAATGCATATTGTGATATCACATGCAGGTAAACTGCACGCAGTGATGTCACATTCAGGGATAATGCACGCAGTGATGTCACATGTAGGAATTATGCACATAGTGATGACCCATGCTGTAATTATACACACAGTGATTTCACATGCAGGGATTATACACACAGTAATCTCGCATGCAGGAATACTGCATATAGTGATGTCACATGCAGGGATAATACAGTCAGTGATGTCATATGCAGAAATTATGCACATAGTGATGCCCCATGCAGGAATAATGCACATAATGATGTCAAATGCAGGAATAATGCACCTAGTGATGTCCCATGCAGGTATAACACACACTTTGATGTCATATACAGAGATAATACACATAGTGATGTCACATGCAGGAATAATGCACATAGTGATGTCACATGCAGTAATAATTCACATAATGATATCCAATGCAGGAATAATACACAGTGATGTCACATGCAGGAATAATAAACACAGTGATGTCACAGTCAGGAATAATGTTATGATCCTTAGTGGCTGAGGATCACGAATAGACCAGCAAGTGAATAAACTAAGGACAAGCTCTAGGGAGATGGTAACTGGACTGATCGCAAATCTGAACCTATGTAACACAACTAGAGGTAGCCGGTGAACGTGCATAAAAATTTCCTAGACGTCTCGAGCCAGCCTGAGGAACTAGCTACCCCTAAAGAGAAAGAGAGACCTCGCTTGCCTCCAGAGAAATAATCCCCAAAGATATAGAAGCCCCCAACAAATATTAACGGTGAAGTAAGAAGAAGGCACGTACGTAGGGATGAAATCAGATTCAGCAAAAGAGGCAGTAGCATAGCTACTGGGGGGGCAGAGGGGGCCATCGCCCCGGGCCCTGTCACATGAAGGGGCCCACTGGGAGCCAGCCAGGGCCACTACTGTGAGGAGGCAGAACGCAGCATAGTTGCAGAGCAGTATAATGTCTGCTCCCGTCTGACAAGCTGCAGGCAGGCACAGTGGCAGCTGCAGTCTCCCCCCTGCAGTGAATGGTTTCGCCCGTCTGACCTGATCATGAAGCTTTTCCGGCTGCAGTTTTCCTCACTCTGTGCACGCTGGGATTGGCTCAGGCACGCTGGGTCCTAGTGCCCACACCTTGCATTTCAACACTTCCTGGTCCTGCCTGCAAACTTCATCAGTAAGTGCTGGGGATGGAACTTATTAGGTTTATTAAATTCAGGGATGCCAGTGTGAGACCGTTGGGGTATTGTGGGGGCTGAAAGCGAGTGAGGCGGGACAGGACACTGGGGGGTGAATGTAAGACCATGGGGGTGTTGTGAGGGCAGAAGGTGGGTGAGGTGGGACAGGGCACTGGGGGCTGAATATTATAATGTTTAGTTATGATATTATATGTACTTCATCACATGTAATATTTGCTGTCTGGGGAGGCTGGAGATGGGGGGGGGAGGGTAGGGGGCTTTTGATACGGACCACCTGGGTCTTTTATGAGTATTAGTATAAGGAGCCCCCATACAGTAACCAAGAGCTGCATCACATTTACAGCACCACTCCAGCATTATTATTTTTATTTCATTGCTGGAGCGGTGATGAAAATCCCCGTCCCCTGCCCCCTGTCTGATACTCACCTTCTGGCGTCTTCATCTGTTTTAGTCTCCGCTCGGCTCCGTCTCCTGCAGTTTGTGGCCTGTCCGCGGCTCCAGTGTTTCATGGAGCAGCGCAGAGGTCACTGATCAATGTGAGTCTATGGGAGCCTTGATCTGGCCTGTTTCTCACTCTCAGGCTATGTGCACACGGTGCAGATTCACAGCAGTTTTCCATCTGGTGTACAGTACCATGTAAACCTATGGAAAACCAAATCCGCAGTGCACATGGTGCGGAAAATACCGCGCCGAAACGCTGTGTTGTATTTTCTGCAGCATGTCAATTCTTTTGCGGATTCCGCAGCATTTTACATCTGCTCCTGTATAGGATTCCGCAGGTGGTGAAACACAGGAAATCCGCGGTAAATCCGCAGAAGAATCCGCAACAAGTGCACATAGCCTCATAGTCTTACATTGAGCGCTTGTGACATAGCTTCAAACTTCTGGCCAGTCAGAAGCTGCGCTCACAAGTTTGAGCAGCAGCACTGCAGCAGTGCCACAAAATAGTGAATACGCCGGAGGATGAGTAAATGACCGGGGCATCTAAATCATGACAGGGAGCTGTGAGTCCATCATACTGTGTATATGGGAGCTGCGGGCCCATCATATTGTGTATAAGGAAGCTGTGCACACATCATACTGTGTATATGGGAGCTGCGGGTCCATCATACTGTGTATACAGGAGCTGCAGGCCAATCTTACTATGTATAAGGGAGCTGCGGGCCAATCATACTGTGTATAAGAGAGCTGCGGGTCCATCATACCGTGTATAAGGGAGCTGCGGGTCCATCATACTGTGTATAAGGGAGCTGCGGGTCCATCATACTGTGTATAAGGGAGCTGCGGGCCCATCATACTGTGTATAAGGGAGCTGCGGGCCCATCATACCGTGTATAAGGGAGCTGCGGGCCCATCATACTGTGTATAAGGGAGCTGCGGGCCCATCATACTGTGTATAAGGGAGCTGCGGGTCCATCATACTGTGTATACGGGAGCTGCGGGCCCATCATACTGTGTATACAGGAGCTGCGGGCCCATCATACTGTGTATAAGGGAGCTGCGAGCAAATCATACTGTGTATAAGGGAGCTGTGGGCCCATCATACTGTGTATAAGGGAGCTGTGGGCCATCATACTGTGTATAAGGGAGCTGCAGGCCAATCTTACTGTGTATAAGGGAGCTGTGCACACATCATACTGTGTATAAGGGAGCTGCGGGCCCATCATACCGTGTATAAGGGAGCTGCGGGTCCATCATACTGTGTATAAGGGAGCTGCGGGTCCATCATACTGTGTATACGGGAGCTGCGGGCCAATCATACTGTGTATAAGGGAGCTGCGAGCCCATCATACTGTGTATATGGGAGCTGTGGGCCCATCATACTATGTATACGGGAGCTGCAGGCCCATCATACTGTGTATACGGGAGCTGCGGGCCAATCATACTGTGTATAAGGGAGCTGCGAGCCCATCATACTGTGTATAAGGGAGCTGCAGGCCCATCATACTGTGCATAAGGGAGCTGCGGGCCCATCATACTGTGCATAAGGGAGCTGTGGGCCCATCATTCTGTGTATAAGTGAGCTGTGGGCCCATCATACTGTGTATAAGGGAGCTGCGGGCCCATCATACTGTGTATAAGGGAGCTGCGGGCCCATCATACTGTGTATACGGGAGCTGCGGGCCCATCATACTGTGTATAAGGAAGCTGTGCACACATCATACTGTGTATAAGGGAGCTGCGGGCCCATCATACTGTGTATAAGGGAGCTGCGGGCCCATCATACTGTGTATACGGGAGCTGCGGGCCCATCATACTGTGTATACGGGAGCTGCGGGCCCATCATACTGTGTATAAGGGAGCTGCGGGCCAATCATACTATGTATAAGGGAGCTACGGGCCCATCACACTGTATAAGAGAGCTGCGAGCCCATCATACTGTGTATAAGGGAGCTGTGGGCCCATCATACTGTGTATAAGGGAGCTGCGGGCCCATCACACTGTATAAGAGAGCTGCGAGCCCATCATACTGTGTATAAGGGAGCTGTGGGCCCATCATACTGTGTATAAGGGAGCTGCGGGCCCATCATACTGTGTGTACGGGAGCTGTGAGCCCATCATACTGTGTATAAGGGAGCTGCAGGCCCATCATACTGTGTATAAGGGAGCTGCGGGCCCATCATACTGTGCATAAGGGAGCTGTGGGCCCATCATACTGTGTATAAGGAAGCTGCGGGCCCATCATACTGTGTATAAGGGAGCTGCAGGCCCATCATACTGTGTATAAGGGAGCTGCGGGCCCATCATACTGTGTATAAGGAAGCTGCGGGCCCATCATACTGTGTATAAAGGAGCTGTGGGCCCATCATACTGTGTACAGGGGAACGGTGAGGGACATCATACTGTTTGACGGGAGCTGCAGGCCCATCATACTGTGTATAAGGGAGCTGCGGGCCCATCATACTGTGTATAAGGTAGCTGTGGGCCCATCATACTGTGTATAAGGAAGCTGTGGGCCCATCATACTGTGTACAGGAGAACTGTGAGGGACATCATACTGTTTGACGGGAGCTGCATGCCCATCATACTGTGTATAGGGAACTGTGAATGCATATTGTGCATATGGGAGCTGTTGGCCCATTACACTGTATATAGGGGAGCTCTGGGGGGCATTATACTTTCTATAGTGGAGTTCTGTCAGCATTATACTGTGTATAGGGGAGCATTGGGCTCATACTATCTATAGGGAAGCAGTGGTATCATACTGTGTAGAAGGGAGCAGTGGGAACATCATACGGTGTACAGGGGAGTTATAGAATCATCATACTGTGTATAGGGGAGCTGTGGGAGCCATAGACTGTGTATAGGGAAGCTATAAGTTCACGATACTGTGTATAATGGAGCAGCACATGGGGGAACTTAGGGGACATTATTATTGTGCATATGGTCCAATATGGCGGTAAAGTCAATGTTCGTTTTTGTATATAGATTTATTTTCAATAACAGTAGGGTCACATTATGAGGTTCCCCTATATTCACAATAAGTGCGCAACGGTAGCTGTAATCAGGGTTAGCTGGTTAGGGACCCACTCAGATGTTTCGCCCCCCCTAAGCTGAAACCCTAGCTACGCCTCTGAAAAGAGGCCCACTAGTACTAGAAAGCAGAAAATAGAGCAGGGGTCTATGCGATCAATAAAAAACCCTTACAAAATATCCATCCTGAGATTTCAAAAACCCACGCACCAACTAATGGTGTGTGGGGAGAAACTCAGTCCACTAGAGCATCCAGCAAGCGAAGGAATCACATTTTAGCAAGCTGGATAAGACAACATGATAAACACTGCTGATCAAAAAATGAGCAAACAAAACTTAGCTTGTCCTGGATGGACTGGGAGCAAGGTAGTCAGAAGGAATCTGAGTAGCACTGATTACATCGACAGCCGGCAAAAAGTGGAAGTAAAACAGAGCTAAATAGGAACCTCCCAGAGGATAACGAACCAGCTGATAGCCAGAGACCAGCAGGATAACAAACAAAGCCACCAGGGGGAGCCCAAAGCAAAAGTCACACCATACCACCAGTGACCACAAGAGGGAGCCTGAAAACAAAGTTCACAACAGAATAATGCACAGAGTGATGTCACATGTGGGAATAATGGATATAGTGATGTCACATGCATGGATAATGCACACAGAAATGCCACAAGTAGGAATAATGTACATACTAATGTCACATGCAGGGAAAATGCTCTCAAGGGAGTCAAATGCAGGGATAATGCACATAGAGATGTCACATGTAGTAATAATGCACACAGTGATGTCAAAATCAGAAATAATGCACAAAGCAATGTTACATGCAGGAATAATCTATATAGTGTCACATGCAGAGATAATGCACATAGTGATGTCACATGCAGTAATAATTCACATAATGATGTCAAATGCAGGAATAATGGACACAGTGATGTCACATGCATGGATAATGCACACAGAAATGCCACAATCAGGAATAATGTACATAGTAATGTCAAATGCAGGGATAATGCACATAGAGATGTCACATGTAGGAATAATACACACAGTGATGTCACAATCAGAAATCATGCACAAAGCGATGTTACATGCAGGAATAATTTATATAGTGTTGTCACATGCAGGGATAATGCACACTGTGATGTTTCAAGCCAGAATAATTCACATAATGATGTCACATGCAAGGATAATGCACACAGAGATGTCACATGCAGAGATAATGCTAATAGTAATGTCACATTTAGGGATAAAGCACAGAATGATGTCACATAAAGGAATAATG
Source organism: Ranitomeya variabilis (assembly GCF_051348905.1). Lineage (NCBI taxonomy): Eukaryota > Metazoa > Chordata > Amphibia > Anura > Dendrobatidae > Ranitomeya > Ranitomeya variabilis. The sequence continues at coordinate 541,067,445 of NC_135232.1, read as the reverse complement.
CACACAGCAATGTCACATGCAGTGATAGTGCACACTGTATTGTCAAATAAATGGATAGTACACAGTGATGTCACATGTAGGGATTAGAGTTGAGCGACTTATACTTTTTTCGGATCGAGTCAGGTTTCGCGAAATCCGACTTTGTCAAAAGTCGGGTCTGGTGAAATCGGCCGACTATTGCGAAAAGTCGGGGGCCGACTGAAACACGAAACCCAATGCATGTCAATGTGGAATTAAGGTCGGCAGTGAGTGGAGGACAGGAAAACACCTACAGTGCCCATTTTAATGCCAAAAACATCAATTCATATTACTTAAGCTTGTCAATCTTAATTTACTTTATAACAATAGTTAGGCATTGAAAACTGGGGGTCATTTGGCTAAAGTTGTGGGGGATAGGGCTGGCTCAAGATTTTCATGGGCCCAGGAAACATGGAATACATCACAGTGGTGGAGCAGGGAGAGGTACGTATTTCAACTTTGCAAGTGCTGTGATCCTGAGCAAGCAGGGGGGGCCCACTCATTTGTAGGAAGGTGCAGATGAAAGTGCAGGTTCCTTTATCAGGTGGGGGGGGCATACTCGTTGGTGACATCACTGGCAAAGGGCCCCTCATAGTATGGCGGTGTGTTTGATGGTGGGTGGCGCCTCCCACTGGCAGAGACACTTTTGCGTACTGTGAGGGGCCCTGTGCCAGTGATGTCGCCAACGAGTATGCCCCCCACCTGATGAAGGAACCTGCACTTTTATCTGCACCTTCCTCTTTGTCCCCGTGTAAGGTGGTATAGTATGCGGGAAGGGGAACCTGACTTTCAGCAGGGTCAGATTCTGGCTGTGTAGAGTGCAAGGGGAATGTAGTGGTCTGGGTCAATGTACCAGCAGACTCATCTAGCAGTGGCTGGGCAATGGGCGGGATGAGGAGGAAACACAGTAGGCCCAAATAATAAAGTGGGCTAAATGCAGTTCAAATGTGGTAACAGGACTAAACAGGCAGTATTGCTTTGTTCAGTGGAGGAAAACTGTAATGAGTGGCAGACACAGTTAGTAGGCCCAAATAATAAAGTGGGCGAAATGCAGTTCAAATGTGGTAACAAGACTAAACAGGCGGCATTGCTTTGTTCAGTGGAGGAAAACTGTAATGAGTGGCAGACACAGTTAGTAGGCCCAAATAATAAAGTGGGCTAAATGCAGTTCAAATGTGGTAACAGGACTAAACAGGCGGCATTGCTTTGTTCAGTGGAGGAAAACTGTAATGAGTGGCAGACACATTTATTAGACCCAAATAATAAAGTGGGCTAAATGCAGTTCAAATATGGTAACAGGACTAAACAGGCGGCATTGCTTTGTTCCATGGAGGAAAACTGTAATGAGTGGCAGACACAGTTAGTAGGCCCAATGTTATGCTGACAAGGAGGCGGAGCTAGAGTGGACCCTCTGGACCGTGGAAAGGACCTACCCCTGGGCGAGCAGACCTAGTGAGACCGACCCCTATACAGGGACCGTCAGGAGCAGGCCCAGAGGTCACCTGACCACAGTAGCAGATACCGAGAGGGACGGCTCAGAAGGAGGGAATGGAATAGATAAAAACAAAGGAAGTCCTGGGGACGGTAATACTGCGACCTGGAAGACTGGAACAACAGCAACGGAAATTACGCGCACAAAGGTACGGAAAAACAGGGGAGCTGGAACGAAGGAAGATTCTGCAGGGAGAAAGAAAGAGAGAAGGTTAAGGGAAACGGACGAAAAGAAATGCAAACAAAGGCAGAGGAAGGCACGGACTCAGGATAACGCAGGATGACGTGAAAGGCTCGGAGGTACCAGACACAAGAGAACAGAGGAGCCAGAGACATGAGCGAGAAGCAAATGACGATCAGGCGCCACCATGCAGGGGAGAAGGCCTGAAATACTAGATACCTCACCCGGATTGGCTGAAAGAGATCACCGGACCCAGGTATCCAACAGCAGGAGGATTGTAGGGCGTGCGCCCTCTAGAGAAGCCAGGACGCCTGCGCAGGAGACGGAACCCAGTAGCAGAGCCAGGAACAGAAAGCTGAGAAGGAGCACCGAGGAGAGGAGCACGTTGGGAACCAAAAGCAGGAAGAGCAGGCGCCGCTGCAGCAGCACAGTAGACAGCACGCCGGGACCCTGGAGCAGAGCGGCAGGAACGAGCAGGGAGAACAGCCGCAGAAGAAGCAAGAGGAGCGCGCCAGGACCCAGGAGCAGAGCGACGGAGGTGAGTAGAAGCGGCGCCGCTAACAGCGGTACCGCTAACAGTCAAATAATAAAGTGGGCGAAATGCAGTTCAAATGTGGTAACAGGACTAAACAGGCGGCATTGCTTTGTTCAGTGGAGGAAAACTGTAATGAGTGGCAGACACAGTTAGTAGGCCCAAATAATAAAGTGGGTGAAATGCAGTTCAAATGTGGTAACAAGACTAAACAGGCGGCATTGCTTTGTTCAGTGCAGGAAAACTGTAATGAGTGGCAGACACAGTTAGTAGGCCCAAATAATAAAGTGGGCTAAATGCAGTTCAAATGTGGTAACAGGACTAAACAGGCGGCATTGCTTTGTTCAGTGGAGGACAACTGTAATGAGTGGCAGACACATTATGGATGTCCCTTTGATGCTCTCTTACTTATTTTCAATGTTCTGGATGTCAGTCCCACATACACTTTAGGGCAAGGGCACTGTACATAGTATACCACTCCTATTGTACTGCAGGTGATGTTCTGGGTTATGGTGAAATTTTTTTACCATCACTAGAGCTAAATGTTGAAGCAGGGACAATGTTAGGACATGCAATACAATTACTACAAGGGAAGCAACCCCATTTCTGTCCTTTGGATCCAAATGCCTTCTCTATCTTGGGGCCAGCATAGTAGCTGTGTACCAGCTGATCTTTTAAATTACTCGATCTCCGATACGTGATGGAGGGATATGTTGGTAGATACTTCGTCAGATCTTTGTCAGTTTGTAGGAGTGGCCAAATTTTTTTTAAAACATCTCTCATCTTGCTCCACTGTTCGGTATAGGTGGATATGAATCTCACCTTTTGCTCCACCGCTGGTTTCATCTTGGGATTCATTAGAGTTGAACGCGTCATTCTAATTGCTTTATGTAGCCCTCTCTTGATGCTCCGCTTAGAGTAACCTCTATCCTTAAACCTCATTGAAAGACTCTCCTCCTGTTCAGAAAAGAACTGATCATTAGAGCAAATCCTTTTAATTCTAATGAATTGCCCCGTAGGAATTCCTTTAATCAGAGCTTTAGGGTGAGATGAAGATGCGTGTAATAAAGAATTTAATGCCGTCTCCTTTCTGAATACATTAGTTTCCAGGAAACCATTGGTCCCCTTGCTGATCTGGATATCCAAGAAGTCCAATGATACTTGACTGTACTTACAAGTCAATTTAATGTTGACATTGTTGTCATTAAGGATATCCCGGAAAGCCAGAAGGTCCTGTTCTGAGCCCTGCCAAATCATAAGAATATCATCAGTATAGCGAACCCAGAACAAGACCTTCTCAATGTATGCAATGGGGTTGACAAAAAATATCTGCCTCTCCCATTTGCCCATGAATAAATTAGCATATGAGGGGGCAAAAGCCGCCCCCATAGCAGTTCCTCTTTGCTGTACATATATTGTTTCTTTGAACATAAAGTAATTATGCTCCAAGACAAATTTTAGTAATTCAAGAAGGAAATCAATCAATCTTCTATCAACATCTGAGGCAAGCAGAAAGGATTCAACAGCCATAATGCCATGTTGGTGTTGTATTCCAGTGTACAAAGACTCCACATCAAATGATACCAACCACATGTCATCCTCCATAGGTATCCCCTCAATTTTGTTAAGGACATCTCCCGTGTCTCTGATGTATGAAGGTAAATTGCATACAAGCGGTTTTAAATAAAAATCTAGATATTTACCAATTACCTCACACAAGCTTCCATTTCCCGACACAATCGGGCGTCCTGGGGGTGCGGTCATACTTTTATGAATTTTTGGCGTAAAGTAGATACATGCCGTCTTCGGATAGACGGGGATTAGATAAGTTTTAAGCTCCTTGGTAATCACTCCTTCCTGAAATGCTCTTTCCAAAATTTCTTGCAATTCACCCTGGAAGGTAAGAGTCGGGTTATATGTAAGTCTTTGATAACAGCTGGTGTCCCTCAGGTGTTTAAATTCCTCTCTTTCATACATTCTGGTAGAATGAATGATGATGTTCCCCCCTTTGTCTGCTGGTTTGATTACTATATCCCTCATGCCTTTCAATTCTTTAAGTGCTTTTCTCTGATCAACAGATAAATTGTCCTTCATTATCCTATTAGGGATTTCTCCAAATTCTTTGGACACTAGTTTGACAAAAAGGTCTATATTTGGGTATAGGTTCAAGGGTGGGAATTTTTTAGGTTTAGGTGGTATAAACTTACCTTTATTTGTTATTTCATCCTGTTCCCCACTCAGTTCTTCCAGTGTAGCAATAGTTTCCAATTCCTGTTCAGTCCATTCCATGCCTATCTCTGATCTACTGTGCAATTTCTTTAGAACCAATTTTCAAGCAAAAAGATTAAGATCTTTCACCGCTAAGAAGGAGTCAAAGGAAGAAGATGGTGAGAAGGTTAGTCCCAAACTTAAAACTTCCATCTGTGGCTCTGTCAGTTGTTTTTCGGACAAATTAATTACCTGTAACCTTGCTTTACCAGGATTATCAGCCCACTTATCTCTTCTCTTGTAGTTGTCGCTTCTCCTCTTATTAATATTCTTCCTCAAGTTGTAAATGCGGTTAGTGGGCATATTATCATTCTCTCTTGATGACACCGAAGATAAGGAAGATGCCCTGGATATACTCTCTTCTCGATTTGATCTATTACTCTGCCATCTATATACAGTACCATTCTTAAAGTCTTCAAGATCTCGCTGAAATATCTTTGTTTTAGTTTCTTTTACTTCTTTCTCCCATGTAGGAAACTGAGCCTCAATGTCCTTATTCAATTTTTCCATCTCTACTGCAGTCAAATTTTCAGTTAATTTTTTCCGAGTATCCTCTATATCAAGATCAAGTTTATCCAATCCTTTCTTATTGTTGCCAATCAACAAATCCATGAGGGATCTAGAACAAAGGTTACAGACCTCCTCCCATCTAGTGCGAAAATTGTCATCATCTATGGGAAAGGATGGCATTATCTTCACCCTTAATCCTCTGGGTATTAAGCCCTTAACCAGGTATTTCTCTAACGACGCTTTATTCCACCAGGTGCGTGTACGCTTTTTTAAAAGAGTTTTAATAGAATTTTTCAAATCTATTTTTTGCCCACTTTCTATTGAACTATTCTGCCCAGTATCACCACTGAAAACTGTGTCCATACATGAGAGCCAAGCCTGATCCCTGGCTTTAATATCCATGATGGCAAAACACTGTAAACAAAATACAGCAATCGGTATATATCCAAATACTAGCCTATATTTGTGGCACGTCCCTATTCCCCTGGACGAAGCTTAACCGTGAAACGCGCGTCGGGGTCCATCTACTGTTCTGCTTTCTCGGGTAAATACATCCTCACCTCTCCCTATGCCTTGCATTTGAGCACTATATTTACCATGTGGCTATTATATGGATATACACAGTAATACTATTTAAAGCATCTTTAGGGCTTATTTACTCCCTCTGTTAGGTCAGTTCTATTAGCCAACATATATTTGTTCATTTAACTCTGTATATCCTCCTGCTCTTGTGGCATTTGACATGCGGCTACTTTTCAGGCATATTTATTTAGCCCATATATCTTAGGCATTGTCTATTACGACGCACCTTTGGTATTTTTTGGTATATATTATTTTCTATTTATCATGTTTTACTTATTTCTACTGGGCTTTATTTGTAATTATCAGGGATCATTTGATGTTTGATAGGTGTGTTTGTATGTATTTTCTCTAGCAGACAGTATATTCTGTCTTATGTATCTCCACTGATTGTTATTGGACTTTATCAGAATTTTTAATGTACTATTAATAAAAAATGTAATGTTTTTATTGGCACAAAGCTTCCGTTCTGTTTCTATCTTTGGATATTTGCTCTTATTAGGAAGTGCCACAAATATAGGCTAGTATTTGGATATATACAGTTAATACTTTGCGCCTACTACCACTGTCTGCTACTCAGCAGAGGGGCCCACCCCTGTACCTAGCTATGCCACCTGTTTATTTATGAACAGTTTTTTGGCAGATATTTAGCTTTTTAATCATGTGTGTGTGTTTTTTTAACCCTTTCATACAATTGGATTGGTGTCAGAATTGACGCCTCTCAATTATTAATCTTACAATAGCAAGGTGGCATTAACCCTTCATTACCCCATATCCCACCGCTACACGGGAGTGGGAAGAGAGTGGCCAAGTGCCAGAGTTGGCGCGTCTTCCAGATGTGCCTTTTCTGGGGTGGCTGGGGGCAGATGTTTGTAGCCAGGGGGGCCAATAACCATGGACCCTCTCTAGGCTATTAATATCTGCCCTCAGTCACTGGCTTTACCACTCTGGTGGAGAAAATTGCGCGGGAGCCCACGCCAATTTTTTCCGCGATTTAACCCTTAAATTTAATATCTACAGCGCCGAAATTTTGCACATACACACTACTAACATTAGTAGTGTGGAATATGCAAAAAAAAGGGGGATATGACATGGTTTACTGTATGTAAACCATGTCTCATATCATGTCGGGTTTAGGCAGGAGAAATGAAAAGCCGGCAATTGAATTACCGGCTTTTCACATATATCGCGCTGAAGTAAATATAAATATATATATATATATATATATATATGTGTCTCAATGACATATATATATATATATAAAAAACGAAACCCGACTTTGGAGCGAAGATCGCCGATGGCCGACCCGATCCCACAGTGAGATCGGGTCGGGTTTCACGAAACCCAACTTTCCCAAAAGTCAGCGACTTTTGAAATTGGCCGATCTGTTTCGCTCAACCCTAGTGCACAGTTCTGGTCTCCGGTGTATAATAAAGACATAGCTGAACTGGAGCGGGTGCAGAGAAGAGCGACCAAGGTTATTAGAGGACTGGGGGGTCTGCAATACCAAGATAGATTATTACACTTGGGGCTATTTAGTTTGGAAAAACGAAGGCTAAGGGGTGATCTTATGTTAATGTATAAATATATGAGGGGACAGTACAAAGACCTTTCTGATGATCTTTTTAATCATAGACCGGTGACAGGGACAAGGGGGCATCCTCTACGTCTGGAGGAAAGAAGGTTTAAGCATAATAACAGACGCGGATTCTTTACTGTAAGAGCAGTGAGACTATGGAACTCTCTGCCGTATGATGTTGTAATGAGTGATTCATTACTTAAATTTAAGAGGGGACTGGATGCCTTTCTTGAAAAGTATAATGTTACAGGGTATATACACTAGATTCCTTGATAGGGCATTGATCCAGGGAACTAGTCTGATTGCCGCAAGTGGAGTCGGGAAGGAATTTTTTTCCCCAATGTGGAGCTTACTCTTTGCCACATGGGTTTTTTTTTTTGCCTTCCTCTGGATCAACATGTTAGGGCATGTTAGGTTAGGCTATGGGTTGAACTAGATGGACTTAAAGTCTTCCTTCAACCTTAATAACTATGTAACTATGTAACTATGTATAGTGATGTCACATGCAGGAATAATGCACAGAGATGTCACATGCAGGAATAATGCACATAGTGATGCCACATGCAGGGATAATGCACACAATGATGTTACAAGCAGGAATAATGCACACTAATGTCACTTGCAGGAATAATGCACACAGTGATGTGACATGGAAGGATAATCCACACTGTGATGTGACATCCAGGATTAATGCACACTGATGATATCACATGCAGGGATTATGCACACTGTGATGTCACATACAGGGATAATGCACACAATGATGTCACATGCAGGAATAATGCACACTGATGATGTCACATACAAGGTTAATGCACATAGTGATGTCACATACAGGGATAATGCACATTGTGATGTCACAAACAGGGATAATGCCCACTATGATGCCACATACAAGGGATAATGCACACTGTGATGTCACATACATGGATAACGCACACTGATGATGTCACATACAGGGATAATGCACACTGTAATGTCACATACAGTGATAATGCACATAGTGATGTCACATGCAGGGATAGTGTACATAGTGATGTTATATGCCACATTCAGGGATACAATGATGTCACGTGCAGTACTTATGCTCACAGTGATGTTACATGCACGCCATGACTTGTAAGTTTGTGTACATGTGATGAGCGCTCATACTGGCTTGCAGAAACAAATCCTGTTTTTCCAAAAGTTTACCCTGTGGTGTAAAACCCTTTTATGGACTTGCAAAGGATATGTTTGTGTGGAGATTTCTTGTTTTTTGATTTGCCCTATGAAGCCTATAAAAATATTCTCATCCTCATCATCACTTCTTAGGTGGCCGGACAACAACTTTCATTGAAGCTCTCAAGCTACTTGTGTGATTACAGGCAATAATGATGAGGAATGTCCTGGACACACCAAACTCTTCTCCTTCCTAATAGACCATCATTAGACACTTCAGCCTTCACAGGAGACTTCAAAGGTCTAATCATGGCTGTGACCATCCCTGGTGACCTCAGTGTACTGTCTACCAGGATCAAATGAGAGTAATGACACATCAGAGCCACTTCCCACATGTCTTTCATGTTGTGTGACAGATGATAAATGGAGAATTCAGTGTTTATTCTGAGCAGATCTCTGCATGTAGCAATTTCAAGAAGTACCAAGCCCTTAGCATAGAGGGCCTGAGTACGGTGGGGGGGGGAATCTGAGGAAATCCAGTTTATTTTCCACTCTCCTCTTCAGGATAAGCAATGGCCAATGTCTCTCATCATCTCATACAATTTATGATAAAGGAGTTATTTACTTTATATAGGACAACTCTTTCCCGTATGTTATATTTACCGAAGTCTTATGATGGTCTCCTGCTTGGCAACCAAAGGTCTCAATGTTGGCATTTACGCTGCCTTGCTACAGCAGCCAGAGGCCAGATGACAACCATACTTGTCCTGCCATGCACCTTCTTCTTTGTCTCTCTGATGACATTAGACTTATTTGATAGAGAAGTTCCCATGGACTCGTTGCCTTAAGGTCATGACTATGAGGTTGCCATGCAGTTGGATTTTTGTGTGTGATTCTTGTGGTTCTACCTGTGGTACTGACCTCTGTGTTTACTTTGTTAGAGACCCCTGACAGTTCTGGAGACCATGGCCTGAGAACCAAGTTGTAAGGACCTATAGAAGCACCCTCGAGATGCAAAATGGCTGTTGCCCACTCCCTCTCACATGCCTCTGAAAATCTCCCACCATTTTGATTAAAGGATTTGATGAGTGCTGCTTTCAATTTTCTTCTACCTGCATATATAGTTGTACAAAATAACTGGCAGGTCCCTGGTCCAGTGATCACATTATTAGTGCTTGGCTGCCAGACCAGAGCCCTGAAAACCCTTTTCTACCTACCAGTATCCTCCACACCTCTACTAATTAATAGGACCGGGAAAATGTCAAGCCACAAGATAATGACATTGCGGAGCTAACTCGGAGAAATTTATGGGGCAGTGGTTCCGAAGCCTTGAACTAACAATGAGCCCGCTAGACCAATGGTCCAATAACACTACCTAGAAAACCAGAATTACCTCACTGTTCCCTGAGTTAAGAAGCACATATCACACAAAGTAATGAGTGAAAATGATTGCCAAACATAAATTTGTCAGGAAAATGGCACATTAGGATTCGTGATTGGAAACACGAGCAAAATTTTATAAAATTGGTAAAAATCGATAAGATTCGGTAAAAAGTGCTGGAAAATTTTTGCGTTGCCATAAAAGAATTTTCAGCACTTTAGAAATGGTAATGGTGTGGCATAATGTGCATTTGGCACGTGTTTGATGAGGGGACGTGAGGGGGTATACAGAGCTCAGAAGCACGGAGTTCTTGTAAACAGTTATTTTTCTTTGGTTACTAACGTCATAAAGTAGGGGACATCTCACTTTCAAATTGTTTGTAGCATCTAGTCTATTTTATACAGTTCTCATCCATCAACAAAAAACATTTTTCTGTTACTAATGTTTTACAGTAAGAAAGATCTCACTTTGAAATTGTTTGTAGCATCTAGTCAATGTAATACAGGCCTCATCTACAGACCCCATAATATTTCTAGTGTTACTAACACCATAAAGCAGGGGAAATCTAATTTTAAAATTGTTTGCAGCATATCTTCTTTGTCATACAGGCCTCATCCACACTCAAACAATTCTTTCTTCTGTGGCTAACGTGATTCAGCAAGCCATATTTCACCATGTCATTTACTGTCGTTGAAATTCAGCTGTGTGCAGAGGTGGTGCAGAGTTTAAAATCTAATATTTTGTTGCTAATACTGTGCTCCAACCACACTATCAGAGCAACATGACTGGAAAAAAGGGAGGTTGTGGAGGTAGGGGGATTAGGCTTGGTGTTCAAGGTGTACGTGGGGTAGGTGGTAATGTTTGTGAAAGTACTAGTGAGCCAACAATGTCAAGTCCTATACAAAGACAATTGACAACTTCGGTTACTGGATGGGCTACTCAACTACCTTTCTTTGGCAGACGCACAGCTGTATGCCTTGTTGATGAGGCCCAGAAAGAGCATGTGTTCGAGTGGATGGCAAGCGCAGCATAAAGTGGCCTCTCCTCCTTTTCCTTCACTTCAACATCACACCCAGTACAGTCCACAGAGGTGCCACTCAAATTACCCTTGCATCCCGCACGTCACAACTTTCCAACCGTACAATGGACTGTACAGAATCACAGATGGGTGAGTCTGAAGAGCAGTTCACACATTCTATGCCATCGGTATCAGAAGTGTACTCAAAAGCATCACAGAGTCCAGAGGAGGAAATCTGCACCAATGCCGAAATTTATTTTAGCTTGGAACTGGGGCATAATGAAGTAGAGTCCGAGCAGCATCCTGACCCTAGTCACCAGACATTAACCCCCAGGGGAGGTGATCCTGATGAGACTCAGATATGAGAGGCTCACGTGGACTGTACTGTGCTGTCAGGGCAGAAAGAGGAGGAAGGTGACTCTAAGGACAAGGAATGCGATAACATAGGGGAAGATGAGGAGGAGGTGTGATATCCCAGTTGGCGTGAACACAGAGGCAAACAGCTGAGTAGGTCATCTGAGGAGGAAGAAGAGGAGGTTAAGTTGCACAGTACGTCACAGAAATGTAGTAATCCAGCCATGACGAGCAATGCATCCTCAGCCACAAGTGTGTGTTGTGGCTGTGACCAGCGGGCCTAGCCTGGGCCTTGTTTGACACCGCAAAAGATGAGCCAACTCACGTAATCTGCCAACTTTGCACAAAAAATGAGTAGAGGGAAATAGTGCAATAATTTGACTACATGTATTACTGTGGGAATCCCAATACGCGAAAATGTGGACCTCAACAAGAATTAGCCACCCCATCAATAGCATCTGCTGCTTTTTCCTCCTCTTCCTCTGTTACCATGCCAACTATTGAGATGGAGGTCTTCGACCGCAGAACCTCGGGTTCCTTATCTGCTCCAGTCACGCTGATTGAGAGCCCGCTGTCAGCTGTAACAGAAGCGGAAATGCCTGCTGTTTTTGACTGATCTCAGAAAACAACCCGCAAGTTTCTTAATAACCCATAACATCTTCGCCTGTACCACCCTCAAGGTCCAGCAGTTTGTCCGGTTCACAATACTCCACTCTCTCTCAGCACTGCAGCGAGCCCACAATCCCACAGTTGTGGTTAGGTAAAAGATTGTTTCCTCCTACACATGGCAAAGGTAAGAGGTTGAACTCCACCATCTCCAATCTGTTGGCCATGGAAATGCTGCCTTTCCGCCTGTTAGATACATAAGTTTTCCGAAAGCTGATGGCCATCACAGTCCCCCAGTACCAGTTGCCCAGTCTCCATTACTTTTCTAAGAAATTTGTGCCTTTGCTACACCAGCATGTCGCAGACAACATCACCCATTCATTGACTAAATCTATGTCTGCCAGGGTGCATTTCACCACAGACACTTAGACAAGCAAGCATAGCCCAGGCGTTACATCTAGCTGACTGGCCACTGGGTGAGTAGTGGCTGTGGAGGCAGGCGTTGCTCTACAAGTTTTTGGAATTCCCATGGTTTGCAGGACAAACCTCTCTATTTCACAATTCCTCCACTTAATCTGCCTTCTCCTTTAGGGTCTTCACCTGCATCCTCACCTTCTGGCTTAATGAGAACCGCGTTCCAACAGTGCAGAGCGAATCCCTACCACCTCCGTACTGCGTAGCCAGGGCTCACCGCAATCAGGAAGTGTTAAAATATATATGCCTTGGAGATCACAGTCATACAGCTGAAGAGTTGTTGACAGCTCTCCAGGCCGAATTTGAGCAATAACACAAAAAACCCACTAGGAGGAGGTCAAAGAGTATATTTAATCTTTAGAATCAAATTTATTAAATCCATTAAACATTAAAAATATACCAAATCAGAGTAACACTAACAAAGCAGGGAAATGTATGGGGATGATAAACATAAGTATAGCTAAGGCACAGAAATAAACAAATTAATATTATTATTATTATTTATTATTATTATTATAGCGCCATTTATTCCATGGTGTTTTAGATGTGAGGAAGGGTATACCTAATTAAAACAAGTACAATAATCTTAAACAGTACAAGTCACGACTGGTATAGGATGAGTGAGGACCCTGCCCGTGAGGTCTCACAATCTACAAATATGCATCAAAGCACTATGTATTAAAATATGTGCAGCAGAAGGAGGTATGTGATAAGCACCAATTAGAATCCTAGTAGGATCAACATGTTTTTACTCCAATTGTTAGTGTTACTCTGATTTGGTATATTTTTAATGTTCAATGGATTTAATAAATTTGATACTACGTTTTAAATATACTCTTTTACCTCCTGCATTAATTATGCTTAGTGGTGTTTATTGTGTTATTTGACTTTTTTTTAGTTTAACCTATCTTCTATTTTGGTTGACACCTAATTTTGGGAAATATTTGTGTTGCATTTGAGAAATGGCAGTATCTGCTGAACCTGCATCCAGGGAAGGCCATGTCCGATAAAGGTGCGAACCAGGTATCGGCCCTAGGGCGAGGCAAGATCAAACATGTGCCTTGCATAGCTCACATCCTGAACTTGGTGGTACAGTGATTTCACTATCCTGGCCTGGGTGAGCTGCTGTAGAAAGCACAAAAGCTGTGTACTCATTTCCATAATTCCCACCCCTCAGGTCATCGACATGCATCAATACAGAGGTCTTTGTCCATGTCAGTTAACAGGTAGTGATGGGCGAGCACTAAAATGCTCGGGTGCTCATTGCTCGGGACGAACAAATTGGAATACTCGGGTACTCGGCCAGAACAACGAGCCCAATGTAAGTCTATGGGAGACCCAAGTATTTTTACCGCGATCCCACCCCGGGGGTCCTTTTAAGGTCTAAAAAGGTCTGAAAATGATGGAAACACTGCTCAAATGACACAGAGACATTATGGGGATCACCCCTGGTAGCATTCCTGACTCCTAGTTCACAGCTTTAATCATTTTTTTCAGAGATTCATGCAATTTTTCAGAGTGCCACAAAAACACATGAAAACGAAACCAAAACGGGTTTTGCTTGGAAATATGTCAAGGTATATCCTTTGCAGGTTAATGACTTGTCTGTAAGGCCAAATATTTAACCCCAGACCGAAAATTTCCTCTCCCACTTAGGCTTTGTTCAGAAGCAGCATATTTGCAGCGTTTTTCAACTTTAACATTGCTTTCAACCATTACAAATGCATTCACTGGGAAATGTCATTGTGACATTCTAAAGTCCCGGGGAGCAATATAGCGATCTCCGCCTGGGCATGCGCAGTCCAAATTGCAGGATGCATCGTACAGAAAAACGTTCCCTTGAACGTTTTTTCGAAACGACGGGCCGCCAAAACCCAACATATCCAATGGACGACGCATGCAACGTATGGCCATGCGTCGCTAATGCAAGTCTATGGGGAAAAAATGCATCCTGCGGGCAACTTTTCAGGATTCGTTTTTTCTCGACACATTACGACAGGTGCCAAACAACGGAAGTGTGAAAGAAGTCTAAGCAGACCCATCTTGTTTCATGTACGATGGTGGTTCATCAGGCGGCATTAATCTTCTTAAAGGGCCATTATAAAAGAGTGGGTCTCCTAAGCTGTTGTAGCCTATACTGTGAGTGGATGGGCTGCCAAGAATTACGATGCACCACAATACCCCTTTCATAAGTTGTCCAGGAGGGTCTCCTGAAAAAGTGTTGCATTGAATGCAAGGCCTGCCCTACTTCCAATTCATATGCCCCCCCTTACGCCTTGGAACCCACATACTGTATGGGCCCATGAAAATCCACTTTACAATATGCATTTTGTGCTCCATACTAATTTGTTTTATACATTGGCAGGAAGGTGAGCCCTGCTGCATAGTCATATGCACCCCATTAGGCCTTGGAACCCACATACTGGATGGGCCCATGAAAATCCACTTCACAATATGCATTTTGTGCTCCATACTCCTTTATTTTATACATTGGCAGGAAGGCGAGCCCTGCTGCATAGTCAGTCATATGCACCCCTGTTATGATCTGGTGGCCCAGGAGTAGCATTGGACGTACTCTGGAGTAGGTGGTATCTATACTGACCGCGGACCCTGAACTTAACACCGCAACTAGAAGTAGCCGTGGGATGCACCTACTGATCCTAGACACCTCGACACAGCCGGAGGACTAATTAACCCTATAGATAGAAAAGGGAAAACTATCTCGCCTCAGAGAAAATTCCCAAAGGATAGGCAGCCCCCCACAAATATTGACTGTGAGAGGAGAGGAAAAAACATACACAGGCTGAAAACAGGATTTAGCAAAGGAGGCCAATCTAGCTAAATAGGAAAGATAGGACAGAGAATTATGCGGTCAGTATTAAAATACTAGCAAATATCCACCACAGAAAATACAAGAGACTCCACATCTATCTAAAGATATGGAGGGTATATCTACCTCTCCAGAGATTCCAGCTTGACTGCATAAATCCTGTTATGATCCGGTGGTAGGATCACCAAACTGACCTGATAGGTAAAAATGAATAGTAGGACAAGCTCCGGGAATGTGGGAACTATACCGACCGCAATCCTGATACTATCTACACACACTAAAGGCAGCCGTGGAGCGTTACCTAAAAACCTAGACGCCTCTTCACAGCCTAAGAAACTAGCTACCCATAGAGAGAAAGCAAAGCCTCACTTGCCTCAGAGAAATAACCCCAAAGTTTAGACAGCCCCCCACAAATAATAACAGTGAGTTAAGGGGAAAATACAAACGTAGGAATGAAAAACAGGTTTAAGCAAATGAGGCCCGCTAACACTAAATAGACAGAAAATAGCAGGGATCTGTGCGGTCGGTACAAAAACTATCAAAAACTATCCACACAGAAAGTACAAGAACCCCCTCACCGACTCACGATGTGAGGGGCGCACTTCTGCTCCCCAGAGCTACCAGCAAGCGAAAAATCACATATAAGCAAGCTGGACTGAACACATCATATACTGAGAAACATATTCAAGGAAACAATGAGCAAAAAGAACTAGCAAGACTTAGCTTCTCAGAAATAGACAGGTCACCAGGAAAATCCAGGAGAGGTCAGAACCAGTACTGAATACAACGACAGCAGGCAACAAGTAAAGGTCCAGGTGGAGTTAAATAGGAACCAGCATAGCAGGAAATGAGGCAGCTGAGCCCAGCTCCAGACCTGCAGTATCGCTAAAGGCCACCAGAGGGAATCCAGATGGAATTCACAACAGTACCCCCCCCTTGAGGAGGGGTCACCGAACCCTCACCAGAGCCCCCAGGCCGATCAGGACGAGCCGAATGAAAGGCACGAACCAAATCGGCCGCATGGACATCAGAGGCGACAACCCAGGAATTTTCCTCCTGACCATAGCCCTTCCATTTAACTAAGTACTGAAGCTTCCGTCTCGAAACACGAGAATCCAAGATCTTCTCCACCACATACTCTAATTCTCCTTCGACCAAGACCGGAGCAGGAGGGTCAACAGAAGGAACCACAGGCACCACATATCTCCGCAACAATGACCTATGGAACACATTGTGAATGGCAAATGATGCTGGGAGGTCCAAACGAAATGACACAGGGTTGAGGATTTCCAAAATCTTATAAGGACCCATGAAACGAGGCTTGAACTTAGGAGAGGAAACCTTCATCGGAACATAACGAGAAGACAACCATACCAAATCCCCCACACGAAGTCGGGGACCCACACAGCGACGGCGGTTAGCAAAGCGCTGAGCCTTCTCTTGTGACAACGTCAAATTGTCCACCACGTGGTTCCAAATCTGCTGCAACCTATCCACCACAGAATCCACCCCAGGACAGTCAGAAGGCTCAACCTGACCTGAGGAAAAACGAGGATGAAAACCAGAATTGCAATAAAAAGGCGAAACCAAAGTAGCAGAACTAGCCCGATTATTGAGGGCGAACTCAGCCAATGGCAAAAAAGTCACCCAATCATCCTGATCCGCAGAAACAAAACATCTCAGATAAGTCTCCAAGGTCTGATTAGTTTGTTCAGTTTGGCCATTCGTCTGAGGATGGAAGGCCGATGAAAAAGATAATTCAATGCCCATCTTAGCACAAAAGGACCGCCAAAATCTGGACACAAACTGGGATCCTCTGTCAGACACAATATTCTCAGGAATACCATGCAAACGAACCACATTCTGAAAAAACAGTGGAACCAAATCGGAGGAGGAAGGCAGCTTAGGCAAGGGTACCAAATGGACCATTTTAGAAAAACGATCACAAACCACCCAGATAACAGACATCTTCTGAGAGACTGGAAGATCCAAAATAAAATCCATGGAAATATGCGTCCGGTGCCTCTTCGGGACAGGCAAAGGCAAAAGCAGTCCACTGGCACGAGAACAGCAAGGCTTGGCCCGAGCACAAATCCCACAGGACTGCACAAAGGAACGCACATCCCGCGACAAAGAAGGCCACCAAAAGGACCTAGCCACCAAATCCCTGGTACCAAAAATCCCAGGATGACCCGCCAACACCGAAGAATGAACCTCGGAAATGACTCTACTGGTCCATCTATCCGGGACAAACAGTCTCTCCAGTGGACAACGGTCAGGTCTATTGGCCTGAAATTCCTGCAGTACCCGTCGTAAATCAGGGGAGATGGCAGACAAAATCACCCCCTCTCTGAGGACACCAGCCGGTTCAGAAACTCCCGGAGAGTCAGGCACAAAGCTCCTAGAAAGAGCATCAGCCTTCACGTTCTTCGAACCTGGAAGGTATGAAACCACGAAATCGAAACGGGAGAAAAACAGCGACCATTGAGCCTGTCTAGGATTTAGCTGTTTAGCAGACTCGAGATAAGTCAAATTCTTGTGATCCGTCAAGACCACCACACGATGTTTGGCTCCCTCTAGCCAATGTCGCCACTCCTCAAATGCCCATTTCATTGCCAACAACTCCCGATTACCAACATCATAATTCCGCTCGGCAGGCGAAAACTTTCTTGAAAAGAAAGCACATGGCCTCATCACAGAGCCATCAGAGCTTCTCTGCGACAAGACAGCCCCAGCTCCAATTTCAGAAGCATCAACCTTGACCTGGAAGGGCAGAGAGAAATCCGGCTGACGCAAGACAGGAGCCGAAGAGAACCGACGTTTGAGCTCCTGAAAGGCCTCCACGGCCGCAGGAGACCAATTTGTCACATCAGAACCCTTCTTGGTCAAATCCGTCAAAGGCTTAACCACACTGGAAAAATTAGTGATGAAGCGACGGTAAAAATTAGCAAAACCCAATTACTTCTGAAGATTCTTTACCGATGTAGGTTGAGTCCAGTCATAAATGGCCTGGACCTTGACTGGATCCATCTCAATTGTAGAAGGAGAAAAAATAAAGCCCAAAAAGGAAACCTTCTGGACTCCAAAGAGACATTTAGAGCCCTTCACAAACAAGGCATTGGCTCGCAGGACCTGAAATACCATCCTGACCTGCTTCACATGAGATTCCCAACCATCAGAAAAGACCAAAATATCATCCAGGTACACAATCATAAACCTATCCAGATATTCTCGAAAGATGTCGTGCATGAAGGACTGGAACACAGAAGGTGCATTAGAAAGCCCAAAAGGCATCACCAAGTACTCAAAATGGCCTTCGGGCGTATTGAATGCCGTTTTCCATTCATCACCCTGCTTTATACGCACAAGATTATACGCTCCACGAAGATCTATCTTGGTGAACCAACTGGCCCCCCTAATCCGAGCAAACAGATCGGACAACAGTGGCAAAGGATACTGAAATTTGACCGTGATGTTATTTAGAAGGCGATAATCTATATAGGGTCTCAGAGAACCATCCTTCTTGGCCACAAAAAAGAACCCCGCACCCAAAGGGGACGAGGACGGGCGAATATGCCCCTTCTCCGAAGACTCCTTGATATAACTCCGCATAGCGGCATGTTCTGGTACAGACAAATTAAAAAGTCGTCCCTTAGGGAACTTACTACCAGGAATCAAATTTATGGCGCAATCACAATCCCTATGAGGAGGTAGGGCACTGGACTTGGGCTCATCAAATACATCCTGGTAGTCCGACAAAAATTCAGGGACTTCAGAAGGAGTAGAAGAAGCAATAGACACCAAAGGAGCATCGCCATGAATCCCCTGGCAACCCCAACTTGACACAGACATTGCTTTCCAATCCAGGACTGGATTATGAGCCTGCAGCCATGGCAGACCTAACACGACAACATCATGCAAATTATGTAACACAAGAAAGCGAATCACCTCCTGATATGCAGGAGTCATGCACATGGTCACTTGAGCCCAGTACTGAGGTTTATTCTTGGCCAATGGCGTGGCATCAATTCCCTTTAGTGGAATAGGGAATTGCAAAGGCTCCAAGATAAAACCACAGTGCCTGGCAAAAGACAAATCCATCAAATTCAAGGCAGCACCTGAATCCACAAAAGCCATAACTGAGTAGGATGACAGAGAGCAAATCAAAGTAACAGACAAAATGAATTTAGGCTGTACAGTACCAATGGTGACAGACTTAGCGAAGTTTTTTATGCGCTTAGAACAATCTGAGATAACATGAGCATAATCACCACAGTAAAAGCACAACCCATTCTG
Source organism: Ranitomeya variabilis (assembly GCF_051348905.1). Taxonomy (NCBI): domain Eukaryota; kingdom Metazoa; phylum Chordata; class Amphibia; order Anura; family Dendrobatidae; genus Ranitomeya; species Ranitomeya variabilis. Next base: position 541,048,170 of record NC_135232.1, on the reverse strand, counting down.
ACGTCTGTGATTTTGCCGTTCAATTCTGGTCAGAATCCTGTCACATTGCATAGACTCAGGCTTCTGCTCAGAAAATACCGCCAGATGGTGCACTGGTTTGCGCTCCCGTAAGCGCCGATCAATCTGAATGGCCAAAGACATTGACTCATTCAGACCCGCAGGCGTGGGGAACCCTACCATAACATCCTTAATGGCTTCAGAAAGACCCTTTCTGAAAATCGCTGCCAGGGCACACTCATTCCATTGAGTGAGCACAGACCATTTCCTAAACTTCTGACAGAAAACCTCTGCTTCATCCTGACCCTGGGAGAGAGCCAGCAAAACCTTTTCTGCTTGGTCTACCAGATTAGGTTCCTCATAAAGCACTCCAAGCGCCAGAAAAAACGCATCCACATTTTGCAATGCAGGATCTCCCGGCGCCAGAGAGAATGCCCAATCTTGAGGGTCACCACGCAACAAAGACATAATAATTTTAACTTGCTGAACTGGATCACCAGAGGAACGAGGTCTCAGAGAAAGGAATAATTTGCAATTATTTTTAAAGTTCAAAAACCTAGATCTGTCTCCGGAGAACAGCTCAGGAATAGGTATCTTAGGCTCTGACATAGGACTGCGGACTACATAATCCTGAATGCCTTGTACCCTAGCAGTGAGATGATCCACACTAGAAGACAGACTCTGAAGGTCCATAGCTGCAGCTGAATTCTGAACCACCCAGAAATTAAGGGGAGGAGAGAGGCTAGAAAAAAAAATGAACTCAGGATTTCTCTTATCCCTCTTTTGCGATGCATTAACTCTTTACTGGCCTGCTGTACTGTTATGATCCGGTGGTAGGATCACCAAACTGACCTGATAGGTAAACCTGAATAGTAGGACAAGCTCCGGGAATGTGGGAACTATACCGACCGCAATCCTGATACTATCCACACACACTAAAGGCAGCCGTGGAGCGTTACCTAAAAACCTAGACGCCTCTTCACAGCCTAAGAAACTAGCTACCCCTAGAGAGAAAGCAAAGCCTCACTTGCCTCAGAGAAATAACCCCAAAGTATAGACAGCCCCCCACAAATAATAACAGTGAGTTAAGGGGAAAATACAAACGTAGGAATGAAAAACAGGTTTAAGCAAATGAGGCCCGCTAACACTAAATAGACAGAAGATAGCAGTGATCTGTGCGGTCGGTACAAAAACTATCCCAGAGCTACCAGCAAGCGAAAAATCACATATAAGCAAGCTGGACTGAACATATCATATACTGAGAAACATATTCAAGGAAACAATGAGCAAAAAGAACTAGCAAGACTTAGCTTCTCAGAAATAGACAGGTCACCAGGAAAATCCAGGAGAGGTCAGAACCAGTACTGAATACAATGACAGCAGGCAACAAGTAAAGGTCCAGGTGGAGTTAAATAGGAACCAGCATAGCAGGAAATGAGGCAGCTGAGCCCAGCTCCAGACCAACAGTATCGCTAAAGGCCACCAGAGGGAACCCAGACAGAATTCACAACAAAATCCTTACACAGATTAAGCTGGACAAGAAAAAACAAGAAATGCACTGAACAATGAGGCCCACAACATGTGGGCTGCAAAACAAGCAGAACTTATCTTGGTGAAAAGACCAGGAAGCAGGAGAACCCATGAAGGGATGTGAATCCTCCAGAATACAATGGACAACTGGCACTGACTCAAGGGTGAGGCCAGACTAAATAGCCCAGTCCAGAGTGGACACACCTGATAACAGCTGTGAAGGACAGACAGCAGCGCTACCACTTATAACCACCGGAGGGAGCCCAAGAACAGAATTCACAACACACCCCATTAGGCCTTGGAACCCACATACTGGATGGGCCCTGGAAAATGCATATCACAATATGCATTTTGTGTTCCATACTCCTTTGATTTATACATTGGCAGGAAGGCGAGCTCTGCTGCATAGTCATATGCACCCCATTAGGCCTTGGAACCGACATACTGGATGGGCCCATGAAAATCCACTTCACAATATGCATTTTTTGCTCCATACTCCTTTATTTTATACATTGGCAGGAAGGCGAGCCCTGCTGCATAGTCAGTCATATGCACCACATTAGGCCTTGGAGCCCACATATTGGATGGGCCCAGGAAAATGCACTTCACAATATGCATTTTATGCTCCATACTCCTTTGTTTTATACATTGGCAGGAAGGCGAGCCCTTCTGCATAGTCATATGCACCCCATTAGTCCTTGGAACCCACATACTGGATGGGCCCAGGAAAATACACTTCACAATATGCATTTTGTGCTGCATACTTTTGTTTTATACATTGGCAGGAAGGCGAGCCCTGCTGCATAGTCAGTCATATGCACCCCATTAGGCCTTGGAACCCACATACTGGACGGGCCCATGAAAATCCACTTCACAATATGCATTTTGTGCTCCATACTCCTTTGTTTTATACATTGGCAGGAAGGCGAGCCCTGCTGCATAAGTCAGTCATATGCACCCCAATAGGCCTTGGAACCCACATACAGGATGGACCCAAAAAAATTCACTCGTATTTTTAATGGTATGATGGTTCCCTCTTTGCACAATTATTTACAGGAGAATTTGGCAATTTTATTTGACATGTTTTAACACTAAGTTTCAGATAGGGCTTTAAAAAAGGCTAATACTTGCAATAAAAGGCAATTTTATTGCAAACTACAAAATTCAAGGAATAGTATGATTGAATAATGTGAGTGTGTACACCTTTGTATGTGTTAACATACACAGGTTAATAAGTACATATAAGGATTAAATAAATATAGTGATTACGTATATATGAAGATTAACTACATACAGTATACTTAGATCATCACCAAGAGGCTTTTAAACATCATCAGTCTGGAATATCAGAGAAGCAACACGAAGACAGAGAACCCCTGGGAGATTACCTACACTGTATGGGCATTCCCAATTATGCAGGTATCAGCACACTGTACATGTACAGGTACCCCAGTTTTGGCATCTGTCTTAGTCATGTTTCTCTGGTCTTATAGTGAATAACACTATGTAGTAACTCTAGTTTCACACACACCTTCAAGTGGCCACTTTTCATGGTTGGATGTAACTGAGATATCATGGAATCATCAGACGAGGGGCCATAAACCCCTAGAAAATAAAAAGCACAAGGATTTAGATCAAACCTCCACCGGCATAGTTTCAGTAAACCTTAATGTTTTACAATGACAAACAGCAAACATATAGAGGCTTAGAACTGTTTGCGAAGTGAATAAACAAACATTTATCAAGATTGTGTCACTATGAGCATTGTCTGTCACATCTCTAAATGTTTTATAAGAAATGCAGCCAAGTGATTGTCTGAATGCATTCAGTATACAGTATTTCAATCTTGTTTAAAAATCGCCATTTGTATATTCTCCATTTGTACATTTGAGGCAGACAAAAGTTATGACTTGAAAGGAGAGAAACTAATATAGGGGACAAAGCTATATTTTTAATGAACTACTGAGGCAAAGTAACAGCATTGCTTTATCAAATTTATATGAAGTGTATTGTGTCCAATGTTAGCAACCAGGCAACACAAAAAGGAGCTTTTCAAGTGAGCTCTTTAAGGTACACAAATGTTATGAAGTGTTTGCCAACAAGGATGTGGTTTCACCAATGTGGTGTACCTTTTTGTAAAAATAGACTAGTGCCATCACAGCCCCCCTTGACCAAACGTCACCATCCTAAAACAGTACAAAGCACGTTCACCCTGGTGATCTAGTGGCAGTTAAACAAGAGACATTGCAGGAGACAGAGTTAAGAAGTAGGCCCAATGGAATGCCATGCCCAATTCCTCAATGTGGGGTCCTTTTTGGACTGATTGAAATAGTGCTGTCACAGCCCCCTAGCCCTAAATGCACCATACAGACCACGTTCACCCTGGTGATCTACTGGCAGGAACAGGACAGACTGCAGGAGACCGAGTTAAGAAATAGGCCCAAAGTAATGTCATGCCCAATTCCCCAATGTAAAAATCCTTTTTTTTTTTTAAATAAAAGAGTGGCATGACAGCCCCCTTGGCCAAAATGCACCGCACAGAGCACGTTGACTCTGGTGATCTAGTGGCAGGTGCAGGACAGATTGCAGGAGACCGAGTTAAGAAGTAGGCCCAAAGAAATGTCATGCCCAATTCCCCAATATGTTGTCCTTTTTGGACTTAAAAATATAGTGCCATCACAGCCCACTTGCCCAAAATTCACTGGCCTATAACAGTACTGGCCACGTTCACCCTGGTGATCTAGTGGCAGGTACAGGACAGATTGCAGGAGACCGAGTTAAGAAATAGGCCCAATGGAAATGCCATGCCCAATTCCCCAATGTGGTGTTCTTTTTGGACTGACAAAAATAGTGCCATTACAGCCCCCTTGGCCAAAATGCACCGTACAGAGCACGTTGACCCTGGTGATCTAGTGGCAGGTACAGGACAGATTGCAGGATACCGAGTTAAGAAGTAGGCCCAAAGAAATGTCATGCCCAATTTCACAATGTGTTGTCCTTTTTGGACTTAAAAATATAGTGCCATCACAGCTGACTTGCCCAAAATTCACCAGCCTATAAGAGTACTGAGCACGTGCACCCTGTTCATCTATTGGCAGTTAAAGGACACATTGCAGGAGACAGACTTAAGAAGTAGGTCCAGTGTAATGTAATGCCTGTTCCAACAGTGCAGAGCGAATCCCTACCACCTCCGTACTGCATAGCCAGGGCTCACCGCAATCAGGAAGTGTTAAAATATATATGCCTTGGAGATCACAGTCATACAGCTGAAGAGTTGTGGACAGCTCTCCAGGCCAAATTTGAGCAATAACACAAAAAACCCACAAGGAGGAGGTCAAAGAGTATATTTAATCTTTAGAATCAAATTTATTAAATCCATTAGACATTATAAATATACCAAATCAGAGTAACACTAACAAAGGAGGGAAATGTATGGGGATGATAAACATAAGTATAGCTAAGGCACAGAAATAAACAAATTAATATTATTATTATTATTATTTATTATTATTATACCGCCATTTATTCCATGGTGCTTTACATGTGAGGAAGGGTATGCATAATTAAAACAAGTACAATAATCTTAAACAGTACAAGTCACGACTGGTATAGGAGGAGTGAGGACCCTGCCCGTGAGGTCTCACAATCTACAAATATGCATCAAAGCACTATGTATTAAAATATGTGCAGCAGAAGGAGGTATGTGATAAGCACCAATTAGAATAATAGTAGGATCAACATTAGTGTTGAGCGATACCTTCCGATATCGGAAAGTATCGGTATCGGAAAGTATCGGCCGATACCGTCAAAGTATCGGATCTAATCCGATACCGATACCCGATCCCAATGCAAGTCAATGGGACGAAAATATCGGAATTAAAATAAACCCTTTATAAACTTGTAGGTTCATTCTACATGAAGGAAAACAACTAAGAATAATGTAGGATGTATTGGGGGACGTGGAGGAGACATTAAAGGCACAGAGGTTTAGCCCAATGTAATAGAATAGCAGGATTTTGTTTTGTTTTTTATGACGTTCGGCGTTAGAAAGATTTTGACTATGTTAATTTTTTTTTTATTTTGTCAGATATTGATGTTTCACTACCTCCACGCCCTTCACCTTCTTTTTTACTTCTCCCACACTTTCTTCTTCATTATCCTCATCATCAGCTTCTTTGACATCAACTTCTTCACCTTATTCATCTTCTTCTTCATCTTCTACCTATAATTTTTTTGGTTACATTGTTCATATTCTTTTTATTTTACTATTATCTTCATCATATTCTACTTCTTCATCATATTCTTATTTGTGACAGGCATTCCCGTAGTTGTTATCTATAAAAGTTTGAAGATTACACCTTCCGTTCTGCCTGTCACAAAACAGTTACATTTGTCCGCGTTCAGTTTGGCCTGCAGCATCAGGCTTTATCCAGGGGCACCACGAGGAGGAACGGACTCACCCCCATACATTGCTTAGTCTTCTTCTGCTTATAATTTAGATAATATCTTTTGCTCTGATATTTAGTCTTATGCTTAATGTTCTTCTGCTCTTTGTTCTGCAGCCTCTTGTTCTTCTGCTTCTCGGTCTTCCAGGTCGTCGTCGTCTCCAGGGTCGTCGTCTCCGGGGTCGTCGTCATCGGGGTGGTCTTCAGGGTCATCGTCTCCAGGGTCGTCGTCATCACGGTGGTTGTCGTCTCCGGGGTCGTCGTCATCGGGGTGGTCTTCAGGGTCATCATCTCCAGGGTCGTCGTCATCACGGTGGTTGTCGTCTCTGGTGTCGTCGTCATCTTAGGGGTGGTCTTCCGGGTCATCGTGTTTAGTCTCTTGAACTTGGAAATGTAGCAGAAGGTACAAGAAGGCTGAGAAAATGCCGAGAAACAGCTGATGGAACTGTAACTCGGATGGCTACCCAAAGGTCCAAGAGCCAATGGAACTACCGAGGACCAGCTGACGTTACTGGAACCCGGTTACTAAGCAGGAGGTACCCGTGCCTGAAAGCACTACCAAGGACCACCTGACGTTGGTGGAACTCGGATACCCAGAGGGAGGCACCTAAGCCAAAGGCTCTGCCCGGAACCAGCTGACGGTACTGGAACCAGGATGGGGAGCAGAAGGTACAAGAGCAAGTGTCTGCGTGGCTTTTGCAGGACACGATGCCGGCTGCACAGCAGGGGAACAGCTGGCGGTGCTGAACTCCACTGACACATTGGCTGGTGTTTTTCTCTGTGCAGCTAGCAGTACCGGGCCCCAACTGGCGGTGTTAGAGCCCGGGGTCAGCAGGGGGAGGAGAGGGAGCAGAGTGTAGGCCGAAGCCTGCACTGGCGGCAGCTTTGGGTCTGTTGTGTCTGCGTGGCAGTTGCAGGACACGTTGCCGGCTGCACAGCAGGGGAACAGCTGGCGGTGCTGAACCCCACTGACACATTGGCTGGTGTTTTTCTCTGTGCAGCTAGCAGTACCGGGCCCCAACTGGCGGTGTTGGAGCCCGGGCTCTGCAGGGGGAGCAGAGTGTAGGCTGAAGCCTAATTGAACCAATTTCAAAGGTAACCTTTAACCCCCCCTCAGGGGTTACAAAGTAGAAGAGCCACAGCTTATGCAGCAGTAGTGCTGCACAAGTCAAAGGTTGCTCTTTTAATTTTGCTCCTTGCACACGCTGAATGAAACACGTATAACATTTAGCCCTTTATACAGTCAAACTGTGTTGGAGGCGCGAGTTCCCTTTGTAATGAGACGCAGCACAGATGTCAAGAATCCCACCTTGGTGCTGGGTGCAGCCTCCTGAGCGTTGTTATTTGCTGTACAGGAGTCTGCGCTGTCGTGTTATCCCCTGGCCTAGCGCTGTTAGCGCTGCCCATCTTCTGACATCATTTAATGTCGGCCGGTGCGGTTCGCGATGACCATGAATCCCAGCCCCGCAGTGTCTTAACATTGTTAAAACACTGCGGGGCTGGGATTCATGGCCTGGCGCAGCACATATGTTCGCCTCTCACACTCGGGTCCTTACACCCGCTTCAGACTGTGCGGCGTCAGCTGATCCCTTATCGCATGCCATGGCCATGAAGCCGCACAGTCTGAAGAAGGCGGAAGGAGATGAGGGACAGGCGAACTGATGCACTGCTCATGCCCATCAATCACACCTTCGCAGTCCCTATAAATAAGACACCGAGGGGCGTTGTGTGGGTCAGGGCGGCCGCAGAGGCGCAGGCAGCCAAACAATGATGCCAGAAGACGGGCAGCGCTACCAAGGGGGTTGCAGCGTGTCATTACAAAGGAGAGTCACACCTCCGGGACGGTTAAATGGTCACACAGAGGACACATTTTGGACGTGTTTTCAGTTCCACATGTGCGAGGAGAATACGTTTATGAGCCACCTTGCACACATGCAGCATTACCGCTGTACAAGGTGGCTGTAAAACGTACAAACACCTGGGGGAGGGGGGACAGGTTCCCTTCAATTTCAGTTCTTGTGTCTGCGTAGCTTTTGCAGGACACGATGCCGGCTGCACAGCAGGGGAACAGCTGGCGGTGCTGAACTCCACTGACACATTGGCTGGTGTTTTTCTCTGTGCAGCTAGCAGTACCGGGCCCCAACTGGCGGTGTTAGAGCCCGGGGTCAGCAGGGGGAGGAGAGGGAGCAGAGTGTAGGCCGAAGCCTGCACTGGTGGCAGCTTTGGGTCTGTTGTGTCTGCGTGGCAGTTGCAGGACACGTTGCCGGCTGCACAGCAGGGGAACAGCTGGCGGTGCTGAACCCCACTGACACATTGGCTGGTGTTTTTCTCTGTGCAGCTAGCAGTACCGGGCCCCAACTGGCGGTGTTGGAGCCCGGGCTCTGCAGGGGGAGCAGAGTGTAGGCCGAAGCCTAATTGAACCAATTTCAAAGGTAACCTTTAACCCCCCCTCAGGGGTTACAAAGTAGAAGAGCCACAGCTTATGCAGCAGTAGTGCTGCACAAGTCAAAGGTTGCTCTTTTAATTTTGCTCCTTGCACACGCTGAATGAAACACGTATAACATTTAGCCCTTTATACAGTCAAACTGTGTTGGAGGCGCGAGTTCCCTTTGTAATGAGACGCAGCACAGATGTCAAGAATCCCACCTTGGTGCTGGGTGCAGCCTCCTGAGCGTTGTTATTTGCTGTACAGGAGTCTGCGCTGTCGTGTTATCCCCTGGCCTAGCGCTGTTAGCGCTGCCCATCTTCTGACATCATTTAATGTCGGCCGGTGCGGTTCGCGATGACCATGAATCCCAGCCCCGCAGTGTCTTAACATTGTTAAAACACTGCGGGGCTGGGATTCATGGCCTGGCGCAGCACATATGTTCGCCTCTCACACTCGGGTCCTTACACCCGCTTCAGACTCTGCGGCGTCAGCTGATCCCTTATCGCATGCCACGGCCATGAAGCCGCACAGTCTGAAGAAGGCGGAAGGAGATGAGGGACAGGCGAACTGATGCACTGCTCATGCCCATCAATCACACCCTCGCAGTCCCAATAAATAAGACACCGAGGGGCGTTGTGTGGGTCAGGGCGGCCGCAGAGGCGCAGGCAGCCAAACAATGATGCCAGAAGACGGGCAGCGCTACCAAGGGGGTTGCAGCGTGTCATTACAAAGGAAAGTCACACCTCCGGGACGGTTAAATGGTCACACAGAGGACACATTTTGGACGTGTTTTCAGTTCCACATGTGCGAGGAGAATACGTTTATGAGCCACCTTGCACACATGCAGCATTACCGCTGTACAAGGTGGCTGTAAAACGTACAAACGCCTGGGGGAGGGGGGACAGGTTCCCTTCAATTTCAGTTCTTGTGTCTGCGTGGCTTTTGCAGGACACGATGCCGGCTGCACAGCAGGGGAACAGCTGGCGGTGCTGAACCCCACTGACACATTGGCTGGTGTTTTTCTCTGTGCAGCTAGCAGTACCGGGCCCCAACTGGCGGTGTTAGAGCCCGGGGTCAGCAGGGGGAGGAGAGGGAGCAGAGTGTAGGCCGAAGCCTGCACTGGTGGCAGCTTTGGGTCTGTTGTGTCTGCGTGGCAGTTGCAGGACACATTGCCGGCTGCACAGCAGGGGAACAGCTGGCGGTGCTGAACCCCACTGACACATTGGCTGGTGTTTTTCTCTGTGCAGCTAGCAGTACCGGGCCCCAACTGGCGGTGTTGGAGCCCGGGCTCTGCAGGGGGAGCAGAGTGTAGGCCGAAGCCTAATTGAACCAATTTCAAAGGTAACCTTTAACCCCCCCTCAGGGGTTACAAAGTAGAAGAGCCACAGCTTATGCAGCAGTAGTGCTGCACAAGTCAAAGGTTGCTCTTTTAATTTTGCTCCTTGCACACGCGGAAAGGAACACGTATAACATTTAGGCCCTTACAAAGTCAAACTGATTTTGAGGCGTGAGTTCCCTTCCTAAAGAGACGCAGTACAGCTGGCAAAAATGCCACCTTGGTGCTTTGCGCGGCCTCCTGAGCATCGTTATTTGTTGCACAGGAGTCTGCGCTTTTGTGTTATCCCTTGGCCTTGCATTGTTAGCGCTGCCCATCATCTGACATAATGTTATGTCGGCCGTTGCGGTTTGCGATGACCATGAATCCCAGCCCCCCAGTGTCTTAACATTGTTACAACACTGCGGTGCTGGGATTCATGGCCTGGCGCAGTACATATGTTCGCCTCTCGCTTGGGTTCTTACACCCGCTTCAGACTGTGCGGCGTCAGCTGATCCCTTATCGCATGCCACGGCCATGAAGACGCACAGTCCGAAGAAGGCGGAAGGAGATGAGGGACAGGCGAAGAAATGCACCGTTCATGCCCATCAATCACACCCTCGCAGTCCCAATAAATAAGACACCGAGGGGCGTTGTGTGGGGCAAGGCGGCCGCAGAGGCGCAGGCAGCCAAACAATGATGCCAGAAGATGGGCAGCGCTACCAAGGAGCTTGTTGCGTGTCAATATAAAGGAAAATCACACCTGAGGGACGTTTTAATGGTCGCAGAGGACTCATTTTTAGACGTGTTCACTTCAACATGGGCAAGGAGAATAAGTTTCTGAGCCACCTTGCACACATGCAGCATTACTGTCGTACAAGGTGGCTGTAAAACGTAAAAACACCTGGGGGAGGGGGGACAGGTTTCCTTCAATTTCAGTTCTTGTGCCTGCGTGGCTGTTGCAGGACACGTTGCCGGCTACACAGCAGGGGAACAGCTGGCGGTGCTGAACCCCACTGACACATTGGCTGGTGTTTGGCTCTGTGCAGCTAGCACTTCTGGGCCCCAACTGGCGGTGTTAGAGCCCAGGGTCAGCAGGAGGAGGAGAGGGAGCAGAGTGTAGGCCGAAGCCTGCACTGGAGCAAGTTGAAAGGGAAACATTAACCCCCCCCCCCAGGCGTTTGTAGCTGAAAGAGCCATCGTGTACAGCACTAATGCTGGAAAAGGTAAACTTAGCTCTTTTAATTATGGTCCTTGCACATGCTGAACCTAACACTTATGAAAAGTGTCCCCTCCTACCATGATACCGTCCGGTTGGTGGAACTTTCGTTTGTGATGTGACGCAGCACAGCCGTCATTCTTACCCCCTTGGCGCCGTGCGCCGCCTCCTGAGCGTTGTTTGAATCAGTCCCGTAGCCTGCGCTGTTAGGTTAGCCCTTGGCCATGCACACATTTTGCGCTGCCCGTGTTCTGACATCATTTGGTGTCAGACTGGCTGCGCCTGTGCGCCTGCGCTGGCCGAGATCCTGCCTCGCAGTGTCGTCTAATGTAATCCCACCGCGGGCCTGGGATCCGTGGCCATGCGCAGTGCATATCCTCGCCTCTCACTCCCCTCCCTACGGCTTCTTCAGACTGTGCGGTGTCACGGCCGTGGCATGCTATTAGGGACCAGCTGACACCGCACAGTTTGAAGAAGCCGTAGGGAGATGAGTGAGAGGTGGAGGTTCAGATATGCACTGCGCATGTCCATGGATCTCAGGCCCCCAGTGGGATTAAATCAGAAGACAGTACGAGGCGGGATCTCGGCCAGCGCGGCCGCACAGGCGCAGCCAGCCTGACACCAAATGATGTCAGAAGACGGGCAGCGCAAAATGTGTGCATGGCCAAGGGCTAACCTAACAGCGCAGGCTACGGGACTGATTCAAACAATGCTCAGGAGGCGGCGCACGGCGCCAAGGGGGTAAGAATGACGGCTGTGCTGCGTCACATCACAAGCGAAAGTTCCACCAACCGGACGGTATCACGGTAGGAGGGGACACTTTTCATAAGTGTTAGGTTCAGCATGTGCAAGGTCCACCACGAAAAGAGGCACTTTTTCCCTTTGCATCATTACTGCTGCACAAGGTGGCTCCTTCAGTAACAAACGCCTGGGGGGGGACAGGTTCCCTTAAATTTAACTTGTTGTGCCTGCGTGGCGGTCGCAGTACACGTTGCCGTATACACAGCAGGGGAAAAGCTGGTGGTGCTGAACCCCACTAACACATTGGCGAGGTGTTTGGCTCTGTGCGGACAGCACTTCTGGACGGCAACTAGCGGTGTTGGAGCCCAGGGACAGGAGGGGGAGGTGGAGGTGGAGGAAATAGGAGGGATTGCCACACACACAGCAGGGGAACAGCTGACGTTACTGAACCCAAATAACAGAGGAGGGGCTGTTGGGACTGTGCGGACAGCACTTCTGGATGGCAACTAGCGGTGTTGGAGCCCAGGGACAGGTGGAGGAGGAGGAGGTGGAGGAGGTAGGAGGAGGTAGGAGGGATTGCCACACACACAGCAGGGGAACAGCTGACGTTACTGAACCCCAATAACAGAGGAGGGACTGTTGACTGTGCGTACAGCACTACTGGACGGCAACTAGCAGTGTTGGAGCCCAGGGACAGGAGGGGGAGGTGGAGGTGGAGGTGGAGGAGGTAGGAGGGATTGCCACACACACAGCAGGGGAACAGCTGACGTTACTGAACCCCAATAACAGAGGAGGGACTGTTGACTGTGCGTACAGCACTACTGGACGGCAACTAGCGGTGTTGGAACCCAGGGACAGGAGGGGGAGGTGGAGGTGGAGAAGATAGGAGGGATTGCCACACACACAGCAGGGGAACAGCTGACGTTACTGAACCCCAATAACAGAGGAGGGACTGTTGGGACTGTGCGGACAGCACTACTGGACGGCAACTAGCGGTGTTGGAGCCCAGGGACAGGTGGAGGAGGGGGAGGTGGAGGTGGAGGAGGTAGGAGGGATTGCCACACACACAGCAGGGGAACAGCTGACGTTACTGAACCCCAATAACAGAGGAGGGACTGTTGGGACTGTGCGGACAGCACTACTGGACGGCAACTAGCGGTGTTGGAGCCCAGGGACAGGTGGAGGAGGGGGAGGTGGAGGTGGAGGAGGTAGGAGGGATTGCCACACACACAGCAGGGGAACAGCTGACGTTACTGAACCCCAATAACAGAGGAGGGACTGTTGGGACTGTGCGGACAGCACTACTGGACGGCAACTAGCGGTGTTGGAGCCCAGGGACAGGAGGGGGAGGTGGAGGTGGAGGAGGTAGGAGGGATTGCCACACACACAGCAGGGGAACAGCTGACGTTACTGAACCCCAATAACAGAGGAGGGACTGTTGACTGTGCGTACAGCACTACTGGACGGCAACTAGCGGTGTTGGAGCCCAGGGACAGGAGGGGGAGGTGGAGGTGGAGGAGATAGGAGGGATTGCCACACACACAGCAGGGGAACAGCTGACGTTACTGAACCCCAATAACAGAGGAGGGACTGTTGGGACTGTGCGGACAGCACTACTGGACGGCAACTAGCGGTGTTGGAGCCCAGGGACAGGTGGAGGAGGGGGAGGTGGAGGTGGAGGAGATAGGAGGGATTGCCACACACACAGCAGGGGAACAGCTGACGTTACTGAACCCCAATAACAGAGGAGGGACTGTTGGGACTGTGCGGACAGCACTTCTGGACGGCAACTAGCGGTGTTGGAGCCCAGGGACAGGTGGAGGAGGGGGAGGTGGAGGTGGAGGAGGTAGGAAGGATTGCCACACACACAGCAGGGGAACAGCTGACGTTACTGAACCCCAATAACAGAGGAGGGACTGTTGACTGTGCGTACAGCACTACTGGATGGCAACTAGCAGTGTTGGAGCCCAGGGACAGGAGGGGGAGGTGGAGGTGGAGGAGATAGGAGGGATTGCCACACACACAGCAGGGGAACAGCTGACGTTACTGAACCCCAATAACAGAGGAGGGACTGTTGACTGTGCGTACAGCACTACTGGACGGCAACTAGCGGTGTTGGAGCCCAGGGACAGGAGGGGGAGGTGGAGGTGGAGGAGATAGGAGGGATTGCCACACACACAGCAGGGGAACAGCTGACGTTACTGAACCCCAATAACAGAGGAGGGACTGTTGGGACTGTGCGGACAGCACTACTGGACGGCAACTAGCGGTGTTGGAGCCCAGGGACAGGTGGAGGAGGGGGAGGTGGAGGTGGAGGAGGTAGGAGGGATTGCCACACACACAGCAGGGGAACAGCTGACGTTACTGAACCCCAATAACAGAGGAGGGACTGTTGGGACTGTGCGGACAGCACTACTGGACGGCAACTAGCGGTGTTGGAGCCCAGGGACAGGAGGGGGAGGTGGAGGTGGAGGTGGAGGAGGTAGGAGGGATTGCCACACACACAGCAGGGGAACAGCTGACGTTACTGAACCCCAATAACAGAGGAGGGACTGTTGACTGTGCGTACAGCACTACTGGACGGCAACTAGCGGTGTTGGAGCCCAGGGACAGGAGGGGGAGGTGGAGGTGGAGGAGATAGGAGGGATTGCCACACACACAGCAGGGGAACAGCTGACGTTACTGAACCCCAATAACAGAGGAGGGACTGTTGACTGTGCGTACAGCACTACTGGACGGCAACTAGCGGTGTTGGAGCCCAGGGACAGGAGGGGGAGGTGGAGGTGGAGGAGATAGGAGGGATTGCCACACACACAGCAGGGGAACAGCTGACGTTACTGAACCCCAATAACAGAGGAGTGACTGTTGACTGTGCGTACAGCACTACCAGGCAACAACTAGCGGTGTTGAAGCCCAGGGACAGGAGGGGGAGGTGGAGGTGGAGGAGATAGGAGGGATTGCCACACACACAGCAGGGGAACAGCTGACGTTACTGAACCCCAATAACAGAGGAGTGACTGTTGACTGTGCGTACAGCACTACCAGGCAACAACTAGCGGTGTTGAAGCCCAGGGACAGGAGGGGGAGGTGGAGGTGGAGGAGATAGGAGGGATTGCCACACACACAGCAGGGGAACAGCTGACGTTACTGAACCCCAATAACAGAGGAGTGACTGTTGACTGTGCGTACAGCACTACCAGGCAACAACTAGCGGTGTTGGAGCCCAGGGACAGGAGGAGAAGCAGAGGAACACAATGTAGGCCGAAGCCTGATTGGAGAAAGTCGAAAGGGAAACTTTAACCCCCCCCAAGGCGTTTGTAGCTGAAAGAGCCAGCTTGTGCAGCAAAAAAGATGCAAAAGGAAAAGGTGGCTCTTTTCATGATGCTCCTTGCAAACACAGAACTAAACACTTATAAAATGTGTCCACTGATACCGTAAAACCGTCCCGGAGGTGGGACTTTCCTTCGTAATATGACGCAGCACAGCCGTCATTCCTACCTCCTTGGCGCCGTTCCCCGGCTCCTCAGCGTTGTTTGATTCCGTCCCGGAGCCTGCGCTGTTATGTTATCCCTTGGCCAGGCACACTTAGCGCTGCCCATCTTCTGATATCATTTGATGTCAGGCTGGCTGCGCCTGTGCGGCCGCGCTGGCCGAGAGCCCGCCTCGCAGTGTCGTGTAATGTAATCCCACCGCGGGCCTGGGATCCGTGGCCATGCGCAGTGCATATCCTCGCCTCTCACTCCCCTCCCTACGGCTTCTTAAGACTGTGCGGTGTCACGGCCGTGGCATGCTATTAGGGACCAGCTGACACCGCACAGTCTGAAGAAGTCGTAGGGAGATGAGTGAGAGGTGGAGGTTCAGATATGCACTGCGCATGTCCATGGATCTCAGGCCCCCAGTGGGATAAAATCAGAAGACACTGTGAGGCGGGCTCTCGGCCAGCGCGGCCGCACAGGCGCAGCCATCCTGACACCAAATGATGTCAGAAGACGGGCAGCGCTAAGTGTGCCTGGCCAAGGGATAACATAACAGCGCAGGCTCCGGGACGGAATCAAACAATGCTGAGGAGCCGGGGCACGGCGCCAAGGGGGTAGGAATGACGGCTGTGCTGCGTCATATTACGAAGGAAAGTCCCACCTCCGGGACGGTTTTACGGTATCAGTGGACACATTTTATAAGTGTTAAGTTCTGCGTGTGCAAGGAGCTAAACAAAAATAGCTACCTTTTCCTTGTGCAGCATTACTGCTGTACAAGGTGGTTCTTTCAGTAACAAACGCCTTGGGGGGGGGACAGGTTCCCTTACATTTCAGTTGTTGTGTCAGCGTGGCGGTCGCAGGACACATTGCCGGCTACACAGCTGGGGATCAGCTGACGTTACTGAAACCCAATAACACTGGGTCGTATGTTTTGACTGTGCAGACGGCACTTCTGAGCCTCAACTGGCGGTGTTGGAGCCCAGGAATTTAAGTTCAGGTGGTAGAAAGATGAACACAACAGGAGACCTGGATACTGTAGACAGTCACCTAATTATTTAATCAGGAAGAGGAGTGGCAAATTCCTGCGAGATCCAGGCCTTGTTCATTTTCAGGAAAGTAAGCCGGTCAACGTTATCGGAGGATAGTCGCATGCGACGGTCAGTTAGTACACCACCTGCAGCACTAAAGACACGTTCCGATAATACACTGGCCGCAGGGCAAGACAGCACCTCCAATGCATACTGGCTTAGCTCTGGCCATGTATCCAGCTTTGAGACCCAAAACTTGAAAGGGGAAGAGCCGTCTGGGAGTACAGCAAGAGGGCAAGACATGTAGTCTGTCACCATCTGACGGAACCGTTGCCTCCTGCTGACTGGAGCCGTCTGTGATGGTGTAGACTTTTGTGGCGGGCACAGAAAACTGTGCCACAGTTGGGCCATACTGGTCTTGCCTTGGGCAGAGGCACTGCTTCTGCTCCCTCTTTGTGCAGAGCCTCCACCACTGCCTGGACGCACTGAGCTGCTTTGGAATGCACTAGCAGCACTTCTCTCAGTTGGAATGGAGAAGATGATGGAATTCACCAGTGTGTCTTGGTACTCCCGCATTTTTCGCTCCCGGTTCAACGGTGTGATGAGGCTTTCTACGTTGTCCCGGTAGCGAGGATCGAGGAGGGTGAACACCCAATAATCAGACATGTTGAGAATGTGGGCGATGCGGCGGTCGTTTCTCAGGCACTGCAGCATGTAATCCACCATGTGCTGCAGACTGCCAACTGCCCAAGAAACGCTGTCCCCTGCTGGAGGCGTGATCTCTGCCCGCTCGTCATCACCCCACCCTCGCTGTACACACTGAGTACTGGACAATTGTGTAACTCCCGCCTCTGGACAGATGTCTTCCTCCTCCATTGACTCCTCCTCATCCTCCTCACAAACTGTCCCCTGCCTACGCGTTTGTGAGGAACCACGTGGCGCTGACTGTCCAGAAGATGATGGAAATGCTGAATCCTCATCCTCCACCTCTTCCACAACATCATCCCTTAGCGCTTGCAGTGATTTTTCAAGCAGGCAGATAAGGGGGACAGTCATGCTGACTAGTGCATCATCTGCACTCGCCATCCGCGTGGAATAATCAAAGGGACGCAAAACCTGGCAGACGTCATTCATAGTGGCCCACTCTGTGGTTGTGAAGTCTGTACGGCGCTGAGTGCGACTTCTTTGCGCCTGAAGCAGCTGGTACTCCATTACAGCTTGCTGCTGCTCACACAACCGCTCCAACATATGTAACGTGGAATTCCACCTGGTAGGTAGGTCACATATGATGCGATGTTCCGGCAGGCGGTGTCGGCGCTGCAGAGCCGCAATGCGCGCTTTTGCCGTGCTGGAACGCCGCAAGTGAGCACACTCTAGGCGGACCTTGTGCAGCAGTGCATCAAGATCCGGATAGTCCCTCAGAAAACTCTGCACGACCAAATTGAGCACATGTGCCAGACATGGGATGTGAGTGAGGTTGCCGAGGCCCAGAGCTGCCACCAGATTTCGGCCATTATCACACACTACCATGCCTGGCTGGAGATTCGCTGGCACAAACCACACATCGCTCTCCTGCTTGATGGCATTCCAGAGCTCCTGCGCTGTGTGGCTTCGATTCCCCAAATAAATTAATTTCAAGACGGCCTGTTGACGTTTGGCCACGGCTGTGCTCATGTCGGTCGTAACAGGTACACGTTCATCACGGGTCCATGTGGAGGTGGACTGTGACGGCTCCTGCAGCGATGATTCTGAGGAACTGGTGTAGGAGGAGGAGTCAATGCGTACAGAATGGATTCCTGCAATCCTTGGAGTGGGCAGGACACGTCCTGCGCCACTCGCACAATCTGTACCCGGCTCAACGACATTAACCCAATGGGCAGTGAGGGAAAGGTATCGCCCCTGTCCATGTTGACTGGTCCACGCATCGGTGGTGAGGTGGACCTTGCTACTGACGGCGTTCAGTAGCGCGTGTTTTATGTGTCCCTCCACATGCTTGTGCAGGGCAGGGACGGCTTGCCTGCTGAAGTAAAAGCGGCTGGGCACATTGTACTGTGGGACTGCCAATGACATCAAGTCACGGAAGCTGTCAGTCTCCACCAGCCTGAATGACAGCATTTCCAGTGACAGAAGTTTGGCAATGCCTGCAGTCAGAGCCTGTGCTCGTGGGTGGTTTGACGAGAAAGGCCGCCTTTTCTCCCATGCCTGTACTACCGATGGCTGTAGACTGGGCTGGGAGTGTGTGGATGACTGGGAAAGTGGTGCTGCGGGTGGAATTACAGCGGGTCTCTGGACAACAGGGCCAGAGGTTCTTCCACGGCGATCCTGGGAGGAAGCCGAGCTGAATAGGTGGTAGCTGCCGCTGTTGGTTGGCCTAGCTCTTCAGTGTGTTTTTCTAACTCCGCCGGGTGCCTGGTGCGCACATGTTTCCACATGTTGGAGGTATTGAGGTTGCTGACATTTTTCCCTCTTTTGACTTTGTAATGACACACCTTGCATTTGACATAGCAAATGTCATCTGCAACTGTGTCAAAAAAGGACCAGGCACTGCAAGTCTTGGGAGCGCCCTTTTTGGCTTTTGGAAGAGACATGCTTCTAACGGGTGCCAAAGCGGAGGCTGCGGGATCCGCAGTCTTCCCCCTCCCTCTCCCTCTTTGGGCCGTACGGAGAATCTCTTCCTCAGAGCTGCTCCCACCACCTTCCTGTCCCTCACGCCAAGATGGGTCAAGGACCTCATCATCTACACTACCCTCTGCCCCCAACTGCTCCTCCTGGGTAGTCTCAGCAGCAGAGCACGCACCAGTAAGTGGCACCTGAGTGTCATCATCAGCTGATGCGGCCTGCGATGTGGTGAACGGAGCCACTGGCCCACCCGCCTCTTCAGAGGAAGACAGAAAAAGCTGTTGGGCATCACTGCACCCTGCCTCTTCTTCCATTTCTCCAATGCTGCTTGGCTGGCCCCCTGTTTCCAAGCCAAGAGATTCAGAGAACAGAAGTAGAGACGGCTCCTGTCCTGGGCTCTCTGTCTGCCTGGGCAATTTCCAGTGCTCTGTGTCTGGGAGGATGTGGCACTAATTGAAGTTGATGCATTAGCTGCCATCCATCCGACAACGGCTTCAATTTGTTCTTCACGCAGCAGCGGTGTACGGCGCTCTGCCACAAAGCTGCGCATGAATGACTGTTCCCTTGTGAAAGTGGGTGCTGATGAGTCACCGGTGCCCGCAGCAGGCACAGAATCCCCACGTCCCCTCCCTGCTCCGCGCCCACGCCCACGCCCACGTGCCTTACTCACTGCCTTCTTCATCTTGGTTGACTGATAAAGATAAGCAGAAAAGTACTAACGGCTTTGTGTGCTTATTCCTGAACAACTCCTCCTAACAGGTATAAGAAACACTAATTTTCTAAAAGTGTGGACTAGACTTTAATATGAGCTAATGTGGCCTACACAAATGTAAAGTGGTGTCACTGGTGTGTTTGGTGAACTTTATTATTTATTTATTTTTTGGGGGCTGAACTGACAACGGATAGAGCTGCAGTCACACGGAGACCGTGCAGACAGCCGTAAACGGTGCTGCAAGGCCCAAAAACCCTCCTCTACGTTATCCTATGTAGTGTTTTTCCACAAATTAGCTGGAGACGGGTGGAAAGACACTAATAGGAATTTTTTGAAAAAATGTGCAGCAGCCTGCACTACTTAAAACAAAAGGAAAATTGATTTTGCGGTATGACGCAGTGAAGAACCCTGAGCTGGAGACAACCAGGCTATGGCTGCTCACAGACTACAGGGCGAGCTGCAGTCACACGGAGACCGTGCAGACAGCCGTAAACGGCGCTGCAAGGCCCAAAAACCCTCCTCTACGTTATCCTATGTAGTGTTTTTCCACAAATTAGCTGGAGACGGGTGGAAAGACACTAATAGGATTTTTTTGAATAAATTAGCAGCAGACTACACTACTTGAAAAAAAAAAAAAAAAGGACAGTATGAGGCAATGAACCACCCTCCCTGAACTGAATACAACCAGCTATGGATGGCCTATGTGGCTGCACTCAGACTAGAGAGTGGGCTGCACTCACACACACACACACACACACACACAGACCTTGCAGATCGCTGTGAAAACAGCGCTACAAGGCAAAAGCAAGGTGAATAGTAGGTGAACACAGCGGTTGCTAAATTAGCCTTTGGAAAGCACAAAGAAGCAAATCGCTATCTCTAAACTGGCCCTCAGTCAGCAAACAGCGTCCTGTCACTAACTGAATTCAATTGTTAGTGTTACTCTGATTTGGTATATTTTTAATGTTCAATGGATTTAATAAATTTGATACTACGTTTTAAATATACTCTTTTACCTCCTGCATTAATTATGCTTAGTGGGGTTTATTGAGTTATTTGACTTTTTTTTAGTTTAACCTATCTTCTATTTTGGTTGACACCTAATTTTGGGAAATATTTGTGTTGCATTTGAGAAATGGCTGTATCTGCTGAACCTGCATCCAGGGAAGGCCATGTCCGATAAAGGTGCAAACCTGGTGTCGGCCCTAGGGCGAGGCAAGATCAAACATGTGCCTTGCATAGCTCATATCCTGAACTTGGTGGTACAGTGATTTCACTATCCTGGCCTGTGTGAGCTGCTGCAGAAAGCACGAAAGCTGTGTACTCATTTCCATAATTCCCACCCCTCAGGTCATCCACTTGCTTCAATACAGAGGTCTTTGTCCATGTCAGTTAACAGGTAGTGATGGGCGAGCACTAAAATGCTCGGGTGCTCATTGCTCGGGACGAACAAATTGGAATACTCGGGTACTCGGCCAGAACAACGAGCCCAATGTAAGTCTATGGGAGACCCGAGTATTTTTACCGCGATCCCACCCCGGGGGTCCTTTTAAGGTCTAAAAACATCTGAAAATGATGGAAACACTGCTCAAATGACACAGAGACATCATGGGGATCGCCCCTGGAAGCATTCCTGACTCCTAATTCAGAGCTTTATTCATTTTTTTCCGAGATTCATGCCATTTTTCACGGTGCCACAAAAAACATATGAAAACGAAACCAAAACTGGTTTTGCTTGGAAATATGTCAAGGTATATCCTTTGCAGGTTAATGACTTGCCTGTAAGGCCAAATATTTAACCCCAGACCGAAAATTTCCTCTCCCACTTAGGCTTAGTTCAGAAGCAGCATTTTTACAGCGTTTTTCAACTTTAACATTGCTTTCAACCAATACAAATGCATTCACTGGGAAATGTCATTGTAACATTCTAAAGTCCCGGGGAGCAATATAGCGATCTCCGCCCGGGCATGCGCAGTCCAAATTGCAGGATGCATTGTACGAAAAACGTTCCCTTGAACGTTTTTTTGAAACGACGGGCCGCCAAAACCCAACACATCCAATGGACGACGCATGCAACGTATGGCGATGCGTCGCTAATGCAAGTCTATGGGGAAAAAATGCATCCTGCGGGCAACTTTGCAGGATTTGTTTTTTCTCCAAAACGACGCATTACGATGGTGGCCAAACAACGGAAGTGTGAAAGAAGCCTAAGCAGACCCATCTTGTTTCATGTACGATGGTGGTGCATCAGGCGGCATTAATCTTCTTAAAGGGCCATTATGAAACAGTGGGTCTCCTAAGCTGTTGTAGCCTATGCTGTGAGTGGATGGGCTGCCAAGAATTACGATGCACCACAATACCCCTTTCATAAGTTGTCCAGGAGGGTCTCCTGAAAAAGTGTTGCATTGAATGCAAGGCCTGTCCTACTTCCAATTCATATGCCCCCCTTACGCCTTGGAACCCACATATTGTAACGGGCCCATGAAAATCCACTTCACAATATGCATTTTGTACTCCCGATCTCCTTTGTTTTACACATTGGCAGCAAGGCCAGCCCTGCTGCATAGTCAGTCATATGCACCCCATTAGGCCTTGGAACCCACATACTGGATGGGCCCATGAAAATCCACTTCACAATATGCATTTTGTGCTCCATACCCCTTTAGTTTATACATTGGCAGGACGGCGAGCCCTGCTGCATAGTCATTTATATGCACCCGATGAGGCCTTGGAACCCACATACTGGATGGGCCCATAAAAATCCACTTCACAATATGCATTTTGTGCTCCATACCCCTTTATTTTATACATTGGCAGGAAGGCGAGCCTAGCTGCATAGTCATTTATATGCACCCAATTAGGCCTTGGAACCCACATACTGGATGGGCCCTGGAAAATGCACTTCACAATATGCATTTTGTGCTCCATACTCCTTTGTTTTATACATTGGCAGGAAGGCGAGCCCTGCTGCATAGTCATATGCACCCCATTAGTCCTTGGAACCCACATACTGGATGGGCCCATGAAAATCCACTTCACAATATGCATTTTGTGCTCCATACGCCTTTGTTTTATACATTGGCAGGAAGGCGAGCCCTGCTGCATAGTCAGTCATATGCACCCCAATAGGCCTTGGAACCCACATACAGGATGGACCCAAAAAAATTCACTCGTATTTTTAATGGCATGATGGTTCCCTCTTTGCACAATTATTTACAGGAGAATTTGGCAATTTTATTTGACATGTTTTAACACTAAGGTTCAGATAGGGCTTTAACCCCTTCCTGACATCTGACGTACTATCCCGTCGAGGTGGGGTGGGCCCGTAGGACCACCGACAGGATAGTACGTCATACGTGATCGGCCGCGCTCACGGGGGGAGCGCGGCCGATCGCGGCCGGGTGTCAGCTGCATATCGCAGCTGACATCTGGCACTATGTGCCAGGAGCGGTCACGGACCGCCCCCGGCACATTAACCCCCGGCACACCGCGATCAAACATGATCGCGGTGTACCGGCGGTATAGGGAAGCATCGCGCAGGGAGGGGGCTCCCTGCGGGCTTCCCTGAGACCCCCGGAGCAACGCGATGTGATCGCGTTGCTCTGAGGGTCTCCTACCTCCCTCCTCGCCGCAGGTCCCGGATCCAAGATGGCCGCGGCATCCGGGTCCTGCAGGGAGGGAGGTGGCTTACCGAGTGTCTGCTCAGAGCAGACACTTGGTAAGCCTGCAGCCCTGCACAGCAGATCGCAGATCTGGCAGAGTGCTGTGCACACTGCCAGATCAATGATCTGTAATGTCCCCCCCTGGGACAAAGTAAAAAAGTTTAAAAAAAATTCCCCACATGTGTAAAAAAATAAATAAAAAAAATATCCTAAATAAAGAAAAAAAATATATATATATTATTCCCATAAATACATTTCTTTTGCTAAATAAAATAAAAAAAACAATAAAAGTACACATATTTAGTATCGCCGCGTCCGTAACGACCCATCCTATAAAACTGCCCCACTAGTTAACCCCTTCAGTAAACACCGTAAGAAAAAAAAAAAAAACGAGGCAAAAAACAACGCTTTATTATCATACCGCCGAACAAAAAGTGGAATAACACGCGATCAAAAAGACCGATATAAATAACCATGGTACCGCTGAAAATGTCATCTTGTCCCGCAAAAAACAAGCCGCCATACAGCATCATCAGCAAAAATTAAAAAAGTTATAGTCCTGAGAATAAAGCAATACCAAAATAATTATTTTTTCTATAAAATAGTTTTTATCGTATAAAAGCGCCAAAACATAAAAAAAATGATATAAATGAGATATCGCTGTAATCGTACTGACCCGACGAATAAAACTGCTTTATAAATTTTACCAAACGCGGAACGGTATAAACGCCTCCCCCAAAAGAAATTCATGAATAGCTGGTTTTTGATCACTCTGCCTCACAAAAATCGGAATAAAAAGCGATCAAAAAATGTCACGTTTCCGAAAATGTTATCAATAAAAACGTCAACTCGTCCCACAAAAAACAAGATCTCACATGACTCTGTGGACTCAAATATGGAAAAATTACAGCTCTCAAAATGTGGTAACGCAAAAAATATTTTTTGCAATGAAAAGCGTCTTTCAGTGTGTGACGGCTGCCAATCATAAAAATCCGCTAAAAAGCCTGCTATAAAAGTAAATCAAACCCCCCTTCATCACCCCCTTAGTTAGGGAAAAATTAAAAAATTAAAAAATGTATTTATTTCCATTTTCCCATTAGGGTTAGGGTTAGAGTTAGGACTAGAGTTAGGACTAGAGTTAGGGCTAGGGTTAGGGCTAGGGTTAGGGCTAGGGCTAGGGTTAGGGTTAGGGCAAGGGTTAGGGCTAGGGATAGGGTTGGGGCTAGGGTTGGGGCTAGGGTTAGGGCTAGGGTTGGGGCTAGGGTTAGGGCTAGGGTTAGGGCTAGTGTTACGGCTAGTGTTAGGGCTAGTGATAGGGCTAGGGTTATTGCTCGGGTTAGGGCTAGGGTTAGGGTTGGGGCTAGGGTTGGGGCTACAGTTAGGGTTGGGGCTAAAGATAGGGTTAGGGTTTGGATTACATTTACGGTTGGGAATAGGGTTGGGTGTGTCTGGGTTAGAGGAGTGGTTAGGGTTACTGTTGGGATTAGGGTAAGGGGTGTGTTTGGATTAGGGTTTCAGTTATAATTGGGGGGTTTCCACTGTTTAGGCACATCAGGGGCTCTCCAAACGGGACATGGCATCCGATCTGAATTCCAGCCAATTCTGCGTTGAAAAAGGAAAACAGTGCTCCTTCCCTTCAGAGCTCTCCCGTGTGCCCAAACAGGGGTTTACCCCAACATATGGGGTATCAGCGTACTCAGGACAAATTGGACATCATCTTTTGGGGTCCAAGTTCTCCTGCTACCCTTGGGAAAATACAAAACTGGGGGCCAAAAAATAAGTTTTGTGGGAAAAAAAGGATTTTTTATTTTC
Source organism: Ranitomeya variabilis (assembly GCF_051348905.1). Taxonomy (NCBI): domain Eukaryota; kingdom Metazoa; phylum Chordata; class Amphibia; order Anura; family Dendrobatidae; genus Ranitomeya; species Ranitomeya variabilis. The sequence goes on along the minus strand of NC_135232.1, from coordinate 541,023,186 downwards.
ACGGCTCTGCGTTGTAAACTGTAGTGAAACACTTGGGGGTTCAAAGTTCTCACAACACATCTAGATAAGTTCCTTGGGGGGTCTAGTTTCCGATATGGGGTTACTTGTGGGGGGTTTGTACTGTTTGGGTACATCAGGGGCTCTGCAAATGCAACGTGACGCCTGCAAACCAATCCATTTAAGTCTGCATTCCAAATGGCGCTCCTTCCCTTCCGAGCTCTGTCATGCGCCCAAACAGTGGTTCCCCCCTACATATGGGATATCAGCGTACTCAGGACAAATTGGACAACAACCTTTGGGGTCCAATTTATCCTGATACTCTTGTGAAAATACAAAACTGGGGGCTAAAAATCATTTTTGTGAAAAAAAAAAAGAATTTTTATTTTCACAGCTCTGCGTTATAAACTGTAGTGAAACACTTGGGGGTTCAAAGTTCTCACAACACATCTAGATAAGTTCCTTGGGGGGTCTAGTTTCCAATATGGGGTCACTTGTGGGGGGTTTGTACTGTTTGGGTACATCAGGGGCTCTGCAAATGCAACGTGATGCCTGCAGACCAATCCATTTAAGTCTGCATTCCAAATGGCGCTCCTTCCCTTCCGAGCTCTGTCATGGGCCCAAACAGTGGTTCCCCCCCACATATGGGGTATCAGCGTACTCAGGACAAATTGGACAACAACTTTTGGGGTCCAATTTATCCTGATACCCTTGTGAAAATACAAAACTGGGGGCTAAAAATCATTTTTGTGAAAAAAAAAGAATTTTTATTTTCACGGCTTTGCGTTATAAACTGTAGTGAAACACTTGGGGGTTCAAAGTTCTCACAACACATCTAGATAAGTTCCTTGGGGGGTCTAGTTTCCAATATGGGGTCACTTGTTGGGGGTTTGTACTGTTTGGGTACATCAGGGGCTCTGCAAATGCAACGTGACGCCTGCAGACCAATCCATTTAAGTCTGCATTCCAAATGGCGCTCCTTCCCTTCCGAGCTCTGTCATGCGCCCAAACAGTGGTTCCCCCCCACATATGGGGTATCAGCGTACTCAGGACAAATTGGGCAACAACTTTTGTAGTCCAATTTATCCTGATACTCTTGTGAAAATACAAAACTGGGGGCTAAAAATCATTTTTGTGAAAAAAAAAAGAATTTTTATTTTTACGGCTCTGCGTTATAAACTGTAGTGAAACACTTGGGGGTTCAAAGTTCTCACAACACATCTAGATAAGTTCCTTGGGGGGTCTAGTTTCCAATATGGGGTCACTTGTGGGGGGTTTGTACTGTTTGGGTACATCAGGGGCTCTGCAAATGCAACGTGACGCCTGCAGACCAATCCATTTAAGTCTGCATTCCAAATGGCGCTCCTTCCCTTCCGAGCTCTGTCATGCGCCCAAACAGTGGTTCCCCCCCACATATGCAATATCCATCATACTCAGGACAAATTGGACAACAACTTTTGGGGTCCAATTTATCCTGATACCCTTGTGAAAATACAAAACTGGGGGCTAAAAATCATTTTTGTTAAAAAAAAAAGAATTTTTATTTTCACGGCTCTGCGTTATAAACTGTAGTGAAACACTTGGGGGTTCAAAGCTCTCAAAACACATCTAGATAAGTTCCTTAGGGGGTCTACTTTCCAAAATGGTGTCACTTGTGGGGGTTTTTAATGTTTAGGCACATCAGGGGCTCTCCAAACGCAACATGGCATCCCATCTTAATTCCAGTCAATTTTGCATTGAAAAGTAAAATAGCGCTCCTTCCCTTCCGAGCTCTGCTATGCGCCCAAACAGTGGTTTACCCCCACATATGGGGTATCAGCGTACTCAGGACAAATTGCACAACAACTTTTGTGGTCTAATTTCTTCTCGTACCCTTGGGGAAATAAAAAAATGGGGGTGAAAAGATCATTTTTGTGAAAAAATATGATTTTTTATTTTTACGGCTCTGCATTATAAACATCTGTGAAGCACTTGTTGGGTTAAAGTGCTCAACACACATCTAGATAAGTTCCTTAAGGGGTCTACTTTCCAAAATGGTGTCACTTGTACAGGGTTTCAATGTTTAGGCACATCAGGGGCTCTCCAAACGCAACATGGCGTCCCATCTCAATTCCAGTCAATTTTGCATTGAAAAGTCAAATGGCGCTCCTTCCCTTCCGAGCTCTGCCCTGCGCACAAACAATGGTTTACACCCACATATGGGGTATCAGCGTACTCAGGACAAATTGCACAACAATTTTTCGGGTCCAATTTCTTCTCTTACCCTTGGGAAAATAAAAAATTGGGGGCGAAAAGATCATTTTTGTGAAAAAATATGATTTTTTATTTTTACGGCTCTGCATTATAAACTTCTGTGAAGCACTTGTTGGGTCAAAGTGCTCACCACACATCTAGATAAGATCCTTAGGGGGTCTACTTTCCAAAATGGTGTCACTTGTGGGGGGTTTCAATGTTTAGGCACATCAGGGGCTCTCCAAATGCAACATGGCGTCCCATCTCAATTCCAGTCAATTTTGCATTGAAAAGTCAAATGGCGCTCCTTTCCTTCCGAGCTCTGCCATGCGCCCAAACAGTGGATTACCCCCACATATGGGGTATCAGCGTACTCAGGACAAATTGTACAATAAATTTTGAGGTCTATTTTCTCCTGTTACCCTTGGTAAAATAAAACAAATTGGAGCTGAAATAAATTTTGTGTGAAAAAAAGTTAAATGTTTATTTTTATTTAAACATTCCAAAAATTCCTGTGAAACACCTGAAGGGTTAATAATCTTTTTAAAAGTGGTTTTGAGTACCTTGAGGGGTGCAGTTTTTAGAATGGTGTCACACTTGGGTATTTTCTATCATATAGACCCCTCAAAATGACTTCAAATGAGATGTGGTCCCTAAAAAAAAATGGTGTTGTAAAAATGAGTAATTGCTGATCAACTTTTAACCCTTATAACTCCGTCACAAAAAAAAATTTTGGTTCCAAAATTGTGCTGATGTAAAGTAGACATGTGGGAAATGTTACTTATTAAGTATTTTGCGTGACATATGTCTGTGATTTAAGAGCATAAAAATTCAAAGTTGGAAAATTGCGAAATTTTCAAAATTTTCGCCAAATATTCGTTTTTTTCACAAATAAACGCAAGTTATATCGAAGAAATTTTACCACTATCATGAAGTACAATATGTCACGAGAAAAGAGTGTCTGAATCGCCAAGATCCGTTGAAGCGTTCCAGAGTTATAACCTCATAAAGGGACAGTGGTCAGAATTGTAAAAATTGGCCCGGTCATTAACGTGCAAACCACCCTTGGGGGTGAATGGGTTAAAAAAGGCTATTACTTGCAATAAAAGGCAATTTTATTGCAAACTACAAAATTAAAGGAATAGTATGATTGAATAATGTGAGTGCGTACACTTTTGTATGTGTTAACATACACAGGTTAATAAGTACATATAAGGATTAAATAAATATAGTGATTACGTATATATGAAGATTAACTACATACAGTATACTTAGATCATCACCAAGAGGCTTTTAAACATCATCAGTCTGGAATATCAGAGAAGCAACACGAAGACAGAGAACCCCTGGGAGATTACCTACACTGTATGGGCATTCCCAATTATGCAGGTATCAGCACACTGTACATGTACAGGTACCCCAGTTTTGGCATCTGTCTTAGTCATGTTTCTCTGGTCTTATAGTGAATAACACTATGTAGTAACTCTAGTTTCACACAGACCTTCAAGTGGCCACTTTTCATGGTTGGATGAAACTGAGATATCATGGAGTCATCAGACGAGGGGCCATAAACCCCTAGAAAATAAAAAGCACAAGGATTTAGATCAAACCTCCATCGGCATAGTTTCAGTAAAACTTAATGTTTTACAATGACAAACAGCAAACATATAGAGGCTTAGAACTGTTTGTGAAGTGAATAAACAAACATTTATCAAGATTGTGTCACTATGAGCATTGTCTGTCACATCTTTAAATGTTTTATAAGAAATGCAGCTATGTGATTGTCTGAATGCATTCAGTATACAGTATCTCAATCTTGTTTACAAATCGCCATTTGTATATTCTCCACTTGTACATTTGAGGCAGATAAAGTTATGACTCGAAAGGAGAGAAACTAATATAGTGGACAACGCTATATTTTTAATGAACTACTGAGGCAAAGTAACAGCATTGCTTTATCAAATTTATATGAGGTGTATTGTGTCCAATGTTAGCAACCAGGCAATACAAAAAGGAGCTTTTCAAGTGAGCTCTTTAAGGTACACAAATGTTATGAAGTGTTTACCAACAAGGATGTGGTTTCACCAATGTGGGGTACCTTTTTGTAAAAATAGACTAGTGCCATCACAGCCCCCCTTGACCAAACGTCACCATCCTAAAACAGTAGAAAGCACGTTCACCCTGGTGATCTAGTGGCAGTTAAACAAGAGACATTGCAGGAGACAGAGTTAAGAAGTAGGCCCAATGGAATGCCATGCCCAATTCCTCAATGTGGGGTCCTTTTTGGACTGATTGAAATCGTGCTGTCACAGCCCCCTAGCCCTAAATGCACTGTACAGACTACGTTCACCCTGGTGATCTACTGGCAGGAACAGGACAGATTGCAGGAGACCGAGTTAAGAAGTAGGCCCAAAGTAATGTCATGCCCAGTTTCAAAATGTAAAATCCTTTTTTTTTTTAAATAAAAGAGTGGCATGACAGCCCCCTTGGTCAAAATGCACCGTACAGAGCACGTTGACCCTGGTGATCTAGTAGAAGGTGCAGGACAGATTGCAGGAGTCCGAGTAAAGAAGTAGGCCCAAAGAAATATCATGCCCAATTCCCTAATGTGTTTTCCTTTTTGGACTTAAAAATATAGTGCCATCACAGCCCACTTGCCCAAAATTCACTGGCCTATAACAGTACAGGCCACATTCACCCTCATGATCTAGTAGGCGGTACAGGACAAATTGCAGGAGACCAAGTTAAGAAATAGGCCCAATGGAATGCCATGCCCAATTCCCCAATGTGGTGTTCTTTTTGGACTGATAAAAATAGTGCCATTACAGCCCACTTGGCCAAAATGCACTGTACAGAGCATGTTGATCCTGGTGATATAGTGGCAGGTACAGGACAGATTGCAGGATACCGAGTTAAGAAGTAGGCCCAAAAAAATGTCATGCCCAATTCCACAATGTGTTGTCCTTTTTTGACTTAAAAATATACTGCCATTACAGCCGACTTGCCCAAAATTCACCAGCTTATAACAGTACTGAGCATGTGCACCCTGGTCATCTAGTGGCAGTTAAAGGACACATTGCAGGAGACAGACTTAAGAAGTAGGTCCAGTATAATGTAATGCCCAATTCCCCAATGTGGGGTCCTGTTGTTACAAAATAAAATAGTGTCTTCACAGCCCCCGTGCCCAAAAATCACCGGCCTTTAACAGTACTAAGCACATGCACCCTGGTCATCTAGTGGCAGTTAAAGGACACATTGCTGGAGACAGACTTAAGAAGTAGGCCCAATGTAAAGTAATGTCCAATTCCCCAATGTGGGGTACCTTTTTGTAAAATTAGACTAGTGCCATCACAGCCCCCCTTGACCAAACTTCACCGTCCTATAACAGTACAAAGCACATTCACCCTGGTGATCTAGTGGCAGTTAAACAAGAGACGTTGCAGGAGACAGAGTTAAGAAGTAGGCTCAATGGAATGCCATGCCCAATTCCTCAATGTGGGGTCCTTTTTGGACTGATTGAAATAGTGCTGTCATAGCCCCCTAGCCCTAAATGCACCGTACACACCACGTTCACCCTGGTGATCTACTGGCAGGAACAGGACAGATTGCAGGAGACCGAGTTAAGAAGTAGGCCCAGAGTAATGTCATGCCCAATTCCCCAATGTATAATCCTTTTTTTTTTAAATAAAAGAGTGGCATGACAGCCTTCTTTGCCAAAATGCACCGCACAGAGAATGTTTACCCTGGTGATCTAGTGGCAGGTGCAGGACAGATTGCAGGAGACCGAGTTAAGAAGTAGGCCCAAAGAAATATCATGCCCAATTCCCCAATGTGTTTTCCTTTTTGGACTTAAAAATATAGTGCCATCACAGCCCACTTGCCCAAAATTCACTGGCCTATAACAGTACAGGCCACAATCACCCTGGTGATCTAGTGGTGGTACAGGACAGATGGCAGGAGACCGAGTTAAGAAATAGGCCCAATGGAATGCCATGCCCAATTCCCCAATGTGGTGTTCTTTTTGGACTGATAAAGATTGTGCCATTACAGCCCCCTTGGCCAAAATGCACCGTACAGAGCACGTTGACCCTGGTGATCTAGCGGCAGGTAAAGGACAGATTGCAGGATACCGAGTTAAGAAGTAGGCCCAAAAAAATGTCATGCCCAATTCCACAATGTGTTGTCCTTTTTGGACTTAAAAATATACTGCCATTACAGCCGACTTGCCCAAAATTCACCAGCTTATAACAGTACTGAGCACGTGCACCCTGGTCATCTAGTGGCAGTTAAAGGACACATTGCAGGAGACAGACTTAAGAAGTAGGTCCAGTATAATGTAATGCCCAATTCCCCAATGTGGGGTCCTGTTGTTACAAAGTAAAATAGTGTCTTCACAGCCCCCATGCCCAAAAATCACTGGCCTTTAACAGTACTAAGCACATGCACCCTGGTCATCTAGTGGCAGTTAAAGGACACATTGCTGGAGACAGACTTAAGACGTAGGCCCAATGTAAAGTAATGTCCAATTCCCCAATGTGGGGTACCTTTTTGTAAAATTAGACCAGTGCCATCACAGCCCCCCTTGACCAAACTTCATTGTCCTATAACAGTACAAAGCACATTCACCCTGGTGATCTAGTGGCAGTTAAACAAGAGACATTGCAGGAGACAGAGTTAAGAAGTAGGCTCAATGGAATGCCATGCCCAATTCCTCAATGTGGGGTCCTTTTTGGACTGATTGAAATAGTGCTGTCATAGCCCCCTAGCCCTAAATGCACCGTACAGACCACGTTCACCCTGGTGATCTACTGGCAGGAACAGGACAGATTGCAGGAGACCGAGTTAAGAAGTAGGCCCAGAGTAATGTCATGCCCAATTCCCCAATGTATAATCCTTTTTTTTTTTAAATAAAAGAGTGGCATGACAGCCTTCTTGGCCAAAATGCACCGCACAGAGAATGTTGACCCTGGTGATCTAGTGGCAGGTGCAGGACAGATTGCAGGAGACCGAGTTAAGAAGTAGGCCCAAAGAAATATCATGCCCAATTCCCCAATGTGTTTTCCTTTTTGGACTTAAAAATATAGTGCCATCACAGCCCACTTGCCCAAAATTCACTGGCCTATAACAGTACAGGCCACAATCACCCTGGTGATCTAGTGGTGGTACAGGACAGATGGCAGGAGACCGAGTTAAGAAATAGGCCCAATGGAATGCCATGCCCAATTCCCCAATGTGGTGTTCTTTTTGGACTGATAAAGATTGTGCCATTACAGCCCCCTTGGCCAAAATGCACCGTACAGAGCACGTTGACCCTGGTGATCTAGCGGCAGGTACAGGACAGATTGCAGGATACCGAGTTAAGAAGTAGGCCCAAAAAAATGTCATGCCCAATTCCACAATGTGTTGTCCTTTTTGGACTTAAAAATATACTGCCATTACAGCCGACTTGCCCAAAATTCACCAGCTTATAACAGTACTGAGCATGTGCACCCTGGTCATCTAGTGGCAGTTAAAGGACACATTGCAGGAGACAGACTTAAGAAGTAGGTCCAGTATAATGTAATGCCCAATTCCCCAATGTGGGGTCCTGTTGTTACAAAATAAAATAGTGTCTTCACAGCCCCCGTGCCCAAAAATCACCGGCCTTTAACAGTACTAAGAACATGCACCCTGGTCATCTAGTGGCAGTTAAAGGACACATTGCTGGAGACAGACTTAAGAAGTAGGCCCAATGTAAAGTAATGTCCAATTCCCCAATGTGGGGTACCTTTTTGTAAAATTAGACTAGTGCCTTCACAGCCCCCCTTGACCAAACTTCACCGTCCTATAACAGTACAAAGCACATTCACCCTGGTGATCTAGTGGCAGTTAAACAAGAGACATTGCAGGAGACAGAGTTAAGAAGTAGGCTCAATGGAATGCCATGCCAAATTCCTCAATGTGGGGCCCTTTTTGGACTGATTGAAATAGTGCTGTCATAGCCCCCTAGCCCTAAATGCACCGTACAGACCACGTTCACCCTGGTGATCTACTGGCAGGAACAGGACAGATTGCAGGAGACCGAGTTAAGAAGTAGGCCCAGAGTAATGTCATGCCCAATTCCCCAATGTATAATCCTTTTTTTTTTAAATAAAAGAGTGGCATGACAGCCTTCTTGGCCAAAATGCACCGCACAGAGAATGTTGACCCTGGTGATCTAGTGGCAGGTGCAGGACAGATTGCAGGAGACCGAGTTAAGAAGTAGGCCCAAAGAAATATCATGCCCAATTCCCCAATGTGTTTTCCTTTTTGGACTTAAAAATATAGTGCCATCACAGCCCACTTGCCCAAAATTCACTGGCCTATAACAGTACAGGCCACAATCACCCTGGTGATCTAGTGGTGGTACAGGACAGATGGCAGGAGACCGAGTTAAGAAATAGGCCCAATGGAATGCCATGCCCAATTCCCCAATGTGGTGTTCTTTTTGGACTGATAAAGATTGTGCCATTACAGCCCCCTTGGCCAAAATGCACCGTACAGAGCACGTTGACCCTGGTGATCTAGCGGCAGGTACAGGACAGATTGCAGGATACCGAGTTATGAAGTAGGCCCAAAGAAATGTCATGCCCAATTCCACAATGTGTTGTCCTTTTTGGATTTAAAAATATAGTGCCATTACAGCCGACTTGCCCAAAATTCACCAGCTTATAACAGTACTGAGCACGTGCACCCTGGTCATCTAGTGGCAGTTAAAGAACACATTGCTGGAGACAGACTTAGGCTGCCGTCACACTAGCAGTATTTGGTCAGTATTTTACATCAGTATTTCTCAGCCAAAACCAGGAGTGGGTGATTAATTCAGAAGTGATGCATATGTTTCTATTATACTTTTCCTGTGTTTTTTCTACTCCTGGTTTTGGCTTACAAATACTGATGTAAAATACTGACCAAATAATGCTAGTGTGACGGCAGCCTTAAGAAGTAGGCCCAATGTAATGTAATGTCCAATTCCCCAATCTGGGGACCTGTTTTTACAAAACAAAATAGTGTCTTCACAGCCGCCGTGCCCAAAAATCACCGGCCTATAACAGTACTAAGCACATGCACCCTGGTCATCTAGTGGCAGTTAAAGAACACATTGCTGGAGACAGACTTAGGCTGCCGTCACACTAGCAGTATTTGGTCAGTATTTTACATCAGTATTTCTCAGCCAAAACCAGGAGTGGGTGATTAATTCAGAAGTGATGCATATGTTTCTATTATACTTTTCCTGTGTTTTTTCTACTCCTGGTTTTGGCTTACAAATACTGATGTAAAATACTGACCAAATAATGCTAGTGTGACGGCAGCCTTAAGAAGTAGGCCCAATGTAATGTAATGTCCAATTCCCCAATCTGGGGACCTGTTTTTACAAAATAAATTAGTGCCTTCACAGCACCCGTGCCCAAAAATCACTGGCCTATAACAGTACTGAGCACATGCACCGTGGTAATCTTGTGGCAGTTAAATGACACATTGCAGGAGACAGACTTAAGAAGTAGGCCCAATGTAATGTAATTCCCAATTCCCCAATGTGGGGTCCTCTTTTTACAAAATAAAATAGTGGCTTCACAGCCCCCGTGCCCAAAAGTCACCGACCTATTACAGTACAGAGCACGTTCACCCTGGTCATCTAGGGGTTCTGGATGATGAGTGTTATGCTGTAAGAATCAGGCTGCACTCAGATGTCACCCGAGTGCAGTCCTATTTAAGTGTGATGATTCAAAGAGGGAAAACGGAGAGTGGACCCTCTAGACTGCGACGACGAACCCCTTACGGACGAGCTGACCAGATAGACCGCCCCCTATACAGGGAGAGTTAGCGGCAGGCCCGTGAGGGACTATCGCCACGGAAGCTGGAGGACCAGGACGGGAGAAGACCAAGAAGAGGCGGAGATAGTAGGACCACAGGATAGGTGAGTACTGCAGAGAAACAGGACTGATGGGTAAAACAGGACTGATGGGTAAAACAGGACTGATGGGTAAACTGCAGCAGTACAGGGACTGGCAGAGGAACTGAGGAAACGCAGAGGCTAGCAGGATACAGGAAACACAGGATAAACCCAAAGTCAGAGGGAAAACGAACTTCACAGAGACTAAGAGCGGCCAGGAACACCTGAAGGAACAAATGATAACCAGGCACAGAGGGACGGCAGGAAGCAGTTTAAATACCTAAAGGCAGGGTAGCACTTCCAGGTAACAGACCTCCAGAACCATAGAGAGGACAATAAGGAGGACCGACTTCCAGGTAGTAGTCCTCCAGGACCACAGAGGAGACGAAGAGGAGCACCAACAGAAGATCAGAAGTGCACGTGCGCAGCACTGAACCTGGTATGCGCGCGCACGAGAAGCAAAGGCCGGGAGCGAGCGACGAGGCGGCAGCAGCGGTATGATAATGAGGATGAGGATAAGGAGGAGGAGGAGAACAACAACAAACAGACCAAATGTGGAAGCGTATACCCATGTGTGGTTGTGAAGATGTGCATGAGGATACACCTCCCCAAAAGAGAGAATGTATTTGAGGTTATGTTTCGCTGTTTTCCCTTGGTGGTGTACAGAAGTCTTTCCCAATCCAGGCCTTGTTCATTTTTATAAGAATCAGCCTGTCAGCATTTTCAGTTGACAGGTGGATGCGCTTATCTGTTATAATTCCACCAGCGGCACTAAAAACCTGCTCTGACAGAACGCTAGCAGCAGGGCAGGCCAGGACCTCCACGGTGTAGAGAGCCAGTTCATGCCACGTGTCCAGCTTGGATACCAAATAATTAAAAGGCACAGAGGAGTCATGGAGGATGTTTGTACAATCTGCAAGGTTCCATCTTCCCAAACATTGCACTTCTTGTGACAGCACCCCTTGCCTCTGTGCCGCCACGATGGGAGGGTCTGAGAAAACTGTCCCAGAACTTGGCCATTGTTTCCCTGCCTGAGCTGGATTGTACTTCTGTCTCTCTCACTTGGACTCCTTGGTTGTACAACAAACTCTGACGTCTGCCGCCAACGTTCTCACATGGGAATTTTCTAAGTAATTCTGCTACAAGGGCCCTCTGGTACTGCAACATTTTAGTACACCTCTCTGCCTCAGGCAGAAGAGATTGAAAGTTCTCCTTTTAGCGTGGGTATAGAAGTGTCACCAACCAGTAATCAGTGTCACCCAAAATTTTGATAATCCAAGGGTCATGTGAAATGCAGCGCAACATAAAGTCAGCCATGTGTGCCAGACTGCTAACAGGCAAGACTTCTGTGTCCTCACCAACAGGATGACTGACCACGCTGTCCTCCTCCTCCTCATCCTCCTCCTCCTCCTCCCTGTCCTCAGGCCATCCCTGCTGAACAGAAGCTAATACAGATGTGTTTGTAGTATTGTCTAAAGCGCATGAAAGTAGCTACTGTTCGTCCTCCTCCTCCTCCTCATTGACTACCAATCCACGTTGAGCAGACATGAGGCTGGGCTGAGTGTAATCCCCCGGGTATGTTTCCTTGCTCCGTGTGCTCGTGCTCCACCTGCAATGCATCCTCTTTGATTGTGAGCAGAGAGGTTTTCAGAATGCTAAGAAGCGGGATGGTGATGCTAATTATGGCGTCATCACCGCTCACCATCTTGGTGCAGTCCTCAAAGTTTTGGAGGATGCTACATATGTCTGACATCCATGTCCACTCCTGAGGTCTTATGTGTGGAGTCTGACCTGAAATTCGATGGCCTTGTTGATGTTGATAGTCAACAACGGCCCTCTTCTACTCACAAATCCTTTCCAACATATACAGCGTAGAGTTCCAGCATCTGGGGACCTCACACAACAGTCGGTGAGCTGGAAGATGAAAACGCTGCTGAAGCACGGCAAGGGTGGCTGAAGCTGTAGCTGACTTTCTAAAATGAGTAGACAGATGGCGTACTATCACTAGCAGATCCGGCAGCTCCGGTAGGTTTTCAGAAAATGTTGAACCACGAGGTTAAGCACATGGGCCAAGCAAGGTACGTGTGTGAGCTCAACTTGCCTCAGCCGTCACCAGGTTATGGCCATTGTCACACATGACCATGCCTGGCTGTAGGTTCAGTGGTGTCATCCAAACATCTGACTGCTCTTTCAGCGCTGTCCACAACTCTTCTGCATTGTGCTGTTTGTCACCTAGGCAGATTAGCTTCAGCACAGCCTGTTGCCGCTTGGATTATGCAGTGCTGCAGTGCTTCCAGCTTCTGACTGATGTGTTGATTTCAGAGATGGAGGATGAAGAGGAGGAGGAGGTGGTGCAGGAGCTGTAGACTGTGGGGGCAACCCTGATTGACGTAGGGCCAGCAATCCTCGGGAAGGATGTGTTCCATCCCAAGGGCTGACTGGGTCCCGGCTTCCACTATGTTAATCCGGTGTGCCGTCATTGAGATGTACCGTCTCTGCCCACAAGAACTTGTCCACGTGTCCATGGTTAGGTGGACTTTCCCTGTAACAGCATTGTTGAGGGCGCGGGTAATGTTATGGGACACATGCTGGTGTAATGCCGATACGGCACACCGGGAGAAATAGTGGCAACTGGGGACCGAGTACTTTGGGACGGCCGCCGCCATCAGGTAGTGGAAAGCTTACTTCTCAACAAGCCTAAAAGGTAGCATTTCTAGTGCAAGCAGAAGAGAAATATTAGAATTGAGGACTGTGGCCTGTGGGGCATTGGCGGGGTATTTCCACTTGTGTTCCAAAGACTGGGTTACAGACAACTGAACGTTGTGCTGGGACAAGGACGTAGACAGGCTTGCTGATGGTCCTGCTTGACTGTGGGCCACCACAGGTGCAGGGCTAGAGGCATCTTCACATGCACGGTGTACTGGGGATTCGCTTCTACGCAAAACAGTGAAAGAAGCAGTGGTGTGACCAGCAGGTAGTGGTCCTGGAGCCTGCGGTTCAGCCCACAAAGTCAGGTGCTTTGCTTGCATGTGCCTGATCATGCTGGCAGTGGTCAGGCTGGTTGTTTAGCTGCCCTTGCTGATGCTGGCATGGCAGGTGCTGCAAATGGCCTGTTTGGGGATATCGGCAGAGTCTTTAAAAAATAACCAGACTCGAGAAGATCTAACAGTTGGAATGGCAACTTCCCTCATGTTGGTGTTACTGGGAATGGATGTAAGCCTTCAGTCTGTGGCCACCACACTGCTTCTTCCTGCCATTTGGGGGGATATGCCTCCTTCCCAATTTGTGCTGCTGTCCTCGCTATGCATGTCCTTCTGCCAGGTTGGGTCAGTCACAATGTCATCCACCACCTCGTCTTCCACATCCGCACCCTGCTCCTCCTCCTGACTTTCTGGCAATTGTTTCTCATCATCGTCCACCTCTTGTGGCACTTTCCCACCATCGCCTTTGTTTGACCAGGGCTGGTCAAAGCTTTGGGCAGCTCTACATGCGATCTCATCTTTCCTCACTTCTAGTTGACTGGCAGAGATTTATCTTGAAATGGAAAACTGAACAGCTCGTCAGAGTGTCCAAGCGTGGGATCAGTTATCTCAGGGCACTCGGCATGGTGGGGGGAAGGAAAATCAGGATGAGGAATATCCTGGCCACACTCACGGCTACTCAGACTTGACCATGTGGATGACAAGGTTGTGGTGGTGGCTAAGTGACTGGAAGCATTATCCGCTATCCAACCAACAACCGTTTCACACTGCTCTGGCTTCAATATTGGTGTGCTGCGGTCCCCTAGATACTGGGACAGGAAGGCCGAGCGAGTACATGTGGGTCTTTGTTGTTGCCCACTTTCACTTTGGCCATGGCCTCATCCTCTGGATGCACCATCAGCATCATGTCCACTTCCCCGTCCTTTGCCCCTTGCCTTGCCCATTTTAAATGGACTACTGCACTATTTCAAATGCTCAACACAAATGTCTTTATTAGTAGCGAAATAATATCTGATCAGTATGCCTGCAAATCTACGATTTTTCAAACCCAAACACCAGGCAGGCCTCAGCCTGACCTAACAAACTGTGTTTAATTTTGGGGGCCTTTTTTTAAGTTAATTTATGCAAAATAGTGCTATATATAATTTGAGTTTAAGACAGCCAAACAATAAGTACACCGGCCTTCAATGCCCAAACTTGGAGCAGAGATATATGAGGGCTCTCACAGAAATACCACACTGGCAAATATGTGGCCTGTTTATATTATTGTATGATAAATAGTGCTGTATATAATTTCAGTAACACACAGGAAAAAAAACTGGTCCTCCGGCCTACAATGACCAAACTTGGAGCACGGAGTTATATGACAACTGTCACGAAATACCACACTGGCAAATATGTGGCCTTGTAATAGTTTTTAGGCAAAATAGTGCTGTATATAATTTCAGTAACACACAGCAAAAAACATAGTGTTCCGGCCTACAATGACCAAATTGGAGCACACAGATATATGAGGGCTCTCACAGAAATACCACACTGGCAAATATGTGGCCTGTTTATATTATTGTATGCTAAATAGTGCTATACTGTATATAATTTCAGTAACACACAGCAAAAAAAAGTGGTCCTCCGGCCAACAATGACAAAACTTTGAGCACGCAGATATATGACAGCTGTCACGGAAATACCACACTGGCAAATCTGTGGCCTTAGAATTTTTTTTTATGCTAAATAGTGCTGTATAGAATTTGAGTATCAGACAGCCAGCCCAAAAGTAAGAACACTGGCCTGCAATACACAAACTTGGAGCACAGAGATATATGAGGCCTTTTCCGGTGAATTTAAAACATAAAAAAAAAGTATCACAAGGGTAGCACACGCAACTATACTACGTATGCCTGACAAACTATGATTTTTCAACAGTCCCCTCAGTCTGACAGAACAGACTGTACATTTTTTTTTTTTTTTTTTTGGGGGGGGGGAATTTTTGGAAAAAAAAAAAAAGAATGTAGTAAATAAGCTGCAGCAGGCAGTTATAGAGCTTTGGGAAGGATGCAGTGGCATCAATGGACGCACATACAGTGCCTGCAGGCCTTGTACTGATATGTATATGCCGTGCCGTGCCTGCCTAGTGCTGCAATATCGGGAACCACGAATTAGCCCTAAAAAGGACTGTTGGTTTCTCAGGAGTTGTGGATGTAAGAGTTGCAGACCTACACTAACTCTAAAACCACGATTCTGACCCTATCTCGGCAGCAGCTCTCCCTACTCTCGCTGAAACAGGAATAGAATGCCGCAAGCAGGGCGGCGCCAGGTCTCTTATACTTGGGATGATGCTGTGCGGCCAAGCCAATCACTGCACGACCACAACAAAGATGGCTGCGGCATTTCATGGCCTGGCAGACATTCCCTCCACCGTGATTGGGTCCCTAAAGTCTGCCAAAAGCGCTGGGTGGAGACAACAGTTACCGCTGAATAATGACGGAAATGCTCGCTGCTCGGCGAGTACCCACCCCGATACTCGGGCGAGTAACGAGCAGTGACGAGCACATTCGCTCATCACTATTAACAGGTTGATATGCTATTTGCCGACATGGTGGAATTCCACTCTGCACATGTTGCAGCGACTGTAGCAGCAGCAATGAGCCCTGACGCAGTATGTCATGTTGTATAGCCTGGGACAACGTAGTACGGCTGTGGAGCATGTCACGTTTACTGTGTGGGCACAGATGAAGGACCTCTGCACCCTTCTGCACAGTTTTGAAACGGCTACTTAGATGGTTAGCAACTGACGCTGCCATCACCAGCATCACTATTCCGTTCATCTACAGTATATGCTGGAGCAGTCTTTGAATAGTCTGCGGGAGGAGATTGTGGTCCCAGAAGAAGAGGAGGAAGCAGAGGAGGATGAGGAAGGGATAATATGGCCTCTAAGTTCAAGACTGTCTTCACACAGGCGGGTGCCAAGGAAGGGTGGATCCCTGTGATCGAGGAGGGCTAATGATAACAGACAAACTGTTAGTGAAGGTGCCAAATCCGAGGAACAAATGGAGGAGGATGAGGTGATGGACGAGCAACCGTAAGAATAAGAGGATAATCCTCCTCTCTTTGCTGTTCGTGGTTGGTGGGAGGGGGCAGAGGAAGCAAGCATCAGCGTACACAACCTTAAGATTTTCCCCAAGACAGCAGTGAGACACACAGTTCGCATCGCAGCTGTAGACTTCCACCCTCCTGCACATCATTTTGTCAATGCCAAAACATTAGCAGCAGCAGCTTCAGTAATGGAAGAGGAAGGAGCAATTTGTCATTTGACACTTTTTTTTAGACCAGCTCGTGCACCAGCACAACAGAGTCCAATTCTTACACTTGGTGAACAAATGGAGAGGATGGTGCAGGAGACCGCGTTAGATGAGCAGCCTCCACGCCACTATCCACCACCAACCACTGGATCTGGATACTCTGAAAAAATAAACGCACACTTCTATTTACAGTGACGCAGGTACTTTGGTTCATACAAGGGGCTGGATTACCCCACAGTGGCTGAATAAAATTATATTACTAGCCTATTTGCCTATTACAAGACAAAAATATTTAAGCAGTCGGTATACTGAAGAAGGTCATGTGTTGACCGAAACGTTTATATGTTGGACTGCAATAAATCTGCCTGTACCAGTAGGCTTCCAGGACCTCCACTTCCTTGGAGTCAACTACCCGTGTTACTACTATCCTTGGATTTTCCTGACAATAGTAATCTACAAAACTGATATTTGTGCCACCTGAGTGTTGCTCAGCATGAATGCAAGTTGAGCTGTTGCATGTGGTATCAGGGCTCCCAGCACAGGAGTCCTACACCGATCCCTCACCCACCTTGTCTTACTCTGATGTTCAGTTGAAAGCTGTAGATGCTGTCCCAGACCCTGATTCCTCTTGCCTGGCTGATTGTTGCAGTGCCATGCTACAATTTGTGCTGTTAGTTAATTGAGGCCACTTTCCTGGTGTCTCCCCATAATTTGAAGTATTTTTGCAGTTTTTGGGCCTGTTTGAAGGTGTTGTGCATGCATTTGTGTTTGCCCCCCATTGACTGTGATGGTGCCTGGTTATGTTCTGCGAATATTCAAAGGAATAAATCAGCGAATATTGCAAATTCAGGGATCGAAATCCAAACCGAACACTGAAGTATTTGCTCATCTCTAATGGCACATAGATATAGTGATACACACACCTTATGGGGATGGCAACAGTAGACAGGCAATCCAAATGAGTTCCACATAACCTGCAATAATTAGTTCACTGTCTGGTAACGGTCGGCATCATGATTGACTCCACATTATAAGAAATTTATGAACTCCTAAACCAAGGACGTCACCTAAACCCGAGGCCATTATATGGATGAAAAGTAGACACAAAGGCAAAAATAACACAATTGAGAAGATCATGAATCACTTGTGTACAAGACTCTGACTCATACGTACCTCAGGAAATGACCCTTCATCATAGAAACAGGAGAGAAATATTAACATTAAAGTGTTGAAAAACAACAGACATTAGGGGCCCCACAGATGTTGCTTTTCATTAATATCTCCATATCTCTATATTTCCAAACCTCCTAAAAAGCTGGGGGTCAGTGTTGTCAACCATGACCTCCATGATGAGTAGGGACATACATAATGTCCTTTGGGAAGAGTTGGGCTAGCTCAATAAATAAGGGGGAAACCAGCAAGAAGGTCACCCTTTCTGTTCTAAGGGATAGGAAGAAATGAGAGCTTTATGCACCAGGCCACACAGTAAAGTTAAGCTGTCCAAGCATTATCTCTGACTTTAATGGCTTGACTGCTGTCCATGAGGTCAGGACTTGGAATGTTCTCTGTCCACTTCAACCAAAGATATACAGAGGGTAAATACAGCAAGACTTAGCTCTACAGAGTCTCCTCCTACTTGACTTGTCTGACATAATTGGAATTTTAAGGGAGCAGGCATAAAACTTTATTTGTAGGAAGATTGACTAGAAGTACTAGAGATACGTTTGGATGCTAGAGGAAGAGAACTACCAAATTCATGTGGCACTTCAAGGGGCACATACCTTCAGATGGGTTCTAAATTTAGATGTAATTGTGTCAGTCTGCAGCTGTAATGCTGGCAATATATGTTGGCAATGCATCATGGTAAGGCCCAGGTGGCAAAGAGGCAAATGCCCCCCGGGCCGCTCCCCCAGCAGCTGTTCAGGGCCGGCTGCCTGGTGGTGGCTACAGCCACACAGCAAATTGTGCGCAGCCATGTCTGCTGTACTGTGACGCGGCTGGCAACAGACACAGCCGCATCACAGTTAGCGCACATGTCTGCGCTGGGGCCAGGAGCTATGCTTGGCTGTCACCTTGACGGCTGCGCAGCTACTGCTCCCTTCATGTTCTCTATACTTCCAGGTTAGGTGTTGGGCATGCGCGACGGCGTCCTCACCCACACGCCGACATGACCCGGATGCTAGAAGCAGAGAGGCACTGCAGGGGAGCGACTGGTGAGGTAAGTATGAAGAACTTTTTTGTTTTCTTTATAAAATAAATGTAATGGTGGGTAACTGCAAGTTATGAAGTGGGGGGTGTAAGGAGGCTGCACATGATGGAATTTGGGGGTTAAAGGAGACTGCACATGATGGAGTGAAGGGGTAAGTGGGGCTGCACATGATGAAGGTTGAGTGGGGCTGTACATGATGGAGTGGGGCTGCACATGATGAAGGGGGAGTGGGGCTGCACATGATAGTTTAGTGGATAAAGGAGACTGCACATGATGAAGTGGGGAGAGTGGGGCTGTACATGATGGAATGGGGCAGCACATGATGATGTGGGGGTAAGGGGGATTGCGCATGATGAAGGGGGAGTGGGGCTGCACATGAAGTGGGGGGTAAGGGGGACTGCACATGATGAAGTGGGGGGTAAGGGGGACTGCACATGATGAATTGGGGGTTAAAGGGGACTGCACATGATGAAGTGGGGGGTAAGGTGATCTGCACATGAAGTGGGGGGTAATGGGGACTGCACATGATAAAGTGGAGTGTAAGATGGACTGCACATGAAGTGGGGGGTAAGGGTGACTGCACATGATGAAGTGGGGGGTAAGGGGACTGCACATGAAGAAGTGGGGGGGTAAGGGGACTGCACATGATGAAGTGGGAGAAGGGGACTGCAGGACTGCACATGATGAAGTGTGTCTGATGTGGGACTGCTCATGATGAAATGGAAGGGGGATAGGGGGCTGCAAATGATGAAGGGGCACTGCAGATGAAGTGAGGGGGTGATAGGGGACTGCAATGAATGAAGTAAGGGGACTTCAAATTAAAGTGGGGGGACTGCAAAATGATAAATTCAGTGTGAGGGACAGGAGACAGCAATTTAATTGAAGGTGGGGGTGGGGAGAGCAAATGATCAATTGAAGAGGGGGTGGGGAGAGCAAATGATGATCTAGGGGAAGAACAAATAATGAATTTTAAGGGTGGGGGAGTAAATGATGTATTGAATGTGGGGTAGAGCAGTTGATAATGAATAGAGGGTGAGAGAGAAAGACATGACAATGAATTGGGGCGGGAGGGGCATGTAACTATAATAAATCGGGGTTAGGGTTAGAGTGGTAGGTACATAGTGGTGGGCGTTGAGGATGAAGTGACTGGTAATGAATTGGGGGAAAGAGTACAGGTGCTAATGAATTTATATATTAAATGGGGAAAGTGGCTATTTATAGTTAGTGGGTGCACAGTGGTGGATTATAATTTATATTTGGAATGGTCGGTTAATAATAATAATTATAATAATTTTATTTCTATAGTGCCAACACTTTACATTTTAGAGGGGACTTGTACAGACAATGGACATTAAGCATAACAATAAACACATAGATCAACAGATACCAAAAGGAATGAGGGCCCTGCTCGCAAGCTTACAATCTATGAGGTTGCATAATAACCAATTATATATTGTTTGTGGGTGCACCTCTGTATTCAGATGTCTAGTGTACACCATGTTCCAAATTATTATGCAAATTGGATTTAAGTGTCATAAAGATTGAATTGTTTTGTTTTTCAAATAAACTCGTGGATGGTATTGTGTCTCAGGGCTCAATGGATCACTGAAATCAATCTTAAACGCATGTGATCATTAGTTTTCCAGGTGATTCTAATTAAAGAATTAAATTATAAAGCAGACCACAGGTTTCAAGCAATATGGGAAATAAAAAGGATCTCTCTGCTGCTGAAAAGCATTAAATAGTGCAATGCCTTGGTCAAAGTATGAAAACATTAGATATTTCACGAAAACTTAAGAGTGATCATCATACTGTGAAGAGATATGCGACTGAAACAGAGCACAGACAGAGTTCATGCTGATAAAGGCATAATGAGGAAGGTTTCTCCCAGACAAATTAATTGGATAAAGAGAGCAGCTGCCAAAATACCATTACAAAGCAGCAAACAGTTATTTGAAGCTGCTGGTGCCTCTGGAGTCCCTCGAACCTCAAGGTGTAGGATCCTTCAAAGGCTTGCTGTAGTGCATAAACCTACTATTCGGCCACCCCTAAACAGTGTTCACAAGCAGAAACGATTGCAGTGGGCCCAGACACAAATGAAGACTGATTTCCAAACAGTCTTGTTTACTGATGAGTGTCGAGCAACCCTGGGTGGTCCAGATGGATGGTTGGTGGATGGCCACCATGTCCCAACAAGGCTGCAACGTCAGCAAGGAGATGGAGGAGTAATGTTTTGGGCTGGGATCATGGAGAAACAGCTGGAAGGGCCCTTTAAGGTACCTGAAGGTGTGAAAATGACCTCGGCAAAGTATATAGAGTTTCTGACTGACAACTTTCTTCCATGGTATAAAAATCAGAATTGTGCCTTCAGGAGCAAAATCATCTTCATGCATGTCAATGCGCCATCTCATGCTGCAAAGAATATCTATGAGTCATTGGCTGCTATGGGCATAAAAGGAGATAAACTCATGGTATTGCCACCATCTTCCCCTGACCTCAACCCTATACAGAATCTTTGGAGTATCATCAAGCAAAAGATCTATGAGGGTGGGAGGCAGTTCACATCAAAACAGCAGCTCTGGAAGGCGATTCTGACTTCATGCAAAGAAATACAAGCAGAAACTCTCCAAATACTCACAAGTTCAATGGAGGCGAGAATTGTGAAGGTGATAACAAAGAAGGGTTCCTATGGTAACATGTGACTTGGCCTGTTAGGATGTTTTGGAGTTAAATAGCTTTTTTGTTCAGTGAATGTGACCTCCTAATGCTGCAAATTCCACAAATTAGCATTTTCAGTTCTTTAAAACAGATCAAATGTTTAGAAATTCTACTGTGACTAATAATTTGGAACAGTGCATTTTGAGTTTTTACTCATTTTGGAGATTATACTGTTATCATTGGGAGGTTTCTCCAATAAAATTCGATGTATACTCTAACGGGTGATGACTTTTATTAGACTGACTGTCATTTGCACCGACCATTTAGGAAAATCCGAGAAAAATATAATTTGCATAATAATTTGGAACATGGTGTAGAAGAAAGGGAAAAAGTGGGGAATGTGGTCTGGAAGCCGTGCTCTAGGTAACTGTGTTATTTTATGCAGCGACGAGTCCCGGCTGGAAGAAGTGATGGCAGTCTGTGCTGGATGAAAATGAAAAGCAAAGATGAAGGACTTCAGCTAGAGACATCACTAGTGAGTCAGTGTATTACCTGTACACTGACACTATACACTGTATACTATATACAAAGCTCCTGTGTATAATGTCACTGGCAGTGGTGATCACTGTATTACCTGTACACTGACACCTTATACAGATCTCCTGTGTATAATGTCACCAGTGATCACTGTAGTATCTTTACACTGACCGTAAATACAGAGTTCCTGTATACAATGGCACTTAGTGTTGTGCTTTTTTAAAATTAATGATCAGTATTGTAGTATACTAGTAGCAAAAGTTGTACACTCCCTGACAGAAGTAATGTCGCTTATCCATGTTATGTAAATAAAAGCTTATAACCTGATGTTAAATTCATCCATTGGTTGTATAAATTATTCTTTTGAAAGCTGAAACCTTCTAAAATGTGGTTTAGGTTAAGAAAATAAATTGACATTAATGCAGAAATATTGATCAGTTAATGGACACAGAATGGTCAGATTTTAGCAAGACAAAAGTTTTGTCGCCTGGTCACATAATGCACCCAATCCTAGTTTACATCCTCACCTGTGCTCAGTAAATGATCGGTTATTTAGTATGTGCGTATAAAAAGAAACCCAGCACCCCAGACCTTCACTTGAACTGCAACTTGAGCTCTTGACAACATGCCAAAAATCCACCCTGTGACCAAAGCCTGGATTATCAAGAGGCTGAAGACCAGATCCACTGCAGAGGTGGCGGCCACCTTTAATGTGTCTCAGCGTCAAGTACAAAGAATTAAAAAAAATATTTGAAGAGACTGGAGATGTGTTTGACTAGCCCAGGTCCGGCAGACCCCACAAGACAACTGCTCAGGAGGAATGTTTGTTGGTTAGAAAATCCAAAGCAAGCCCCTCTTCCACAGCAGCAGAGCTCCAACAGGTCTGGTCACCTCAAGTCCCTGTGTCAACTAGTAAAAGTTAAATTCACAGCACGTGACACGCCGATCGTTAGCAAGGTGCGGGAGCGCCGCTTGTCATAACAGACACTGCAGGTCCACACTACTGGACAGGATCTTCCATAGGCAGACATTTAGATTACAATAGAGCTTATATTGCACCGCTGGGACTTTCAGCCTTCTCTGTATATCACTATCTTAGCTGGAACAAGCGATTACGTGACAAAGGCTCTGGTTGAGCCGAAACATTGTATATAAAAAATCACAGATGCTGTAATATTCTGTTACGCTCCTAGTTTATGTATAATAAATTTATACCTGACTTTGCATAAGAAACCTAGAGAGAGTGCAGTGAATTTAACTTTTACTGTTATTCTGGGCCATTGGTCCGTTACACCAGCACCTCGCCATATTAAGGCTGAGTGCACACCTAAACCTTTACCTGTGTCAACTAGAACAGTTTGTAGGATTCTGTCTCAATACATTTTTTTACATAACATGGATAAGCGACATAACTTCTGTCAGGGAGTGTATGGTGGCATCATTGGTCTTTGTATAGAATGTAGTTTCATGTAGAGGTAATGGTTATATTATAATATTATGTATTCTCTGTAGTGGTGATAGTACTAGGCACTGTGTAGCTGTATTGTGTGTATGTTTGTAAGTAAGCTCCGTTATGGCACCATATCTAAGCAGTAAGCTTGGTTCTGGTACTCTATCAATGTAGTAATCTAGATTATGGTACTGTATGTATGTCGTAATCTCAGTTCTGCTCCAGTTTCTATGTAGCGGACTTGGTTCCATGTAGTAGACTTATTAAGCTCGGTTCTGCTCCCATCTCTCTGCAGTAAGCTCGGTTCTGCTCCCATATCTCTGTAGTAAGCTCTGTTCTGCTCCCTTATCTCTCTAGTAAGCTCGGTTCTGCTCCCTTATGTCTGTAGTATGCTAGGTTCTGCTCCCATATCTCTGTAGTAAGTTTGGTTCTGCTCCCATATCTCTGTAGTAAGGTCGATTCTGTTCCCATATCTCTGCAGTAAGCTCGGTTCTGCTCCCATTTCTCTGCACTAAGCTCGGTTCTGCTCTCATATCTCTGTAGTAAGCTTGGTTCTGCTCCCATATCTTTGCAGTAAGCTCGGTTCTGCGTCCATATCTCTGTAGTAAGCGCGGTTCTGTTCCCATATCTCTGTAGTAAGCTCGTTTCTGCTTCCTTATCTCTGTAGTAAGCTTGTTTCTGCTCCCATATCTCTGTAGTAAGCGCGGTTCTGTTCCCCTATCTCTGTAGTAAGATTGGTTCTGCTCCCTTATCTCTGTAGTAAGCTCGTTTCTGCTGCCATATCTCTGTAGTAAGCCCCGTTCTGCTCCCATA
Organism: Ranitomeya variabilis; assembly: GCF_051348905.1. Classification (NCBI taxonomy): domain Eukaryota; kingdom Metazoa; phylum Chordata; class Amphibia; order Anura; family Dendrobatidae; genus Ranitomeya; species Ranitomeya variabilis. Next base: position 540,999,098 of record NC_135232.1, on the reverse strand, counting down.
TCTCTGCAGTAAGCTTGGTTCTGCTCCCATATCCTTGATGTTAGCTCAGTTCTGCTCCCATATCTCTGTAGTAAGTTCGGTTCTGCTCCCATATCTTTGCAGTAAGCTCGGTTCGGCTCCCATATCTCTGAATCTAGTAAGTTCCGTTTTGCTCCCATATCTCTATAATAAGCTCTGTTCTGCTCCCATATCTCTGTAGTAAGCTCGGTTTTGCTCCCATATCTCTGGAGTAAGCTCGGTTCTGCTCCCATATCTCTGTAGTAAGCTCTGTTCTGCTCACATATCTCTGTAGTATGCGCCGTTCTGTTCCCATATCTCTGGAGTAAGCTCGATTCTGCTCCCGTATCTATGCAGCAAGCTCCGTTCAGTTCCCATATCTGTGTACCAGCCTGTTTTTAAAGCCTGTTATCTCTGCTACTTTAAGGGTACTGTCACACTCTGCAACTTTCCAACGATCACGACCAGCGATACGACCTGGCCGTGATCGTTGGAAAGTCGTTGTGTGGTCGCTGGGGAGCTGTCACACAGACCGCTCTCCAGCGACCAACGATGCCGAAGGCCCCGGGTAACCAGGGTAAACATCGGGTTACTAAGCGCAGGGTCGCACTTAGTAACCCGATGTTTACCCTGGTTACCAGCGTAAAAGTAAAAAACAAACAAACATACTCACATTCCTGTGTCCTTCAGGTCCCTTGCCGTCTGCTTCCCGCTCTGACTGAGTGCCGCCGTAAAGTGAAAGCAGATCACAGCGGTGACGTCACCGCTGTGCTCTGTACTGCCTTACCGCCGGGAGTCAGTCAGAGCGGGAAGCATACGGCAAGGGACCTGACGGACACCGGAATGTGAGTATGTACGGTTTGTTTGTTTTTTACTTTTACGCTGGTAACCAGGGTAAACATCGGGTTACTAAGCGCGGCCCTGCGCTTAGTAACCCGATGTTTACCCTGGTTACAAGCGAACGCATCGCTGGATCGCTGTCACACACAACGATCCAGCGATGACAGCGGGAGATCCAGCGACGAAAGAAAGTTCCAAACGATCTGCTATGACGTACGATTCTCAGCAGGGTCCCTGATCGCTGCTGCGTGTCAGACACAGCGATATCGTATGGATATCGCTGGAACGTCACGGATCGTACCGTCGTAGCGATCAAAGTGCCACTGTGTGACAGTACCCTAATGCAGTGGCCAGATATAAGCAGGGAAAAGGAGGGCCACCGCAACTCGAGGGCCACTGCCTTGTGATTGCCCCCCAGGCTGAAAATTGCCAGCCAGCCCCTGGTAAGGCCATACACATGGTATTAGATCAATCAATTGACGATGACACTGCTGTCCTAACTGCTTATTTCCAGAAAGTTCACTTTTCTTTGGTCCGCATACATGATTTACGGTTTAGTTATGCAGCTGCCAAATAAACAAGTTCTAAAAATTGGTTAATGTTTTTTATAATTGCGCTAAGTGTTTGCTGGGTGTACAGATTACAGGCGTATATCACATGGGAGCTGGGCGAGGCTGCTTGTTACAGTCAGTGTCTTTCTCTGACATATTCCAATGCTCTGATAATTCACTTTCACGATCCAAACATTGGGACCAGAGTCAAAATGAAATCCAAGTATTGATTAAAAAATGTCAAAATAAGTTGTAGATCATAAGCTATAAGCTTTTGTGTTGGGAAGATAGTCAAATGATAGACACTCCAACATTCTACTTTATTGAAAAATTAGCAGAATAATAAACTGCAGATCAATATCTTGAGGAGAAGTTGATGACCATAAAGAACCTAGTTCTCAACGAGCCACCTGGTTGTACCACAGCACACGGCAGTGTACAAGTTCTAAGTGAGCCAGTGTCGAGATATACGATCCATAACCTTTCTTTAATGCTAATTTTTGCCCACTTTGCGTAGAAAAGTCAGCTAGAATAAGCAGTATGCACCTTATTTTTGGAGAGCCTGCACAGGAAAACCACTGAAAGTGACTAGGGCTCGGTAGAAGTCCAAGTGTCTGGCTCAGATTTCTTTTACCCTTCCTCTAATTACTATTTCTCTTTTTTCAATGGCGCAGACAGAAATCGGTGCAGAATTTCTCATTGTGTGTTAATGGATTTACGAAAATCGCTCTTTTTGGAACTAAAGGTGGATTTGATATGTTTTGTCTCAAAATCGGGAATGTGTGAACTAGACAGAACATACGAACACCCAACCAAGACCACCAAAATCCAACCAGAAGATGTCATGTCAGACGTGGTCTTCATGGAGATCTTTACACAGTAGACTCTGAAATGTAATACTCCATTTTGACACGATGGATGAGACTCCGCCTTGTGATGGCGTGAAACAGCTCTACCCCAGGACCTCACACTCTAAGTCTCAGCCATCAACAGGTTGTATGGTCCTAGTGTAATCTCCCCAGATCTTGTACCATAATCTGCTTTTTAATTCTCTCCGTGCTTCTCTTTTTGATCTCTTAACTCACATTCACTCTTAAGTGGCTGCACTGTGTAATTAGGGGCTCAGTGTAATGTGGAAAAGGAACTTTACACCTGTATATTAGAGGAAAGCCTAATTAATCAACATAAGTGACTGCAAGAAGGCTCATCCTGTGACCCCCACCCTGCAGGGAAAGAGTTAACATCTTCAATGTGCAAAATCTAGACGTGACTGATAGGTGGTAATTTCTGTAATTGCTCCTTAGCAAGGTTCACTCCCTCCTCTGCTGCCATCCCCTTTCTAAAGTCTGCGAAGCCATGTATCTAATCCATAGACGTGTCACAGAAAGAACACATTGTAGTGCCATAATGACATCACCATATATGCTCATGGTAAAGGAAGGACCATATGTAGACCATAGTTGGGAAGTCTGAGCCCTGACCTTGGCATAATCCCGTCCCCCTCCTTATTACTCTTCCACTCTGATCAGAATGCCCCAGTGCTGGAACCCTACCCATCCTCCATTTATAACTATGTCTGCTTGATTCAATGCCAACATGGTTGTAACTGCTCATCATGTAATGAATGGTTGGCACACAAATATCCGTGTTCTCCTTCTACATTTTTCCTTTTGTTAATATCTAATTTTGCGTAGCAGGATGACATTTATAGGACCACAAGATATTATCATTATACCTGTGTAATGCTGAAGGAATCTAGCAAGCTCTGCCCCAGATACGAGGGTGAGCGGCGAACATAGTGTTCGCTAGAAATCTGAGAGAAAGAATCTTTGATTCACAGAGTAAGATGGCGGACCAGTTTTATTGGAAAATTTGAAAAATTGCCTAAAGTGACCATCCATTTTGAAAAAAATGTTTTTACTTGTGCAACCTAATAATAAAAATAAGATAAACCTTACTAAAGTGCATAAACAAAAACAAAAAGTTGCCTTATCATGACAAGCCTCTGGTCCAAGGAGATCTGTTTCCAGCTTTGCCAACTGAGTTTCTTGGATCAAGGTTGTGTGTGAAGGTACAAGCAACAGGTCCGGTCGTCTTCTGACTTGCAATTGTGCAGTGCTGCTGAATTATGAAATTGTGTCATAGAGAGTTTTTTAGGCTATTTTTGAGGACAAGAAAAGTCTGACACTCAAGAACGTTGCAGTTGGTGAATCTGCAGATAACAACGGCATCAAAAATTAGAAAGTCCAAATTGATCCCTGGAATCAACTAGAAGGAAAATGAGGGTTTGTCTGGATACTTCATGGAAAGACCCAGCTCCACAGAAAAGATAACAGTGGATATCAAGATGGAGACAATTAATGAAAACATGAACATGTAACTAGTCACTGAGAAGCCTTAAAATCCAACACCAGGCAATCAGACAACCACATGTTACTAATGAGCCATACCAAAGCCACAGTGAAAAGCATCTACATTACATGAGGACATAACGCAGTAGTCAGATGTACAACAAAAATGCCAAAAAGCAGGCTGGTGAATGAAATAGTGATAAGTGAACTGGTGGTCAGAGAATGGTGTGCAGAGTAGTGATAGTTAGAGAATGGAATGGTCAGATAAGGGGTGGGCAAAGAATGGGGAGGTAAGAGAAGAAGTGGTCATAGAAATGGTGGTCTGAAAAAGTGGTGGTCATAGAAGAAGTGGGTATACAGAAGGCTTGGCCAGAAAAAGATAGGTCAGGACATGGAATTCAGGTTAATAAATGAATTAAACTGTATCTTTACAGGAACATGGCACAGCTCCTGTGTAATCCCCCTACTCAGCATTACGGTAGAAGGGAGGGTGACTGCAATGAATGAAATGCAAGGATAGAGCACAGCTTAAAATTATTTTATTGGGACCTGTTGCATGGAGAAGATTACTGGTGTCATTTATGCATCCACCTGAGGATATAATCAGCACTTGCACAGTAATAGTTACATCATCAAATAAATGTGTCACCATAAATGAAGTAGGCTAAGAGGAGCTGTATAAATAGGGCCAGGTGGCTATATTCTGCACTGTATGGTACACTGCTCTGCTGATCTACGGTACACACACACAGGTAAGTGGATCGCTCTACTGCTCGCCACCACAAGGATGGCTTCCTCCATGCCAATCCTTCCTCCAGATCTACTGGCTGCTATAGTTACTTTGGAAAAGTAGGACTAAATGTGTGGGAACTAAAGGTGTGGTGAAAGATTGGAGATTTCTTGATTAGATAATATTAGGGTTGGGGCTTAAAGATAAAGTGGAGCATGTGTCTGACCAGTAAAGATTATGGTTACATTTTGCATAGAATGTGTAAAGATTTGGTCTGCATCTCCTATCTCCAGCTGCAGTCCATGGCTTCTTCTGCTCTTCCTCTCAGGATACAAATGTCCTTCTTTTATTCATGTTGGTCTTCTTCTTGCTCTTAACAACATTGACTGCTGATGTATGTTCAATATAGCTTTATATTTCTACTTTATATATGATCATCCTCTTTCTTCTTTTCTTGTCATCATTTTCCACATAGCTTCTTCCATAATTACAACTGCTCTTCCTTTATAGTTTCCCCCCCCCCCCATCCTTGGTTAATATTTACATTTAACGTTTAGCTTCCTCCATGTTTTTATTCTAGTTTTCCTTGTTAAATTTGCCTCTACATTTTCTGTGTTGCTTCATCTATGATTCTGTATGTTCTTGTTCATGCTCCTTGGTCTTCCTCTTATATCCTTGGTCCATATCGATATTTTCCATGTAGCTTCTTACATGCCTCCATCTGTTCTTTCTCCTTAGTCTTTCTCTTCCTTCCTCGGTTCACGTCTATATTTTCTATATATCTTGCACCGTGTCTCCATTTGTACTTGCTCCTTGGTCTTTCTCTTCCTTCCTTAGTTAATGTCTATATTTTCCATGTAGCTTCTACCACGCCTCCATCTATTTTTGTCCATTGCTCTTCTTTTCTTGGCGCATTTCTATTTTTTTTCTGTGTAGCTTTTTCCATGCCTCCATCTGGTCTTGCTCATTAGTCTTTCTCTTCCTTCCTCGGTTCACGTCTATATTTTCTATATATCTTGCACCGTGTCTCCATTTGTACTTGCTCCTTGCTCTTCCTCTTCCTTCCTTGGCTCATTTCTATCATTTCCATGTAGCTTCTTCCATACCTCCATCTGTTCTTGCTCCTTGGTCTGCCTCTTTCTTCCTTGGCCCATATCTATATTTTTCACATAGCTTCTTCCATGTGTTCTTGCCCCTTGGTCTATGTCTATATTTCCACATACATACTGTATTTTCATGACTATGAATATTGTACATTCACACTGAAGGCATCAAAACTATGAATTAACACACGTGGAATTATATACTTAACAAAAAAGTGTGAAACAACTGAAAATATGTCTTATATTCTAGGTTCTTAAAAGTAGCCACCTTTTGCTTTGATGACTGCTTTGCACACTCTTGGCATTCTCTTGATGAGCTTCAAGAGGTAGTCACCAGAAATGGTCTTCCAACAATCTTGAAGGAGTTCCCAGAGATGCTTAGCACTTGTTGGCCCTTTTGCCTTCACTCTGCGGTCCAGTTCACCCCAAACCATCTCGATTGGGTTCAGGTCTGGTGACTGTGGAGGCCAGGTCATCTGGCATAACACACCATCACTCTCCTTCTTGGTCAAATAGCCCTTACACAGCCTGGAGGTGTGTTTGGGGTCACTGTCCTGTTGAAAAATAAATGATGGTCCAACTAAACGCAAACCGGATGGAATAGCATGCCGCTGCAAGATGCTGTGGTAGCCATGCTGGTTCAGTATGCCTTCAATTTTGAATAAATCCCCAACAGTGTCACCAGCAAAGCACCCCCACACCATCACACCTCCTCCATGCTTCACGGTGGGAACCAGGCATGTAGTGTCCATCCATTCACCTTTTCTGCATCGCACAAAGACACAGTGGTTGGAACCAAAGATCTCAAATTTTGACTCATCAGACCAAAGCACAGATTTTCCACTGGTCTAATGTCCATTCCTTGTGTTCTTTAGTCAAAACAAGTCTCTTCTGCTTGTTGCCTGTCCTTAGCAGTGGTTTCCTAGCAGCTATTTTACCATGAAGGCCTGCTGCACAAAGTCTCTTAACAGTTGTTGTAGAGATGGGTCTGCTGCTAGAATTCTGAGTTGCACTGACCTGGTCTCTAATCTGAGCTGCTGTTAACCTGTGATTTCTGAGGCTGGTGACTAGGATAAACTTATCCTCAGAAGCAGAGGTGACTCTTGGTCTTCCTTTTCTGGGGCAGTTCTCATGTGAGCCAGTTTCTTCGTAGCGCTTGATGCTTTTGCAACTGCACTTGGGGACACTTTCAAAGTTTTCCCAATTTTTCGGACTGACTGACCTTCATTTCTTAAAGTAATGATGGCCACTCATTTTTCTTTACTTAGCTGCTTTTTTCTTGCCATAATTCAAATTCTAAGAGCCTATTCATTAGGACTATCAGCTGTGTATCCACCAGACTTCTGCACAACACAACTGATGGTCCCAACCCCATTTATAAGGCAGGAAATCCCACTTATTAAACCTGACAGGGCACGCCGGTGAAGTGAAAACCATTTCCGGTGACTACCTCTTGAAGCTCATCAAGAGAATGCCAAGAGTGTGCAAAGCAGTCATCAAAGCAAAAGGTGGCTACTTTGAAGAACCTAGAATATAAGACGTATTTTTAGTTGTTTCACACTTTTTTGTTAAATATATAATTTCACATGTGTTAATTCATAGTTTTGATGCCTTCAGTGTGAATTTACAATTTTCATAGTCATGAAAATACAGAAAAATCTTTAAATGAGAAGGTGTGTCCAAACTTTTGGTCTGTACTGTAGCTTTTTCTATTATTGAACTTGTGCTTGAACCTTGGTCTACCTGCTCCTTCGCTCATTCACCTCATTCTTCCTCGATTCTGTATTTTCTTTATCCTTGGTCTTCCTTCTCTTTCCTTTCATTTTCTCCACAATTTTCCATGCAGCTTACTCCATGATTCCATCTATTGTTGATCCTTGGTCTTCTCTTCTGTTTCCTTTTTTGGTGAGCCATATGCATGCTTACTATAAAAGGAGTTATTTTCTATCTTTAACCATTTATTTTAGAAGTCTCAATGCTCTTCTTGATCTCTCCTGCATTGAATATACTGGTGCCCAATGGACCCAATTGACTTATAAGAAAGGTCATTGTATACCAACATGTTTTCGGCAATTTGCTGGGATTACCAATGACACATGTGATGTGTCCTGTGCTTACGTTACCTCTTCTCTTTTTCTGTTCATATAGTATTGGTGTTTTTCTCTTATTTTCTCACTTTTGTACTTTTTTCCCATTTCAAAGGCTTGAACCCATGTCAAACACAATGGTCATTAGGCAAGCTTGGGTTTTTGACTGTTCCATACTTCAGATCAATGGTTATTGGGTCAAAAATGTCCACTTTATTATATATTTTCTCTCTTTATAATACAGCTTTATACAACATCAACTAAAATGTCTGACCTCATGCAAGCAATCCATCGTATTTTGGAGATCTTCGAAAAATATTCCCAGTACCCATGTCCAAGCCAAAGTTTAAAACCATCAGAAATGGAGCAGCTCATACAGGAGGAGCTGTCTGATGCCATCAAAGTAAGTCAGAGATGTGGTCATTCTGAAGAGTTACATGTACTGTTGGCAGGGATGATGCTCTCATAGCTTCAGTAGGGTAAATATTAGTAATGGTAACCATAACTTAGCATTGGAAAACTATGATCCACATAACTAATAATAAATAATAATTCATGGACTATGGCAATTGATATGTGATATGCTTCATGTTAATAGTCTCACTTTACAATCATTTTCACCTACAAATTTGTATGAGGAGTTTTAGTGCATTATTCAGTCATTGGTTTCATTGCAGAACACCGGAGATCAAGAAACCATCAACTTGGTCATGAAAGCCGTGGATAGGAATCGTGATGGTAAAATAAGCTTCAAAGAATATATCACTTTGGTGTGTGTCGTTGCCAAGGCTTATTACAAGCATGTGCTGAAGGAACGAAGCTCCCAGCAGTGCCTTATACAGCAAGCAAACCAGCAATCCAGCAGCCAAGTCCCAGCTCAAGTGCCGGCAGCAAGTCTGCAGACAAATATTTATATCCCCGCCATTCAACAGCTCGCAGCAGCAGCTATTCAGGAACAACAACTTGGACTTCAACTACAAGTTCCAGCTCAAGTGTCAACTCAGCAGACAGAAGTGCCATTGCCTGGACAAGTAGTTGATGTGGAAACACCAGCCCAATTGCCAGTCCAGGGACATCAATTATTCACTGTCCAAGAACCATTCCAAGTGCAAGTTCAGGGACAACAGTTGGTTCCTGTGCCAGCACCAGTCCAATTGCAAGTTCAGGGACAGCAATTAGTTACTGTGCAAGAACCAGTTCAGGGACAGCAATTAGTTACTGTGCAAGCACCAGTCCAGGTACCAGTTCAGGGACAGCAATTAGTGACTGTGCAAACACCAGTGCAGGTGCCAGTTCAGGGACATCAATTAGTTACTGTTCAAGCACTAACCCAAGTGCCAGTTCAGGGACAACGATTAATCCCTGTGCAAGTACCAGTCCAAGTACCAGCTTTACAACCACCTCGAGTCCAGCAAATACCAGTTCAGCAACCAGGAACAGTTCAGCAAGTAGAAGTCCAACAACCAGCTCCAGTCCAGCAAGTACCAGCCCAACAACCAGCTCCAGTCCAGCAAGTACCAGCCCAACAACCAGCTCCAGTCCAGCAAACACTCATCCCACAATCAGTTCCAATGCAGCAAGTACCAGTCCAACAACCAGCTCCTGTCCAGCAAGTACAAATTGTACAACCAGCTCCAGTCCAGCAAATGCTCATCCCACAGTCAGTTCCAATCCAGCAAGCACCAGTCCAACATCCAGCTCCAGTCCAGCAAATTCCAGTCCAACAACCAGTTCCAGTCCAAAAACCAGCTCCAGTCCAGCAAGCTCCAGTCCAACAACCAGCTCCAACCCAGCAAGTACCAGTTGTACAACCAGCTCCAGGCCAGCAAGTACCAGACCAACAACCAGCTTCAGTCCAACAAGCACTCGTCCCACAATTAGTTCCAATCCAGCAAGTACCAGTCCAACAAGCAGCTCCAGTCCAGCAAGTACTAGTTGTACAACCGACTCCAGTCCAGCAAGTACCAGCCCAACACCCAGCTCCAGTCCAGCAAGTACTTGTCCAACAATCATCTCCAATCCAGCAAGTACCAGTCCAATATCCAGCTCAAGTCCAGCAAATTCCAGTCCAGCAACCAGCTCCAGTTCAGAAAGTTCCATTCCAGCAACCAGCTCCAGTCCAACAAGTGCCAGTTGGACAACAAGCTCCAGTCCAGCAAGTACCAGTTCAACAACCAGCTCCAGTCCAGCAAGCACCAGTCCAACAACCCGCTACAGTCCAGCTAGTGCCATTCCATCAACTAGCTCCAGTCCATCAAATACCATTTGTACCACCGGCTCCAGTCCAGCAAGTACCATTTGTACAACCAATTCCAGTACAGCAAGTACCAGCCCAACAAATAGCTCCAGTCCAGCAAGTCCCAGCCCAACAACCAGCTCCAATCCAACAAGCTCCAGTCCAACAACCAGCTACAGTCCAGCAAGAACCAGTCCAACAACTAGCTCCAGTGGAGGAAGTTTCAGTCCAACTACCAGCTCCAGTCCAGCAAGTACCATTTGTACAACAAGCTCCATTCCAGCAAGTGCCAGTTGTGCAGCTAGCTCCAGTCCAGCAACTACCAGCCCAACAACCAACTCTAGTCCAGCAAGTACAAGCTCAACAACAAGCTCCAATCAAGGAAGTACCAATTCTACCAACTAAAACATGCTCATGGCTAGCCTTACAATCACCAGCTCCAGTGGCACATCAATTAACATCTCAAATTCCTGTCATATCACAATCCCAAACATCCCAAGTGCCAGTACAATCACCTATTGGTCAATTAGAGTCAGCCGAAATAGGAGTTAAACATCCAGCTCAGGTTGTACAAACTCAACTCCCTGTTCATCTTCAATTTCCAGCTAAGCTACCAGTTCAGGGGCAACAAGTAGTGCCTGCTCAAACAGCAAATCAACAGCTGATTGTGCAACAGGTGGTGCCTCAGTTAACACCTCAGGTTGTTGTCCCTCAACCAGCAGTACCACAAGTGGTACCCCAGGTAGCTCATCAGATTGTAGCTCGACAAGTGGTACCTCAGATATTTCCCCAGGCTGTTCCTCCTCAAGTGATTCCTCAGGTAACTCCTCAGGCTGTACCTCAACAAGTGGTTCATCAGATAGTTCCTCAGGCTGTTCATCTACAATTGGTACCTCAGGTAACTCCCCAGGCTATACCTCAACAGGTTACACCTCATGTAGTTATGCAAGCAGTGCCTCCACAAGTGGTACCTCAAGTAACTCCCCAGGCTGTCCCTCATCAAGTTGCACCTCAACAAGTGGTTCATCAGGTAGCTCCTCAGGCTGTTCCTCCACCATTGGTACCTCAGGTAACTCCCCAGGCTGCACCTGAACAGGTTACACCTCATGTAGTTATCCAAACAGTACCTCAACAAGTGGCACCTCAGATATTTCCCCAGGTAATGCCTCAACAAGTTGTTCCCCAGGTAGTTAGCCAGGCTGTTTCTCCACAAGTGGTGCCTCATGTGGTTCCCCAGGGAGTACCTCAACAAGTGGCACCTCAAGTAGTTCCCCAGGTAGTGCCTCAACAAATGGTATCTCAGGTATTTTCCCAATCAGTGTCTCAACAAGTGGAACCTCAGATAGCTCTCCAGGCTGTTTTTCCACAAGTTGTACCTCAGGTAGTTTCCCAGGTAGTGCCTCAACAAGTGGTATCTCAAGTAGTTCCCCAGCTGTTGCCTAAACAAATGGTATCTCAGGTAGTTCCCCAAGCAGTACCTCAACAAGTGGTACCTCAAGTAGTTCCCCAGGTAGAACCTCAGCAAATGGTATCTCAGGTAGTTCCCCAGGCAGTACCTAAACAAGTGGTACCTAAAGTAGTTCCCCAGGTAAAGCCTCAACAAATGGTATCACAGATAGTTCCCCAGACAGTGCCTCAACAAGTGGTACCTCAGGTAGCTCCCCAGTCTGTTTCTCCACAAGTAGTACCTCAGGTAGTTTCCCAGGTAGTGCCTCAACAAATCATATCTCAGGTAGTTCCACAGGCAGTAGCTCAACCAGTGGTACCTCAGGTAGTTCCCCAGATAGTACCTCAACAAGTGATATCTCAGGTAGTTCCCCAGACAGTGCCTCAACAACTGGTACCTCAGGTAGCTCCCCAGGTAGTACCTCAACAAGTAGTACCCCAGGTAATTACTCAGGCAGTGACTCAACACGTGGTACCTCAGGTAGTTCCCCAGGTAGTGCCTCAACAAGTGGAATCTCAGGTAGTTCCCCAGGCAGTGCTTCAGCAAGTAGTAACTCAAGTAGTTCCCCAGGCAGTGCCTCAACAAGTGGTATCTCAGGTAGTTCCCCAGGTAATGCCTCAACAAGTGGTATCTCAGGTAGTTCCCCAGATAGTACATCAACAAGTGGTATCTCAGGTAGTTCCCCAGACAGTGCCTCAACAAGTGGTACCTCAGGTAGTTCCCCAGGGAGTGCCTAAACAAGTGGTACCACAGGTAGTGCATCAACAAGTGGTACCTCAGGTAGTTCCCCAAACAGTTCCTCATCAAGTGGTACCTGAAGTAGTTCCCCAAATAGTGCCTCAACAAATGGTATCTCAGGCAGTTCCCCAGACAGTGCTTCAACAAGTGGTACCTCAAGTAGTTCCCCAGACAGTGCCTCAACAAGTGGTACCTCAGGTAGTTCCCCAGGCCATTCCTCCACAAATAGTACCTCAGGGAACTCCACAAACAATGCCTCAACAAGTTGTACCTCAGACTTTACCTCCACAAGTAGTACCTCAAGTATTTCCCCAGACAGTGTTTCAACAAGTGGTTCCTCAAGTAGTTCCCGAGGTAGTGCCTCAACAAGTGGTACCTAAGGTAGTTCCCCAGGCCACTCCTCCACAAATAGTACCTCATGTAGATCCCCAGACAATGCCTAAACAAATTTTACCTCAGACTTTACTTCCACAAGTAGTACCTCAAGCACTTCCCCAGACAATGCCTCAACAAATGGTTCCTCAAGTAGTACCCCAGTCAATGCCTCAACAAGTGGTTCCTCAGGTATTTCCACAGGTAAATCCTCAACAAGTGGTACATCAGGTAGTTCCCCAGACAGTGCCTAAACAAGTGGTACCACAGGTAGTGCATCAACAGGTGGTACCTCAGGTAGTTCCCCAAACAGTTCCTCAACAAGTGGTACCTGAAGTAGTTCCCCAAGTAGTGCCTCAACAAATGGTATCTCAGGCAGTTCCCCAGACAGTGCCTCAACAAGTGGTAACTCAAATAGTTCCCCAGGCAGTGCCTCAACAAGTGGTATCTCAGGTAGTTCCCCAGGTAGTGCCTCAAGAAGTCATACCTCAGGTAGTTTCCCAGACAGCACCTCAACAAGTGATACCTCAGGTAGTTCATCATGCAGTGCCTCAACAAATGGTACCTCAAATAGTTCCCCAGGCCATTCCTCCACAAATAGTACCTCAGGGAACACCACAGACAATGCCTCAACAAGTTGTACCTCAGACTTTACCTCCACAAGTAGTACCTCAAGTATTTCCCCAGACAGTGTCTCAACAAGTGGTTCCTCAAGTAGTTCCCGAGGTAGTGTCTCAACAAGTGGTACCTCAGGTAGTTCCCCAGGGAGTGCCTAAACAAGTGGTACCACAGGTAGTGCATCAACAAGTGGTACCTCAGGTAGTTCCCCAAACAGTTCCTCATCAAGTGGTACCTGAAGTAGTTCCCCAAATAGTGCCTCAACAAATGGTATCTCAGGCAGTTCCCCAGACAGTGCTTCAACAAGTGGTACCTCAAGTAGTTCCCCAGGCAGTGCCTCAACAAATGGTACCTCAAGAAGTTCCCCAGGCCATTCCTCCACAAATAGTACCTCAGGGAACTCCACAGACAATGCCTCAACAAGTTGTACCTCAGACTTTACCTCCACAAGTAGTACCTCAAGTATTTCCCCAGACAGTGTTTCAACAAGTGGTTCCTCAAGTAGTTCCCGAGGTAGTGCCTCAACAAGTGGTACCTAAGGTAGTTCCCCAGGCCACTCCTCCACAAATAGTACCTCATGTAAATCCCCAGACAATGCCTAAACAAATTTTACCTCAGGCTTTACTTCCACAAGTAGCACCTCAAGTATTTCCCCAGACAGTGCCTCAACAAATGGTTCCTCAAGTAGTACCCCAGTCAATGCCTCAACAAGTGGTTTCTCAGTTATTCCCACAGGTAAAGCCTCAACAAGTGGTACATCAGGTAGTTCCCCAGACAGTGCCTAAACAAGTGGTACCTGAAGTAGTTCCCCAAGTAGTGCCTCAACAAATGGTATCTCAGGCAGTTCCACAGACAGTGCCTCAACATGTGGTAACTCAAATAGTTCCCCAGGCAGTGCCTCAACATGTGGTATCTCAGGTAGTTCCCCAGGTAGTGCCTCAAGAAGTCATACCTGAGGTAGTTTCCCAGACAGCACCTCAACAAGTGGTACCTCAGGTAGTTCATCATGCAGTGCCTCAACAAATGGTACCTCAAGTAGTTCCCCAGGCCATTCCTCCACAAGTAATACATCAGGGAACTCCACAGACAATGCCTCAACAAGTTGTACCTCAGGCTTTACCTCCACAATTAGTACCTCAAGTATTTCACAAGACAGTGTCTCAACAAGTGGTTCCTCAAGTAGTTCCCGAAGTAGTGCCTCAACAAGTGGTACCTAAGGTAGTTTCCCAGGCCACAACTCCACAAATAGTACCTCATGTAGATCCCCAGACAATGCCTAAACAAATTTTACCTCAGGCTTTACTTCCACAAGTAGTACCTCAAGTATTTCCCCAGACAATGCCTCAACAAATGGTTCCTCAAGTAGTACCCCAGTCAATGCCTCAACAAGTGGTTCCTCAGGTAGTTCCCCAGGCAATGCCTCAACAAGTGGTACCCCAGGTAGTTCCAAAAGTGGCATATCAGGTAGTTCACCAGACAGTGCCTCAACAAGAGGTACCTCAAGTATTTCCCCAGACAGTGCCTCAACAAGGGGTACCTCAGGTAGGTCTCCAGACAGTGCCACACCAAGATGTACCTCAGTCAAACTTCCAAGCCCAGATCTCCACACAGCAAGCTAATGACATGTCATTTTACCCATTTGTATGTAACACAGGATATAAATTTTGGTATCCCTATACATTTTATTATTACTAAACACAAAATGTTGCCTTGAGCGCCGATAGGTCTCCTGCCTTCTGCTTTAGGAACTTGTCTGTGTAGAATTTCCTTCTACTGTAATATCTTAGAGATGAAATTACTGTATAACTATATGATCAACAGAAAGTAATAAAGTGCCTGTTATAGCTTCACTTGCTTTGTGTCTCTTTATAAATGTTTGATTACTGCCACAAATAAAAATGTGTGCTTCCCTTGGGACTGCCACTGCCTGCAATCTTCCCCTGCTCATTGGAAATAGCTCGGAGTCTGAGGTACCTGTCTTACAGTCATCCCTTACCCCATCAAGCCAAAATTTTGTGACAACCAGGTTAAGGCAATGCTAAAGATCCCAATGAGCATTGTTGCAGACTTCAACACAAGCATTTAGCACTCAGACATTGTGGGTGAACAGTTTTACTTGAGACATGTAGCAAACATTATAATCATCTGAATATGGACAATTATTCAAAGAACAAAACAAACCAGAAAGGTCATAACAGTGTCATCTGCTGGCTTCTGAAGAAAGTTCATCTATAGCATAAGCCTGCAGTTGTTGTATAGTTCAACTTTACTTTTCAATAGCTAAGATTCAGTCCATTAGGCCGAGCCTCTTAATCAACCCAGAACTTTCCTCTTTTCAATCATTGACTTTAGGCTTGTCTACATTCTCTGATATTCACCTTGATAGCTTTTTTCTTATCACCATATCTACTTTGTGTGAGAGATGTATAGGTGGTTTACCTTTAATTTCTCTTTTAGAACACCATGGTGGTGTATCTGGTCACTTGTAGTTTTTGAGCTTGGTGCTTCTCTCTGGGGCAGCAGTTTATCAAGCTTGCACCTTCTATAGGCCACCGGACTTGTTCCGTGCCCTGATGTTTCAAATCACAAATCTAAAGAAAGATTAGGGTTCTGTTCTGTTCGCACCTCTTGTCTATGGCCTTTTGTTGGTACTGATGCCACATGCAGGCTCGGACTGGCCCACCGGAGAACCTGAGGATTCTCCTGTGGGCCCAGGCACTGACACCTGCTGGCATACTGGCCAGCAGCTGCCTAGGGCCCCCACTGCTCCAGGGCCCCCCCCACCGGCCGCCCGCCCGCCTCCCACCCACCCTCCTTGAAGACGATACTCACCCTTCTCCAACGATGGTCTCGCCGTCTGCAGCTTGTCCTGAATGAGCGGTCATGTGGTATCGCTCATTAAGGTCATGAATATGCGCATATTCATGACCTTAATGAGCGGTATCACATGACCGCTCACGCAGGAAGAAGGTGCTGCACCGGGAGTAGGGACAGAGCCAGAGGGATGTCGGCACGGCCGTGCAGTGTGGGACAGGTGAGTATGAGGGACGGGGGGATGAAGGAGGACATAAGACGGCGCGCCATGCAAGATGGGAGCAGGAGCAGGAGCGGGAGCGGGAGCGGAGGGGTGGACAGATAAGCCATGCATACGGGGGGATATGAGCCATGCATACAGGTGGGAATATGAGCCATGCATACAGGAGGTTGAATATGAGCCATGCATATAGGAGGGGGGGATATGAGCCATGCATATGGGATGGGAGGGAGATGAGCCATGCATACAGGAGGGGGGTCATTATACAGTATTGAGCATCATGTGTGGCCGTTATACAGTATGGAGCATCATGTGTGGCCAATGGACATTATACAGTATGGAGCATCATGTGTGGCTGTTATACAGTATGGAGCATCATTTGTGGCCATTATACAGTATTGAGCATTATGTGGGATCATTATACAGTATGGAGCACTATGTGTGGCCATTGTATAGTATGGAGCACTGTGTGGCCATTATACAGTATGGAGCACTGTGTGGCCATTATACACTATGGAGCATCATGTGTGGCCATTATACACTATGGAGCATCAAGTGTGGCCATTATACAGTATTGAGCATCATGTGTGGCCATTATACAGTATGGAGAACTGTGTGTGGCCATTATACAGTATTGAGCATCATGTGTGGTGGCCGTTATACAGTATTGAGCATCATGTGTGGCCATTATACAGTATGGAGCACTGTGTGGCCATATTTTTGTTTGCTTATAATTATTGTATATAAAACAGTGTGATCAGCAGTGCTAAATGGCTGTGGTTGGGACGTGGATATGGGTGTGACTAGTTGTGAAATGGGTGTGGCCAGAGGCGTGGCCTAAAATTTGCCGCCGCAAACTTTATACCTCCTTCCCTTCTTCAAAAGTTGGGAGGTATGGTACCGCATTTGCCAGATCACGGCAAGTGCCGCAAATCCCATAGGAAATGAATGAGGCCGAACGCAGTGTTGCTGTAAGTAATCCGTTACGCGGCAGATGCAGAAAAACTGCCAGATCTGCTGCAAAAGGCGACTTTCACATCAGCGATTCTTGCCAAAGTCACTGCCGATAGTGTCATACTCACCAAAGGGGGAGGCAGCACTAAAAGTGCCTAGGGCAGCAGAAACTCTAAATACGGCCCTGGGGGCCTACATTATATTCTGTGGGGGGACTGCATTATACATTATACATTATATTATGGGGGGCTACATCATACTATATGAGGGGTTACAGTATACTCTATGGGGGGCTGCATTATATTCTGTGGTGGGGCTGCATTATTTTCTCAGGGGACTACATTATATTATGGGGGGCTACATCATACTATATGAGGGGGCTACAGTATACTCTATGGGGGGCTGCATTATATTCTGTGGTGGAACTGCATTCTCTCAGAGGACTTCATTATATTCTGTGGTGGGTTGCATTATACTATATGAGGGGGGCTGCATTATACCCTATGGGGGTGGTACATTATATTCTATGGTGGGGACTGCGTCATACCTGAGGGGGTAGCATTATATTTTGTGGGGTGCTGCATTATATTCTATGAGAGGGGACCGCATTATATTTTATGAGGGGGCTACCCAACCCTTGCTACATAATTAAAACGTGAACTACTTTATATTATACCCTGATATTAGCACTTTTTACCGCACAATTGGTGGTCTTGTATCTATTTCTATGTAGCTACATAGTGGGCCCCAAAAATGATTTTCTCTGGTGGGCCCAAGGTGCTCCAGTCCGACGCTGGCCACATGCCTGGCATGAACTGGTGTTAAGTGTCCCCACAATGTTTTGGGTATGCCATACATGTTGAGCGACTGGATTGAGAAGAGTATGATCTAAACTTTCTTGGATATTATGGCTTCTCATATTGGTGATCGAAGGCAAGTCAAGAGCAAGAAGTTCACCAGTATCTGGGTCAGCTTGGAGGATATACTACTTGTAGGCAGAACCTCCATGATCCCCTCATGGAATCATAGGTTATCTTTCCTTGGTACGAGTGACAACAAAAAGAAGAGAAAAAACGATCAAAAAGGCCAGAAGTATATTACAAAGTAGAAAAAGCTTTATTACAAATACACAGAACAGACATAACAGTGGGTACTCCCACAGGGCATATGTGCAGTCTAAAAAATGCGGGACAAGGGAAGACCGGTAGAAATAAATCTTACATTGTCTACAAATATAGTATTAAATAACAATAAATACCCCTAGAGATAATAACAAGGTACTCCTGGACAATGTTTAGCTCGCACCTAATAGTTTGCAAATGGCCTTCATGGTCACAAAGGACCATCACTCATACACAGAGGGCAGTAAAACATCACTCAAGTAAGAGACGTCAGCGATAGTATAAGAAATATTGAGGCTTCGCATACCTAAGTAGATGACCAGGACACCACTAGAGTAGTATAAAGGGGAACCGTCGGTGCAGCCCACGTCACCCCGACGCGCGTTTCGGCAAAGCCTTCGTCAGGGGGCATAGCTGAAACTAGTAGTGCATGGTTTAAATAGGAAGCTGGAACCAATAGGTGTCCACCCAGAAGTATTGTCCAATTGCCATGACAACCAAACATCATCACCGGACTACTGCTCATCAGCCGATAGTGTCAGTATAAAAGAACATTCTCACACCACGCATCAGGAGTGGGAAACTCAAAGAGCTAGTGGAGAAAGCAGGGAGAAGGAAATGTATAATATAAGAAGATCGCACTCCACCGCAGGCGACGCATGCGCCACTGAAAGCCGAACTCTGTCAATCGGCATCAGCGTCACAGGGAGGCGGAGCCAGGACACAAGCATGTGACCTGACTCACGTATCCACATAGACGCCGAAAGCCGAGAGACACAGGACTGCACAGCATGCATGCGTACACGGTGGGTGAGACCTAATAGGGATAATAATACAATACAGGCTACGCTGGTGAAACCAAAAAGGATGATAACATAATACAGGCTACACTGATCAAAGTTCAGTCACCCTTGCTATATATAGAATATGGAATAAGTAACATTCTTACAGAAATTACATAATAATACAATATTGCCATATCACGATTACAGACTAGCAGTAAAAAACAATGTAGCATCGGCGATCTTTATATAATCCTCATGTCCGGGAAAGATGAGGAAGCATGGCGAAGATAGTATATATAATTTATCTTCAACACTAGGTAATGGAAATGGAAGAACATCAGGGACACAAAAAGGTTTTTGGCAATCCTAAAATAAAAGAAGGGATAAAATAGGAAATAATTAAAAACAAATTAAATTAGATTGACATAGCTAGATGGAAACAATGATCACAAACAGAGAAAAGGGACAAAACTAATCTGTTCATTCAAACCACTGGGATGAAGTATATTCAGAGTACAAATCCAACGGGATTCCAATTGACCAAGTTTTTGTGACATCTTACCCCCGTGGATATTACTATCAAGGGAATCGATGCCTCTTACACGAAGTAATATAAATAAACACCGTGTGCACCGCTATGTATTGGTGCAGAGACTAGGTTCCCAAACCATACAGTAAATTATAAGAAAGTCTCACACTCAACTTAAATCTGATAGATTTATTGGTACTAAGGTAGCACTGGAAACGTTTCAGCTCTTATCGAGCATTCATCAGTCATAACCGCAATAGCGCTACTGCAGTGGAACGCATGCCCACAGAATGGAACGCACGGCCATATACTTCCGCCCTGGCCGCAGCGTCTGACGTCATATCCGGTCCCGGCGCTCCGTCGCAGCTTAGGAGCTGTATGATAAAAAGCACGGTCCCCTCGTACACCTCAGACAAGCGGTGGACACCGCGTCCGAGAGGTAACACGCGCGCTCAGGCGGCTCCCCTCCAGGTATGATCCGTCAGGAAGAGGTCCCTCTCCCACAGCCCCAGGAACAGATCAGCATAGGCCGGCGCAAAGGCCGCCCCCATGGCTGTCCCATGGAGCTGCAGGAAGAAGCTTTTTTTTAATGCTGATAGGTCTAGGACTTTTGAAATCAAGAAATACATTACCTGCACCACCCGTTATGTAATTTACTTTGCTATATGTCCTTGCGGACTTATATACATTGGACTTACCACACGTCCCCTCAAAGTCCGTGTAAGAGAACATGTACTAGGCATCTTGGCGTCCATTGAACATACTGATACATCGACTTTGAAAACTATCCCTAAACATTTGTGGCTATATCATAATTGTGATGCTGCTTTACTTCGTGTAAGAGGCATCGATTCCCTTGATAGTAATATCTGCGGGGGTAAGATGTCACAAAAAGTTGGTCAATTGGAATCCCGTTGGATTTGGACTCTGAATACACTTCATCCCAGTGGTTTGAATGAACAGATTAGTTTTGTCTCTTTTCTCTGATGCCGCTGTTTGTGATCATTGTTTCCATCTAGCTATGTCAATCTAATTTAATTTGTTTTTAATTATTTCCTACTTTATCCCTTCTTTTATTTTAGGATTGCTAAAACCTTTTTGTGTCCCTGATGTTCTTCCATTTCCATTACCTAGTGTTGAAGATAAATGATGTCGATCAGTGATCTGCTTTCCCTGCATCTCTATATACTATCTTCGCCATGCTTCCTCACCTTTCCAGACATGAGGATTATATAAAGATCGCCTATGCTACATATATCGCTTGATATGGCAATATTGTATTATTATGTAATTACTGTAAGAATGTTACTTATTCCATATTCTATATATAGCAAGGGTGACTGAACTTTGATCAGTGTAGCCTGTATTATGTTATCATCCTTTTTGGTTTCACCAGCGTAGCCTGTATTGTATTATTATCCCTATTAGGTCTCACCCACCGTGTACGCATGCATGCTGCGCAGTCCTGTGTCTCTTGGCTTTCGGCGTCTATGTGGATACGTGAGTCAGGTCACATTCTTGTGTCCTGGCTCCGCCTCCCTGTGATGCTGACGCCGATTGACAGAGTTCGGCTTTCAGTGGCGCATGCGTCGCCTGCTGTGGAGTGCGATCTTCTTATATTATACATTTCCTTCTCCCTGCTTTCTCCACTAGCTCTCTGAGTTCCCCACTCCTGATGCGTGGTGTGAGAATGTTCTTTTATGCTGACACTATTGGCTGATGAGCAGTAGTCCGGTGATGTTGTTTGGTTGTCATGGCGATTGTGCAGTACTTCCGGGTGGACACCTATTGGTTCCGGCTTCCTATTTAAACCATGCACTACTAGTTTCAGCCATGCCCCCTGACGAAGGCTTTGCCGAAATGCACGTCGGGGTGACGTGGGCTGCACCGACGGTTCCCCTTTATACTACTCTGGTGGTCTCCTGGTCATCTACATAGGCATGTGAAGCCTCAATATTTCTTATACTATCGCTGACGTCTCTTACTTGAGTGATGTTTTACTGCCCTTTGTGCATGATTGATGGTCCTTTGTGACCATGAAGGCCATTTGCACACTATTATGTGCGAACAAAACATTGTCCAGGAGTACCTTGTTATTATCTCTAGGGGTATTTATTGCTATTTAATACTATATTTGTAGACAATTTAAACGCATATATACTCCGATTTATTTCCGCCGGTCTTCCCATGTCCCGCGTTTTTTAAATTGCACATATGGGCAGCACGGTGGCGCAGTGGATAGCACAGCAGCCTTGCAGCTGCTGGAGTCCTGGGTTCAAGCCCCACTAAGGACAACATCTGCAAAGAGTTTGTATGTTCTCTCCGTGTTTGCTTGGGTTTCCTCTGGGTACTCCGGTTTCCTCCCACATTCCAAAGACATACTGATAGGGAATTTAGATTGTGAGCCCCAACAGGGACAGCGACAATAATACGTGCAACTTGTAAAGCACTGTGGAATATGTTAGCGCTATATAAAGATTATTATTATTATGTCCTGTGGGAGTACCCACTGTTATGTCTGTTCTGTGTATTTGTAATAAAGCTTTTTCTACTTTGTAATAGACTTCTGGCCTTTTTGATCGTTTTTTCTCTTCTTTTTGTTGTCTGAATATTTCCACGATTTGGCCTATGATTGGTCCATCTTCCTGCGGCAATACAATGAATAATTATATTCTTATAATAGGATTTTATTGATCTATATTTTGAAATGCTGCCAAGGTGTTTATTGAGATATTTGCTTACCTGGTACGAGTGAATAGATTATGTGAAATTAGATGTCGCATTGCCATCCGGGTCCTCTGTCTGTCTTTCCTTATACCAAGATCCAGAAAAAGCAGTTCTGGCTGTCTGGTTTCTGAAGTGAAGGAGAGAGATGTCATTGATGTTTAAGTTATCTACAAAGGAATGAAACTCCTCTACCCTCTGTTACAAAGTCACTGGTAAAGTACTGGAGGGGATATATGTGTCACTGCACTTAATGTTGTCAGTGATGTGAAAACCAGAGTATTTTCCTACAGCACACTAAGTGCCGTGAGGGGTTAAGCACATTTTTATAATGGGCTGGCTTTTATGTGGACATCAACAGAGTCGGTGGGAGGATGTCCTCCTTATCACCACCTCAGGATGTGGTCTGGGACTTAAATAGCTGGGCTCCAGAGTCCAGAGGCAGTCTTGGCTCAGCTGGAGTGGAGGGAGGATCTCCCATGGTTTGTGTCCTGAGAAGTAAAGACTGAACCTGTATTACTCCAGAGCTGGCTGCTACCCACAAACATATAGACTGTGCTACAGCATTTTGTTTTCTTTGTCGTTTTTCCTATTTTTGCCTGAATGGCTGTGTTTACTTTCCCCTTCTTGTTGGTTTATTCCACCATATACTGAACCAACCGAAGATTTAAAGAGACAGTGTTCCTGTTTTCTACCTCAGTATATAAAATAAAGACGTCAATATAGCGGGCCCATATGATAATATAGGAGAGCCACCACGTATTTTCTTAGAAAATGTTGATTCCTCCCACCTGACCAGGAAGAGATTTGCATGTGAGGGCGTGCAGGGTCTCCTCATTGCAGTCCCACTGAACTGGTGGTAGAATTTTCCATGCAAAATCTAGATTTTGGTGTGAGAGTAAATTGCAGGAATCATGTAAGGAACACATTGTGTTCTTTACAATAAATAGCCCTAGATCTAAGGTAATAACCAGACCAGAATCATGTGGAATGCTGCTGTATAATGCTTCATCATCCACAGAGCAGAGCACTGTATTGGGATCCACTGTTATTCCCTCCAACTTTAGCTGTAGGTCTGACATGCCCCTTACATATGATGGCAAAGATGTATGTTATGATCTGGTGGCCCAGGAGTAGCATTGGACGTACTCTGGAGAAGGTGGTATCTATACTGACCGCGGACCCTGAACTTAACACCGCAACTAGAAGTAGTCGTGGGATGTACCTACTGATCCTAGACACCTCGACACAGCCGGAGGACTATTTAACCCTATAGATAGAAAAGGGAAAACTATCTCGCCTCAGAGAAAATTCCCAAAGGATAGGCAGCCCCCCACAAATATTGACTGCGAGAGGAGAGGAAAAAACATACACAGGCTGAAAACAAGATTTAGCAAAGGAGGCCAATCTAGCTAAATAGGAAAGATAGGACAGAGAACTATGCGGTCAGTATTAAAATACTAGGAAATATCCACCACAGAAATTACAAAAAACTCCACATCTAACTAAAGATATGGAGGGTATATCTGCCTCTCCAGAGATTCCAGCTTGACTGCATAAATCCTTACACAGATTAAGCTGGACAAGAAAAAACATGAAATGCACTGAACAATGAGTCCCACAACATGTAGGCTGCAAAACAAGCAGAACTTATCTTGGTGAAAAGACCAGGAAGCAGGAGAAACCATGAAGGGATGTGAATCCTCCAGAATACAATGGTCAACTGGCACTGACTAAAGGGTGAGGCCAGACTAAATAGCCCAGTCCAGAGTGGACACACCTGATTACTGCTGTGAAGGACAGACAGCAGCGCTACCACTTATAACCACCAGAGGGAGCCCAAGAACAGAATTCACAACAGATGTAACAATGATCGTACAATTTTGTCGATGTAAATTTCCATACTGTGGGAGATTGAGTTGACCCCTGATACTATTTCTCTTCCTTTGAGGGGGTCCAGATCCTTGTGGACCTTTGGTAGGGTTTGGTAGAAGGTTGGAACTGACGATGTTCTAGGGGCCATAAATTCAAATTGAATCTAGGAAATTAATTTATGATTCATTTCTTCCTCTAGTATCCCCAAAAGCAATTCACTATAGACTGTCCTGGGGTGCACCTCCAAAACTTCATATGTTGTTTTATCTAGTGGGATGGACTTGGACATACAGTGGGAAAAATAAGTATTTGATACACTGTGATTTTGCAAGTTTTATCACCTACAAAAATGGAGAGGTGTACCGTTTTTATCACAGGCACATTTCAACTGTGATAGACAGAATCTAACAATAAAATCCAGAAAATCACATTGTATGATTTTTAAATAATTCAATTGCATTTTATTGCATGAAATAAGTATTTGATCACTGACCAACCAGCAAGAATTCTGCCTCTCACAGACCTGTTAGTGTTTCTGCAAGAAGCCTCCTACTCTGCATTCATCATTACCTGTATTAATTGCACCTGTTTGATCTTGTTACCTGTATAAAATACATCTGTCCACACAATCAATTACACTCCAACCTCTCCACCATGGCTAAGACCAAAGAGCTGTCTGAGGACACCAGGAACAAAATTGCAGACAGACACAAGGCTAGGATGGGCTACAGGACAATGGGCAAGCAGCATGGTGAGAAGGCAACAACTGTTGGCACAATTATCAGAAAATGGAAGAAACACAAGATGACTGTCAATCTTCATCAGTCTTGGGCTCCAATCAATATCTCCCCTCGTGGGGTAAGGATAATTCTGAGAAATGTCAGGAATCAGCCTAGAAATACATGGTAGGACCTGCTCAATGACCTGAAGAGAATTGGGACCACAGCCTCAACCAGTACCATTAGTAATACACTACGGTGTCATGGATTACACCAGCAGGGCACGCAAGGTTCCCTGTTATGATTCCAATGGCAGGGAACCTCAAAGATTACAGCAAAGTCTGCAAAACATAAATACCAGATCATAGGGAAGTGGTAACTAGGCTGACCATATACCTGATCCTAGCGCAAAACACTAACAGCAGCCGGGGAACGTGCCTACGTTGGTCCTAGATGTCTCGCGCCAGCCGGAGAACTAACTACCCCTTATCAGGGAAAATAAGACCTCTCTTGCCTCCAGAGAAAAGACGCCAAAGTAATACAAGCCCCCAACAAATAATAACGGTGAGGTAAGAAGAAAAGACAAACGTAAGAATGAACTAGATTTAGCAAAGAGAGGCCCACTGACTAATAGCAGAATATAGTAAGAAGACTTATATGGTCAGCAAAAAACCCTGCAAAATATCCACGCTGAATATCCAAGAACCCCCAAACCGACTGACGGTGTGGGGGGAGAATATCAGCCCCCCTAGAGCTTCCAGCAATAACAGGAATCACATATTGTACAAGCTGGACAAAAAATATGAACAATGCAAATGATCAAGAGTACAAAAGCAGGACTTAGCTTATCTTGCAAAGAACCAGGACCTGAAGACAGGAGCAAACAGAAGTGAACTGATTACAATGATGCCAGGCACTGGACTGAGAATCCAGGAAGTTTAAATAGCAACACCCCAGGCCTAACGAAGCAGGTGAGCACCAACCTGGTAAAAGACAATCCAAGTGCCAAATCACTAGTGACCACAAGAGGGAGCCAAAAAGTATAGTTCACAACAGTACCCCCCCTTTAAGGAGGGGTCACCGAACCCTCACCAAGACCACCAGGGCGACCAGGATGAGCAGCGTGGAAGGCACGAACCAAATCGGCCGCATGAACATCAGAGGCGGCCACCCAGGAATTATCCTCCTGACCATAGCCCTTCCATTTGACCAAATACTGGAGTCTCCATCTAGAGAGACGAGAATCCAAGATCTTCTCCACCACGTACTCCAACTCGCCCTCAAACAACACCGGAGCAGGAGGCTCAACAGCAGGAACCACAGGCACAACGTACCGCCGTAACAAAGACCTATGGAACACGTTGTGAATGGCAAACGACACCGGAAGATCCAAACGAAAAGAAACCGGGTTAAGAACTTCCAAAATTTTATAAGGACCAATAAAGCGAGGCTTAAACTTAGGAGAGGAAACCTTCAGAGGGACATACCAAGAAGACAACCAAACCAAATCCCCAACACGAAGTCGGGGGCCCACACCGCGGCGGCGGTTGGCAAAACGCTGAGCCTTCTCCTGTGACAACTTCAAGTTGTCCACCACATGATTCCAAATCCGCTGCAACCTATCCACCACGGAATCCACCCCAGGACAGTCAGAAGACTCAACATGACCCGAGGAGAAACGAGGATGAAAACCAGAGTTGCAGAAGAATGGCGAAACCATAGTAGCGGAACTAGCCCGATTATTAAGGGCAAACTCCGCCAATGGCAAGAAGGTCACCCAATCATCCTGGTCCGCAGAAACAAAACATCTCAAATAAGCCTCCAGTGTCTGATTAGTTCGCTCCGTTTGACCATTAGTCTGAGGATGGAAGGCAGATGAAAACGACAAATCAATGCCCATCTTAGCACAAAAAGATCGGCAGAATCTGGACACAATCTGGGATCCTCTGTCGGACACGATGTTCTCCGGAATGCCATGTAAACGAACCACATTCTGAAAAAACAAAGGAACCAGATCGGAAGAGGAAGGCAACTTAGGCAACGGTACCAAATGGACCATCTTGGAAAAACGATCACACACCACCCAGATGACAGACATTCACCGAGACACCGGAAGATCAGAAATGAAATCCATGGAAATGTGCGTCCAAGGCCTCTTCGGGACGGGCAAGGGCAAAAGCAACCCGCTAGCACGAGAACAACAAGGCTTAGCCCGAGCACAAGTCCCACAGGACTGCACAAATGACCGCACATCCCGTGACAAGGAAGACCACCAAAAGGACCTAGCCACCAAATCTCGGGTACCAAAAATTCCCGGATGCCCTGCCAACACCGAGGAATGAACCTCGGAAATGACTCTGCTGGTCCATTTATCAGGAACAAACAGTCTGTCGGGTGGACACGAGTCAGGTCTACCAGCCTGAAATCTCTGCAACACACGTCGCAAATCCGGAGATATGGCCGACACGATCACTCCCTCTTTAAGAATACCAGCTGGCTCCGAGACTCCAGGAGAGTCAGGCACAAAACTCCTAGAGAGAGCATCAGCCTTAACATTCTTCGAACCAGGCAGGTATGAGACCACAAAGTCAAAATGAGAGAAAAACAATGACCAACGAGCCTGTCTAGGATTCAGGCGCTTAGCAGACTCGAGATACATCAGATTTTTGTGATCAGTCAAGACCACCACACGATGCTTAGCACCCTCGAGCCAATGACGCCACTCCTCAAATGCCCACTTCATGGCCAACAACTCCCGATTACCAACATAATAGTTCCGCTCAGCAGGCGAAAACTTCCTAGAGAAAAAGGCACATGGTCTCATCACAGAACAACCAGAGCCTCTCTGCGACAAAACAGCCCCAGCACCGATCTCAGAAGCATCCACTTCAACCTGAAAGGGAAGTGAGACATCAGGCTGGCACAAAACAGGCGCCGAAGTAAACCGGCGCTTCAGCTCCTGGAAGGCCTCCACGGCTGCAGGAGCCCAATTAGCCACATCAGAACCTTTCTTGGTCATATCCGTCAAAGGTTTAACAACGCTAGAAAAATTAGCAATAAAGCGACGGTAGAAATTAGCAAACCCCAAGAACTTCTGAAGACTCTTAACAGACGTGGGCTGAGTCCAATCATGAATAGCTCGGACCTTGACTGGGTCCATCTCCACGGCAGAAGGGGAGAAAATAAAACCCAAAAAGGAAACCTTCTGCACTCCAAAGAGACACATTGAGCCCTTCACAAACAAAGCGTTATCACGCAAAACCTGAAACACCATCCTGACCTGCTTTACATGAGAATCCCAATCATCCGAGAAAACTAGAATATCATCAAGATACACAATCAAAAATTTATCCAGATACTTCCGGAAGATATCATGCATAAAGGACTGAAACACTGAAGGGGCATTAGAGAGCCCAAAGGGCATCACCAAGTATTCAAAATGACCTTCGGGCGTATTGAATGCAGTTTTCCATTCATCTCCTGCCTAATGCGCACAAGGTTGTACGCACCACGAAGATCTATCTTGGTGAACCACTTGGTGCCCTTAATCTGAGCAAACAAGTCTGACAATAGCGGCAACGGATACTGAAACTTAACAGTGATTTTATTCAGAAGCCGATAGTCTATACAAGGTCTCAAAGACCCGTCTTTCTTGGCCACAAAAAAGAATCCCGCACCGAGAGGGGAAGAGGATGGACGAATATGCCCCTTCTCCAAAGACTCCTTGACATAAGAACGCATCGCGGCATGCTCGGGTACAGACAAATTAAATAATCGTCCCTTAGGAACTTTACTGCCAGGAATCAAATCTATAGCGCAGTCACAATCCCTATGAGGAGGAAGAGCACTGGACCTGGACTCACTGAATACATCCTGATAGTCACACAAATACTCAGGAACTTCTGAAGGAGTAGAAGTAGCAATAGACACCAGCGGAGAATCGCAATGAATTCCCTGACAACCCCAACTTGAGACAGACATAGCCTTCCAATCCAAAACAGGATTATGGGTCTGTAACCATGGCAGACCTAAAACGACCAAATCATTCATTTTATGCAGAACAAGAAAACGAATCACCTCCCGATGTTCAGGAGTCATGCACATGGTCACTTGTGTCCAATACTGCGGTTTATTTTCCGCCAGTGGCGTAGCATCAATTCCTCTGAGAGGAATCGGAACCTTTAAAGGCTCCAGGACAAAACCGCAGCGCTTGGCAAACGACAAGTCCATAAGACTCAGGGCAGCACCTGAATCCACAAATGCCATAACAGGGTAGGAAGACAATGAACAAATTAAAGTCACAGACAAAATAAATTTAGGCTGCAAATTACCAATGGTGACAGGACTGACAACCTTGGTTAGGCGTTTAGAGCATGCTGATATAACATGTGTAGAATCACCACAGTAAAAACACAGCCCATTCTGACGTCTATGATTTTGTCATTCGGTTCTAGTCAGGATTCTATCGCATTGCATTGAGACAGGTGTCTGTTCAGACAACACCGCCAGAGGTTTAGCGGATTTGCGCTCCCGCAAACGCCGATCAATCTGAATAGCCAGCGCCATAGAATCATTCAGACTTGTAGGAACTGTAAAACCCACCATCACATTCTTAATGGCTTCAGAAAGGCCATTTCTGAAATTTGCGGCCAGAGCACATTCATTCCATCGAGTAAGTACGGACCATTTCCGAAATTTTTGGCAGTACACCTCAGCTTCATCCTGGCCCTGAGAGATGGCCAGTAGAGCTTTTTCTGCCTGAATTTCAAGATTAGGCTCCTCATAAAGCAATCCGAGCGCCAGAAAAAACGCATCAACATCCGCCAATGCAGGATCTCCTGGCGCTAACGAGAAGGCCCAATCCTGAGGGTCGCCACGCAAGAAGGAGATAATAATTTTGACCTGCTGAGCTGAATCTCCAGACGAACGAGGTTTCAAAGATAGAAACAATTTACAATTATTCCTAAAATTCCTAAATTTAAATCGATCTCCAGAGAACAGCTCAGGAATAGGTATCTTAGGCTCTGACATAGGACTGCTAACAACAAAATCCTGAATGCCCTGCACACGTGCAGCAAGCTGATCCACACTAGTAATCAAGGTCTGAACATTCATGTCTGCAGCAAAGCTTCAAGCCACTCAGAGATAAAGGGGAGGAAGAAAAAAAAAAAAAACCTCAGAACTTCTTTTCTTTTAATCCCACTTCAGCAATGCATTAACTATTTATGGGCCTGGCATACTGTTAGAATTCCAATGGCAGGGAACCTCAAAGATTACAGCAAAGTCTGCAAAACATAAATACCAGATCATAGGGAAGTGGTAACTAGGCTGACCATATACCTGATCCTAGCGCAAAACACTAACAGCAGCCGGGGAACGTGCCTACGTTGGTCCTAGACGTCTCGCGCCAGCCGGAGAACTAACTACCCCTATCAGGGAAAATAAGACCTCTCTTGCCTCCAGAGAAAAGACGCCAAAGTAATACAAGCCCCCAACAAATAATAACGGTGAGGTAAGAAGAAAAGACAAACGTAAGAATGAACTAGATTTAGCAAAGAGAGGCCCACTGACTAATAGCAGAATATAGTAAGAAGACTTATATGGTCAGCAAAAAACCCTGCAAAATATCCACGCTGAATATCCAAGAACCCCCAAACCGACTGACGGTATGGGGGGAGAATATCAGCCCCCCTAGAGCTTCCAGCAATAACAGGAAACACATATTGTACAAGCTGGACAAAAAATATGAACAATGCAAATGATCAAGAGTACGAAAGCAGGACTTAGCTTATCTTGCAAAGAACCAGGACCTGAAGACAGGAGCAAACAGAAGTGAACTGATTACAACGATGCCAGGCACTGGACTGAGAATCCAGGAAGTTTAAATAGCAACTCCCCAGGCCTAACGAAGCAGGTGAGCACCAACCTGGTAAAAGACAATCCAAGTGCCAAATCACTAGTGACCACAAGAGGGAGCCAAAAAGTATAGTTCACAACAGTTCCCCTGGTCACACCAGCCCATGTCCAGGCCCATTTTGCCAGTGACCATCTGGATGATACAGAGAAGGCATGGGAGAAGGCCATGTGGTGAGATGAGACCATAATAGATATTTTTGGTATCAACTCCAGTCGCCGTGTTTGGAGGAAAAAGAAGTGTTGAGTACAACCCCATGAACACAGTCCCAACCATGAAGCATGGTGGGGGAATTATCATACTTCAGGGGTGCTTTTCTGCAAACGGGACAGGGCAACTGCACCATATTGAATGGAGGATAGATGGGGTCATGTATCGCGAGATTTTGGCCAAAAATCTCCTTCCCTCAGTAAGAGCATTGAACATGGGTTGTGGCTGGTTCTTACAGCATGACAATGACCCGAAACACAAAGCTTTAATTGTGCCACAGTGAAGTATCATGCATCCTATCCCAGGGGGTGATGGAGAGTGGAGATAGGCACTCACTTCAGTGCAGCATCTCAGGCAACACTAGGTGGCGAGAGAGGTCAGACCAGCCGAGTCAGGAATGGACAGGAAACGCAGCACTAGGTGAAACAGCAGTAAACATGGTCAGAAACAAGCAGAAGAAATCAGAGCCAGTCGGGAAAGGAGATGCCAGAGAAGTAAGACAGAGAAACAGGTCAGAGGACAAGCCGGGTCAGATACCAAGGTCACAGCACAGGAAGCACACAGCGAGACAAGCAAGGAAGCAGTTATGGGAAGGCAGGGAAGTGGAGTCAATGGGCAGAGGATAAATCAGGGTCTAACGGGGTCAGTTGCTCAAGCCGGGGGCAAGAACTATAGCTGATGCTGCCTGCAGGTAGCCATGGACTAAAATTGCAAAACAGATCCCAAACCGAGGCAAAAGAGGTTAACCCACGCATGACCAGACCAGGGAGAGAATAGCAAGAACCAAACCCCAGCCTGGATCATGACAGTACCCCTCTGTCAATGGGGGCCTCCGGACCCCCAGGTTTCCCCGGACACCGAGCGTGAAAGGACCGAACCAGCAAATTTACATGGACTGAATGCGCCAGCACCCACGACCGATCCTCAGGACTGTAACCCTTCCAATGGAACAAATACTGAAGTGCACAGCGGAGCATACGAGAATCAACAACCGGTTCCACCTCATACTTGGTCTGGCCATTCACCACAACAGGTGGTGGGTGCAAGGAAGACACCTGAGGAAGACACCAAAGACTTCAACAGAGCCTAATGGAACACGTTAGGGATCCCAAGCGACGGAGGCAAGCGCAACCTAAAGTCAACAGGATTAACCACCTCCAAAATTTCATAAGGACCAATAAACTTGGGGCCCAACTTAGCAAAAGGAATCCTCAACCTGATATTCTTGGTGGATAACCATATTTTGTCCCCCACCTGGAATGCCGCCCCACCGACCGTTGTCTATCTGCAAAAAACATATACCACCTCTGAGCCTCCCCAATGTTCCTCTGGACCTCCCTCCAGACTTCCCCCAACTGCTGAATGGCTAAATCAGCCCCTTGACATCTCGAATCCAACAGGGAAAACTCACCAAAGCGAGGGTGAAAACCATAATTGCAAAAGAATGGGGAAGACCAGTGGACTGATTGACACGATTATTGAAAGCAAACTCTGCCATGGGTAGCACCAATCATCCAGTCTGGACGTGGCCAGACGCCATAGTATCAGCTCCAAAGACTGATTGGTCCTTCCAGTCTGACCATTGGTCTCCGGATGATAGGGTGATGAAAAGGTCAGACTGATACCCAGCCTTTTACAAAAAGCCCTCCAGAATTTTGACACAATTTGCACCCCTCTATCAGACACCACATTCATAGGCACACCATGTAATCGTCCAACATGCTCAATTAAGTTTTTGAAAGAGTCTCGGCATTCGGCAGTCCCACCAAAGGTACAAAATTCACCTGCTTCCTGAATCTATCCACTACTACCGAAACCACAGTTTTGCCTTTAGAAGAGGGAAGATTTGTGATAAAATCTATGAGTCCAAGGTCTATCTGGAACTGTCATAGACACCAATTCCTCAGCCGGCAGTTTACGGGAGGTTTTAGTGCAGGTACATGTTTCACAGGAGAACACAAATACAGCAACATTAGAGGCCAACGAGGACCACCAAAGCAGCCTAGCAATGGCTTTACGTGTGGCCGAGATTTCAGGATGCCCACACAGAGCCGAGTCATGGAACTCCCACAGTAACCTTAACTGATACTGAACTGGTACAAAAAACATGTTATCCGGCGCATATGCAGGAGCAAGAGACTGCGAATCTCCTGCTCCATTGCCAAAGAAACCCCAGCCACTACCACTCCATACTGAAGAATGGAGGAAAGAGGTTCAGGAGGTGATACTGGATCCAAACTGCGAGATAAAGCATCAGCTCTCACATTCTTGGACCCAGGCCTGAAAGTGGTAGAAAACTGATATAGAGAAAAAAAAATTGACCACCTCGCCTTTCTCGGGGTTAAACGTTTGGCGGACTCAATGTAAGACAGGTTCTTGTGGTCAGTAATGACTGTGATACGATGGACAGCCCCCTACTAAAATTTCTCCATTGTTCAAAAGCCAATTTAATGGCCAAAAGCTCCCGGCTACCCACATCATAATTCCTTTCAGCAGAGGAAAACGTTTTCAAAAAGAAGGCACAGAGTCAACGAGGTAGGCCCCTGGGAAAATACAGCTCCCACTCCCACCTCTGAGGCGTCCACCTCCACGATAAATGGCTCAGATAAAACAGGTTGAATCAGAACAGGAGCAGACATAAAACATTCTTTAAACCCCTTTCTGACATCTGACATACTATCCCGTCGAGGTGGGGTGGGCCCGTATGACCACTGACGGGATAGTACGTCATATGCAATCGGCCGCGCTCACGGGGGCAGCGCGGCCGATCGCGGCCGGGTGTCAGCTAACTATTGCAGCTGACATCCGGCACTATGTGCCAGGAGCAGTCACGGACCGCCCCCGGCACATTAACCCCCGGCACACTGCGATCAAACATGATCGCAGTGTTCCGGCGGTACAGGGAAGCATCGCGCAGGGAGGGGGCTCCCTGCGGGCTTTCCTGAGACGATCGGTACAAGGCGATGTACTCACCTTGTACCGAGTGTCTCCTCCCAGCAGTCCCCGGATCCAAAATGGCCGCGGGGCTGCATCCGGGTCCTGCAGAGAGTACTTCCGGGTCCACAGCAGGCGCTGGTAAGCCTGCACGGCTGTATGTCAGATCGCTGATCTGACAGAGTGCTGTGCAAACTGTCAGATCAGCGATCTGTGATGTCCCCCCCGGGACAAAGTAAAAAAGTAAAAAAAAAAAATTTCCACATGTGTAAAAATAAAAAAAAAATAAAAAAATCCTAAATAAAGAAAAAAAAATATATTATTCCCATAAATACATTTCTTTATCTAAAAAAACAAAAAAAAACAATAAAAGTACACATATTTAGTATCGCCGCGTCCGTAATGACCCATCCTATAAAACTGTCCCACTAGTTAACCCTTTCAGTGAACAATGTAAGAAAAAAAAAAAAAAACAGCCAAAAAACAACGCTTTATTATCATTCCGCCAAACAAAAAGTGGAATAACACTCGATCAAAAAGACAGATATAAATAATCATGGTACCACTGAAAACGTCATCTTGTCCCGCAAAAAACGAGCCACCACACAGCATCATAAGCAAAAAAATAAAAAAGTTATAGTCCTCAGAATAAAGCGATGCCAAAATAATTATTTTTTCTATAAAATAGCTTTTATCGTATAAAAGCGCCAAAACATAAAAAAATTATATAAATGAGATATCGCTGTAATCATACTGACCCGAAGAATAAAAGTGCTTTATCAATTTTACCAAATGTGGAACGGTATAAACGCAAAAGAAATTCATGAATAGCCGGTTTTTGGTCATTCTGCCTCACAAAAATCAGAATAAAAAGTGATCAAAAACTGTCACGTGTCCGAAAATGTTACAAATAAAAATGTCAATTCGTCCCGCAAAAAACAAGACCTCACATGACTCTGTGGACCAAAATATGGAAAATTATAGGTCTCAAAATGTGGAGACGCAAAAACTTTTTTGCTATAAAAAGCATCTTTTAGGGTGTGACAGCTGCCAATCATAAAAATCCGATATAAAAAACGCTATAAAAGTAAATCAAACCCCCCTTCATCACCACCTTAGTTAGGGAGAAATAATAAAATTTAAAAAATGTATTTATTTCCATTTTCCCGTTAGGGCTAGGGTTAGGGTTAGGTCTAGGGTTAGGGCTACGGTTAGGGTTAGGGCTACGGTTAGGGTTAGGGCTAGGGTTAGGGTTAGGGTTAGGGCTAGGGTTAGGGCTAGGGTTAGGGTTAGGGCTAGGGTTAGGGTTAGGGCTAGGGTTAGGGCTAGGTTTGGGGCTAGGGTTGGAGCTAAAGTTAGAGTTAGGGTTGGGGCTAGGGTTGGAGCTAAAGTTAGGGTTAAGGTTTGGATTACATTTACGGTTGGGATTAGGGTTGGGATTAGAGTTAGGGGTGTTGTGAATTAGACTTTTTTGGCTCCCTCTTGTGGTCACTAGTGATATGACTCTGGGATTGTCTTTCCTCAGTTTGGCACCCACCTGGGTCGTTAGTCCAGGGGTGTTGTTATATAAACTTCCTGGTTTCTCAGTCCAGTGCCTGGCATCGTTGTAATCAGTTCCTTTCTGTTTGCTCCTGTCTGCTGGTCTTGGATCTTGCAAAATTAAGCTAAGTCCTGCTTCCTTGTTTTTTGGTTATTTGCTTGCTCTTATTTTTTGTCCAGCTTGTACTAAATGTGATTCCTGATTTTGCTGGAAGCTCTAGGGGGCTGGTGTTCTCCCCCCGGGCCGTTAGACGGTTCAGGGGTTCTTGAATATCCAGCGTGGAAATTTTGATAGGGTTTTTGCTGACCATATAAGTCATCTTACTATATTCTGCTATTAGTCAGTGGGCCTCTCTTTGCTAAATGTCTAGTTCATTCTTACGTTTGTCTTTTCTCCTTACCTCACCGTTATTATTTGTTGGGGGCTTGTATCCAACTTTTGGGGTCTTTTCTCTGGAGGCAAGAAAGGTCTATCTTTTCCCTTCTAGGGTTAGTTAGTTCTCCAGCTGGCGCGAGACGTCTAGAACCAACGTAGGCACGTTCCCCGGCTGCTGCTATTTGTGGTGCTAGGATTAGATATATGGTCAGCCCAGTTACCACTGCCCTATGAGCTGGTTTTTTGTGTTTGCAGACTTGGTATGTACTTTTGAGACCCTCTACATTGGGGTCATAACAGTATGCCAGGCCAAGGTTGAATGTTTAATGCATTGCAGAAGTGGGATTACAAGAAAGGAAAGTCTGAGTTTTTTTTTTTTTTTTTCTTTCCTCTCTTTTTTCCTCCCCTTTACCTCTGAGTGGCTTGTGCTTGCTGCAGACATGAATGTCCAGACTTTGATTACAAGTGTGGATCAGCTTGCTGCTCGTGTGCAGGGCATACAAGATTTTGTTACCAGTAGTCCAATGTCTGAACCTAAAATACCTATTCCTGAACTGTTCTCTGGAGACCGATTTAAGTTTAGGAATTTCAGGAATAATTGTAAATTGTTTCTATCTCTGAGACCCCGTTCATCTGGAGACTCAGCTCAGCAAGTAAAGATTGTTATCTCTTTCTTACGGGGCGACCCTCAGGATTGGGCCTTCTCGCTAGCGCCAGGAGATCCGGCATTGGCAAATATTGATGCGTTTTTTCTGGCGCTCGGATTGCTTTACGAGGAACCCAATCTTGAAATTCAGGCAGAAAAAGCCTTGCTGGCTATTTCTCAGGGTCTGGATGAAGTGTATTGCCAAAAATTTCGGAAATGGTCCGTGCTTACTCAGTGGAATGAGTGTGCTCTGGCCGCAAATTTCAGAAATGGCCTTTCTGAAGCCATTAAAAATGTGATGGTGGGTTTCTCCATTCCTACAGGTCTGAATGATTCCATGGCGCTGGCTATTCAAATTGACCGGCGTTTGCGGGAGCGCAAAGCCGCGAATCCTCTGGTGGTGTTGTCTGAACAAACACCTGATTTAATGCAATGTGGTAGAATTCAGACTAGAATTGAACGGAAAAATCATAGACGTCAGAATGGGTTGTGTTTTTACTGTGGTGATTCTACACATGTTATATCAGCATGCTCTAAACGCCTAACTAGGGTTGTTAGTCCTGTCGCCATTGGTAATTTGCAACCTAAATTTATTTTGTCTGTGACTTTAATTTGCTCATTGTCCTCCTACCCTGTTATGGCGTTTGTGGATTCAGGTGCTGCCCTGAGTCTTATGGATCTGTCGTTTGCCAAGCGCTGTGGTTTTGTTCTTGAGCCGTTGGTAAATCCTATCCCTCTTAGAGGTATTGATGCTACGCCATTGGCGGAAAATAAACCGCAGTTTTGGACACAGGTAACCATGTGCATGACTCCTGAACATCGGGAGGTGATTCGTTTTCTTGTTCTGCATAAAATGCATGATTTGGTTGTTTTGGGTCTGCCATGGTTACAGACCCATAATGCAGTCTTGGATTGGAAGGCAATGTCTGTGTCAAGTTGGGGCTGTCAGGGAATTCATGGTGATTCCCCGCCGGTGTCTATTGCTTCCTCTACTCCTTCGGAAGTTCCTGAGTATTTGTCTGATTACCAGGATGTATTCAGCGAGTCCAGGTCCAGTGCTCTTCCTCCTCATAGGGACTGTGACTGCGCTATAGATTTGATTCCAGGTAGTACATTTCCTAAGGGAAGATTATTTAATCTGTCTGTACCGGAGCATACCGCAATGCGTTCATATATCAAGGAATCTCTGGAGAAGGGGCATATCCGTCCATCCTCTTCCCCTCTTGGTGCGGGATTCTTTTTTGTGGCCAAGAAGGACGGATCTTTGAGACCTTGTATTGACTATCGGCTTCTGAATAAAATCACTGTTAAATTTCAGTATCCTTTGCCTCTGTTGTTGGACTTGTTTGCCCGGATTAAAGGTGCCAAGTGGTTCACCAAGATAGATCTTCGTGGTGCGTACAACCTTGTGCGCATTAAGCAAGGAGATGAATGGAAAACTGCATTTAATACGCCCGAAGGTCATTTTGAGTACTTGGTGATGCCTTTTGGGCTCTCTAATGCTCCTTCAGTGTTTCAGTCCTTTATGCATGATATTTTCCGGAAGTATCTGGATAAATTTATGATTGTTTATCTGGATGATATTCTGTTTTTTTCTGATGATTGGAACTCGCATGTAGAGCAGGTCAGGATGGTGTTTCAGGTTTTGCGTGAGAATGCTTTGTTTGTTAAGGGCTCAAAGTGTCTCTTTGGAGTACAGAAGGTTCCCTTTTTGGGTTTTATTTTTTCCCCTTCTGCGGTGGAGATGGACCCAGTCAAGGTCCGAGCTATTCATGATTGGACTCAACCCACGTCAGTTAAGAGTCTTCAGATGTTCTTGGGTTTTGCTAACTTCTACCATCGTTTTATCGCTAATTTTTCTAGCGTTGTTAAACCTTTGAGGGATATGACCAAGAAAGGTTCTGATGTTGCTAACTGGGCTTCTGCAGCCGTGGAAGCCTTTCAAGAGTTGAAGCGCCGGTTTACTTCGGCGCCTGTTTTGTGCCAGCCTGATGTCTCACTTCCCTTTCATGTTGAAGTGGATGCTTCTTAGATTGGGGCAGGGGCCGTTTTGTCGCAGAGAGGCCCTGGTTGCTCTGTAATGAGACCATTTGCTTTTTTCTCTAGGAAGTTTTCGCCTGCTGAGTGGAATTATGATGTTGGCAATCGGGAGTTGTTAGCCATGAAGTGGGCATTTGAGGAGTGGCATCATTGGCTCGAGGGTGCTAAGCATCGTGTGGTGGTCTTGACTGATCACAAAAATCTGATGTATCTCGAGTCTGCTAAACGCCTGAATCCTAGACAGGCCCGCTGGTCATTGTTTTTCTCCCGTTTTGACTTTGTGGTCTCGTATTTACCAGGTTCAAAGAATGTGAAGGCTGATGCTCTTTCAAGGAGCTTTGTGCCTGACTCTCCTGGAGTCGCAGAACCAGTTGGTATTCTCAAAGAGGGAGTTATCCTGTCAGCCATTTCTCCGGATTTGCGACGTGTGTTGCAGAGATTTCAGGCTGGTAGACCTGACTCTTGTCCACCTGACAGACTGTTTGTTCCTGATAAGTGGACCAGCAGAGTCATTTCCGAGGTTCATTCCTCGGTGTTGGCAGGGCATCCGGGAATTTTTGGCACCAGAGATCTGGTGGCTAGGTCCTTTTGGTGGCCTTCCTTGTCACGGGATGTGCGGTCATTTGTGCAGTCCTGTGGGACTTGTGCTCGAGCTAAGCCTTGCTGTTCTCGTGCCAGCGGGTTGCTCTTGCCCTTGCCTGTCCCAAAGAGGCCTTGGACACACATTTCCATGGATTTCATTTCAGATCTTCCGGTGTCTCAGGGCATGTCTGTCATCTGGGTGGTATGTGATCGCTTTTCCAAGATGGTCCATTTGGTATCTTTGCCTAAGCTGCCTTCCTCTTCCGATCTGGTTCCTTTGTTCTTTCAGAATGTGGTTCGTTTACATGGCATTCCTGAGAATATTGTGTCTGACAGAGGATCCCAGTTTGTTTCCAGGTTCTGGCGATCCTTTTGTGCTAAGATGGGCATTGATTTGTCGTTTTCGTCTGCCTTTCATCCTCAGACTAATGGACAAACGGAGCGAACTAATCAGACTCTGGAGGCTTATTTGAGGTGTTTTGTTTCTGCAGATCAGGATGATTGGGTGACCTTCTTGCCGTTGGCTGAGTTTGCCCTTAATAATCGGGCTAGTTCCGCTACTTTGGTTTCGCCATTTTTTTGCAACTCTGGTTTCCATCCTCGTTTTTCCTCGGGACATGTGGAGCCTTCTGACTGTCCTGGGGTAGATTCCGTGGTGGATAGGTTGCAGCGGATCTGGAATCATGTGGTGGACAACTTGAAGTTGTCACAGGAGAAGGCTCAGCGTTTTGCCAACCGCCGCCGCGGTGTGGGTCCCCGACTTCGTGTTGGGGATTTGGTATGGCTGTCTTCTCGATTTGTTCCTATGAAGGTCTCCTCTCCTAAATTTAAGCCTCGCTTCATCGGTCCTTACAAGATATTGGAAATCCTTAATCCTGTGTCCTTTCGCTTGGATCTTCCGGTGTCGTTTGCCATTCACAACGTGTTCCATAGGTCTTTGTTTGCGGCGGTACGTTGTACCTGTGGTTCCTTCTGTTGAGCCTCCTGCTCCGGTGTTGGTTGAGGGCGAGTTGGAGTACGTGGTGGAGAAGATCTTGGATTCTCGTCTCTCCAGGAGGAGGCTTCAGTATCTGGTCAAGTGGAAGGGCTATGGTCAGGAGGATAATTCCTGGGTGGTTGCCTCTGATGTGCATGCGGCCGATTTAGTTCGTGCCTTTAACGCTGCTCATCCTGATCGCCCTGGTGGTCTTGGTGAGGGTTCGGTGACCCCTCCTTAAAGGGGGGGTACTGTTGTGAATTAGACTTTTTTGGCTCCCTCTTGTGGTCACTAGTGATATGACTCTGGGATTGTCTTTCCTCAGTTTGGCACCCACCTGGGTCGTTAGTCCAGGGGTGTTGTTATATAAACTTCCTGGTTTCTCAGTCCAGTGCCTGGCATCATTGTAATCAGTTCCTTTCTGTTTGCTCCTGTCTGCTGGTCTTGGATCTTGCAAAATTAAGCTAAGTCCTGCTTCCTTGTTTTTTGGTTATTTGCTTGCTCTTATTTTTTGTCCAGCTTGTACTAAATGTGATTCCTGATTTTGCTGGAAGCTCTAGGGGGCTGGTGTTCTCCCCCCGGGCCGTTAGACGGTTCGGGGGTTCTTGAATATCCAGCGTGGAAATTTTGATAGGGTTTTTGCTGACCATATAAGTCATCTTACTATATTCTGCTATTAGTCAGTGGGCCTCTCTTTGCTAAATATCTAGTTCATTCTTACGTTTGTCTTTTCTCCTTACCTCACCGTTATTATTTGTTGGGGGCTTGTATCCAACTTTTGGGGTCTTTTCTCTGGAGGCAAGAAAGGTCTATCTTTTCCCTTCTAGGGTTAGTTAGTTCTCCGGCTGGCGCGAGACGTCTAGAACCAACGTAGGCACGTTCCCCGGCTGCTGCTATTTGTGGTGCTAGGATTAGATATATGGTCAGCCCAGTTACCACTGCCCTATGAGCTGGTTTTTTGTGTTTGCAGACTTGGTATGTACTTTTGAGACCCTCTGCCATTGGGGTCATAACATAGGGGTGTGTCAGGGTTAGGGGTGTGGTTAGGGTTACCATTGGGATTAGGGTTAGGGGTGTGTTTGGATTAGGGTTTCAGGTAGAATTGGGGAGTTTCCACTGTTCAGGCACATCAGGGGCTCTCCAAACGCGACATGGCGTCCTATCTCAATTCCAGCCAATTCTGGGTTGAAAAAGTAAAACAGTGCTCCTTCCCTTCTGAGCTCTCCTGTGCGCCCAAACAGGGGTTTACCCCAACATATGGGGTATCAGCATACTCGGGAAAAATTGGACAACTTTTGGGGTCGAAGTTCTCTTGTTATCCTTGGGAAAATAAAAATTTGGGGGGCTAAAAATCATTTTTGTGGGAAAAAAATAGATTTTTTATTTTCACGGCTCTGCTTTGTAAACTGTAGTGAAACACTTGGGGGTTCAAAGTTCTCACAACACATCTAGATAAGTTCCATGAGAGGTCTAGTTTCCAATATGGGGTCACTTGTGGGGGGTTTCTACTGTTTGGGTACATCAGGGGCTCTGCAAATGCAACGTGACGCCTGCAGACCAATCCATCAAAGTCTGCATTCCAAATGGCGCTCCTTCCCTTCCGAGCTCTGCCATGCGCCCAAACAGTGGTTCCCCCCCACATATGGGGTATCAGTGTACTCAGGACAAATTGGACAACAACTTTTATGGTCCAATTTATCCTGTTACCCTTGTGAAAATATAAAACTGGGGGCTAAAAAATCATTTTTGTGAAAAAAAGAATTTTTATTTTCACGGCTCTGCGTTATAAACTGTAGTGAAACACTTGGGAGTTCAAAGCTCTCAAAACACATCTAGATAAGTTCCTTATGGGGTCTACTTTCCAAAATGGTGTCACTTGTGGGTGTTTTTACTGTTTAGGCACATCAGGGGCTCTCCAAACGCGACATGGTGTCCCATCTCAATTAAAGTCAATTTTGCATTGAAAAGTCAAACGGCGCTCCTTCCCTTCCGAGCTCTGCCATGCGCCCAAACAGTCGTTTACCCCCACATGTGGGGTATCAGCGTATTCAGGACAAATTGCACAACAACTTTTAGGGTCCAATTTCTTCTCTTACCCTTGGGAAAATAAAAAATTGGGGGCGAAAACATCATTTTTGTGAAAAAATATGATTTTTTATTTTTACGGCTCTGTATTATAAACTTCTGTGAAGCACTTGTTGGGTCAAAGTGCTCACCACACATCTAGATAAGTTCCTTAAGGGGTCTACTTTCCAAAATGGTGTCACTTGTGGGGGTTTCAATGTTTAGGCACATCAGGGGCTCTCCAAACGCAACATGGCGTCCCATCTTAATTCCAGTCAATTTTGCATTGAAAAGTAAAATGGCGCTCCTTCCCTTCTGAGCTCTGCTATGCGCCCAAACAGTCGTTTACCCCCACATATGGGGTATCTTCGCAATCAGGACAAATTGCACAACAACTTTTGTGGTCGAATTTCTTCTCTTACCCTTGGGAAACTAAAAAATTGGGGGCGAAACATCATTTTTGTGAAAAAATATAATTTTTTATTTTTACGGCTCTGCATTATAAACTTCTGTGAAGCACTTGTTGGGTCAAAGTGCTCACCACACATCTAGATAAGTTCCTTAAGGGGTCTACTTTCCAAAATGGTGTCACTTGTGGGGGTTTCAATGTTTAGGCACATCAGGGGCTCTCCAAACGCAACATGTCATCCCATCTCAATTCCAGTCAATTTTGCATTGAAAAGTAAAATGGCTCTCCTTTCCTTCCGAGCTCTGCCATGTGCCCAAACAGTGGTTTACCCCCACACATGGGGTATCAGTGTACTC
Organism: Ranitomeya variabilis; assembly: GCF_051348905.1. Taxonomy (NCBI): domain Eukaryota; kingdom Metazoa; phylum Chordata; class Amphibia; order Anura; family Dendrobatidae; genus Ranitomeya; species Ranitomeya variabilis. Next base: position 540,956,241 of record NC_135232.1, on the reverse strand, counting down.
AGGATAAATTGTACAACAAGTTTTGAGGTCCATTTTCTCCTGTTACCCTTGGTAAAATAAAGCAAATTGGAGCTGAAATAAATTTTGTGTGAAAAAAAGTTAAATGTTCATTTTTATTTAAACATTCCAAAAATTCCTGTGAAACACCTGAAGGGTTAATAAACTTTTTGAATGTGGTTTTGAGCACCTTGAGGGGTGCAGTTTTTAGAATGGTGTCACACTTGGGTATTTTCTATCATATAGACCCCTCAAAATGACTTCAAATGAGATGTGGTCCCTAAAAAAAATGGTGTTGTAAAAATGAGAAATTTCTGGTCAACTTTTAACCCTTATAACTCCCTAACAAAAAAAAAATTTGGTTCCAAAACTGTGCTGATGTAAAGTAGACATGTGGGAAATGTTACTTATTAAGAATTTTGCGTGACATATCTCTGTGATTTAAGGGCATAAAAATTCAAAGTTGGAAAACTGCAAAATTTTCAAAATTTTCACCAAATTTCCATTTTTTTCACAAATAAATGCAAGTTATATCGAATAAATTTTACCACTAAAATGAATTACAATATCTCTCGAGAAAACAGTGTTAGAATTGCCAAGATCAGTTGAAGCGTTCTAGAGTTATAACCTCATAAAGGGACAGTGGTCAGAATTGTAAAAATTGGCCTCGTCATTAACGTGCAAACCACCCTTGGGGTGGTTAGGGGTTAAAGAAGAAAACGCAGCCAAAGCTGGAGCTGACCAGTTTTTGAGATCAGCCCCCTTACGAGTTAAATCAGTGAGGGGTTTGACCACCTGAGAAAACCCCTTGATGAATTTTCTATAGAAATTGGCAAAACCCAGAAAACGCTGCAGACCTTTGAGATCTCTGGGTTGCACCCAATTCACAATAGCCTGTATCTTTCCAGGGTCCATGCAAAACCCCTCCGCAGACAAAATGAACCTCATAAAGGACAATTGTTGAACAAAAAGCGAACACTTTTCCAGTTTAGCAAAGAGTGAGTTCTCCCTAAGCCTCTGGAGGACAGCACGGAGGTGACCCATATGGTTCTGTTTATCAGCGGAATATATGAGGATATCATCCAAATAAACTACCGTAAAGCACCCAATAAAATCGGAAAAAACATGATTAATAAAATTCTGAAATACCGTTGGCGTGTTAGTCAAGCCAAAGGGCATAAAAAAGTTCTCAAACAAACCCTCAGAGGTGAAGAATGCGGTTTTCCACTCATCCCCTTCCACATACGAATGAGATTATATGTTCCCGTGAGGTCTAACTTAGGGATCCAATTAGCCCCAGACAATTGATTGAACAAATCAGGAATAAGTGGGAGGGGGTAAGTATTCCTCACAGTGATTTTATTTAATTCATCAAAATCAAGGCATGGGCGTAAACCACCATCCTTTTTATTTTGCAAAAAAAATCCTGCTGCCACAGGAGAAACAGAAGGCCCAGTGTGCCCTTTACAAATGCTATCAGAGATATACTCCTTCATAGCAGCCAGCTCGGGGCAGGAGAGGTTGTACAAACGGGTCTTGGGCAATTTGGCACCAGGAACGAGAGTAACAGCACAATCAAATGGACGGTGTGGTGGTAGAACTTCAGCCTCCTTTTAGGAGAACACATCCTCACATTCCTTCAGGTACTCTGGAATACACTGCAGACTGACAGATGACACAGATACACTAACAAGGCACCCCTTAGAACAATTGGGACCCCAATTAACAATGTCCCGAGCTTCCCTGCCAGTGACCGGGTTATGTACTTGTAACCAGGGAATCCAAAACACCAATCCCGCAAGAAGATTGTCTAGCACAAAACATGTAATACGTTCTTGATGACGAGACCCCACCTTGAGGATAAACTCCTCGGAGATCCACTTAACCACATTCTTAGCAAGAGGAGTTTTAGCAATGGCCACTGTCACGATAATGTGAATGTGCCATGTTTGAGTATCTACCTAGCTTTACAAAACACACACTGCGGCCAATCTGACCCCCCCTTCTCTCTCTCTGCTGGCTGCTTGTGTTTGTGTGAATCATAAACCCCTCCCTGAAGAATTTTTATGGTCCATGAGGCAGGCAGAGCAGTCTCTCTAAAACTACTCATCCCCCCTACCACATGGTACTAGTTGAAGCTTGTATAGCCACTTCCAAAATGCATGCATTTCTTTGTTTTATTAACGGGATATACAGAGGCAATGATCCAGGCTAGGGACATAAGAATTATTTATTCCGGATGTTCATCGATAGATCTATCACTTACTGAAACTGCTGGGAGCTAAACGCAATGAGTGCAAAGCAAGGATTTCTCCTTAAGCGATTCATGTAAGTATGCCATGCTTACACTTAAAAGAATCGCTCTGATATGAGCTTTCTACAGTGAGCTAGGCGTAAAAATAGTTTTCTTAAGTCTAAGAAAAGGGGAGGTTTCAGCCCCTAAGTGATGTCAACACAAGGGGAGTGCTTTGGTCTTAGGCTAGGAAATATCTGTGTGAAGCAGGAGGCTTCAATGTCTTTTATCCGGGGTGTAGCTGAGATACAGATGTGTGGCATGCATCTAGATGTATCCCCTCCTCCACAGCACACGACCAGTCATTAGTTAAGATGACATAACGTTATGTTAGTGTTTTTCCACTTTTAATCCTTTTTTATTTGTAATTGTATTGTACACATGATGGACACAGTATGACAGACTTAAAAGTCTTAATACTAAAAGGTAATTTTAAGGACCACAGGCAAAGAAAAATTTGGGAATGCAAACAAATGAAGATGTTTAATTCGTTGATACTAGGACTCAATTTAACACCTGGATTTATGAGTCACTAAATGGATACAAGTCACACCTCCACCAGACGGACTCCAGATAACTAAGAACATTATTCCCACTGCCTCTCCATTTGTAAGAAAATGCCTAATTTGATTACCTTGGCTTATCTATGGACTCACATCACACTTCCCACACCCTAACAAATGTCCTACTGTAATATTCTTTAAATGTTGTGCTTGGTTCTTAGTAATCTATTTGTAATCTTGCCTGAAGAAAAAGCCACTGTGCTCTGAAAGCTTGCAAACATATTATTTTCTGGTTAGCCAATAAAGGTATCACTCCTAGAATACTTCTGTCATCATTGGGCAGAAAAGTATTCACATTGATTTTTCTGGCTAACACGGTACCACAATATAATTTGTTATTGTACATCATTATAATATATTTTTAATAGTTTCTAAACACTGCCTACTTTTTTGGAGTAAAATATAAAATTTACTAGCTTGTTCCTCCCTGCTCTATAAATGATCTTTTGCATCCTCTGAGGTGAATTACGCTACTGATTTGGGTGGCTCCGGACCTGTTAATCAGAGCTGGTGGCAGCATACTTTGTCCTATGCAATTGAGCATCTTTGCAGCGACTGGCGGCATTGACAATTATTGCTCCTGCCTCTGTGGGAGTAGTTATATCGCCCTCGATGTAGCGTGCCCAATAGCCAGTACATAGCAGGCAGCCTTTCTGGTGACTAATTACCCTAGGTGCAGTACCTAGTCTGACCTGAGGGTAAGGGGGTGCCAGAGAGCTGTAAGTTCCAAACCAGAACTGGGAAGTGGGAAGTAGATAAATCCCCTTCAGAAGGAACCATGCGCAACCAAACAACCATGGTTCGTGACAAATTGGTGTGAGTGGTGGTGGTGATAAAGGTATCTTCACCGTGAACCATGACAGATTGGTGGGATCTCTGACCTATCCTTTGGGATCGTGACTTACTGTTGGCAGTACAGTGTGAACCGTGACATATTGGTGGCAGCACGGTGGGATCCGTGACAGCCACAAAATTGCTAGGGGTTTCAAACCTGACTGTCCCTAACTTACATTTGGCCACCAAGTCAGTCAGAGTCACTCAAGTTCAGAGATGACCCACTATCCACAAAAGCTGAAGTGGGCGTATAACAGTTCTCAACATAGAGTTCCACTTCTAGCTGTAACTTAAGCAATGAGGAAAAAGGTACCTGAATTTCTGGGCAACCACCTGGACAGTTACCCAGACTTAGGCGTTTCCCGACGCCTTGGAAATCAGAGGACAGGAGGGACATTCCTTATTCCAGTGTCCTGGACTACTGCAGTAAAAGCAGAGTCTCCCTTCCTGTCATCGTCTCCTCTCCTTTTCTCTGATGGTGGTGGCCCCCACCTCCATGCCCTCGGAATGTGGCGTAACATCGGAATTATTCAGGAATAGAGGAACATCTCGCTGTATAACATCCTTCTCCCGTAGTCTATGATCCATCCGGATGGCCTGAGACATAGCCTCCTCCAGGGAACTAGGAGGTGGATGGAGAGCCAGAGCATCCTTCAGATGATCAGACAGTCCCCTCCCGAACTGACACCTGAGCACAGAGTCGTTTCAGGACACCTCTGAAAACCATCATCTAAAATCTGAGCAGTACCACCCGGCTGAGAGCTTCCCCTGAACAAGACCCATGATAGTGTCCTCTGCCAACTTGACACGGTCCGGTTCATCATAGATAAGTCCTAAGGCCTCAAAAAACCTATCCACTGACATCTATTCAGAGGCAGTGGGGGCAGCGAGAAAGCCCAAGATTGGGGACCTCGTTGAGTAAGGAAATAATTATCCCCAACCGCTGGCTCTCATCCCCGGATGATCGATGTCTAAGCAAAAATAATAATTTACAATTTTCCCTGAAAGTACAAAACATATCCTTATCAAGAGAAAATGTGTCAGGAAGTTTAACCGAGGGTTTGTGAGAGTGTAAGGCAACATAAACAGAATCACCAGACCTACTTAAAACTTTTTCTATTGTAGGAATTACTTTTTTCATTCAATAAAATGCAATTGAATTTCGTAACAATCATACAATGTGATTTTTAGGATTATGTTTAGGGTCTGTCTCTCACAGGTGAAGTGACCTACGATTAAAATTACAGACCTCTCCATTCTTTTGGGAAAACTTGCAAAATCTGTAGTGTATCAAATACTTATTTTCCCCACTGCATGTAAATATTTTGGATGTTCAAGAATGACCAATTTCTCCCCTTATCTGATGGTTTTATGATCAGATTCTATTTTTTTTTCTAAATTTATTAATGCTTCTATAGGAAAACCCTGTGGAACTATTCTCAAGGAGAAGAGTTGCAGAAGTGACAGAATTAGGCAGTGTCATGAATCATGTTACAGTGAGGAAACCCGCCTACAATATAAAAGGTCAGCACACCAAAATGGGAGGAGATTTGGGTCTATGAGAAGTGACGGATGCTCTTGCTGAAGCTCCAGCAGCCGAGAAAGTAGGCAGCAGCCATGGGTACCAGCTAGACCAAAACGAATAATAATTGTTACATGCACACCGCTAGGTTACATAGTTACATAATTATTAAGGTTGAAGGAAGACTTTAAGTCCATCTAGTTCAACCCATAGCCTAACCCAACATGCCCTAACATGTTGATCCAGAGGAAGGCAAAAAAAAACCCATGTGGCAAAGAGTAAGCTCCACATTGGGGAAAATAATTCCTTCCCGACTCCACATACGACAGTCAGACTAGTTCCCTGGATTAATGCCCTATCAAGGAATCTAGTGTATATACCCTGTAACATTATACTTTTCAAGAAAGGCATCCAATCCCCTCTTAAATTTAAGTAATGAATCACTCATTACAACATCATACGGCAGAGAGTTCCATAGTCTCACTGCTCTTACAGTAATGAATCTGCATCTGTTATTATGCTGAAACCTTTTTTCCTCCAGACGTAGAGGATGCCCCCTTGTCCCTGTCTCAGGTCTATGATTAAAAAGATCATCAGAAAGGTCTTTGTACTGTCCCCTCATATATTTATACATTAAAATAAGATCACCCCTTAGTCTTCATTTTTCCAAACTAAAGAGCCCCAAGTGTAATAACCTATCTTGGTATTGCAGACCCCCCAGTCCTCTAATAACCTTGGTCGCTCTTCTCTGCACCCGCTCTAGTTGAGCTATGTCTTTTTTATACAGTGTGGTCGCACTAGTGACTTGTATAGAGGTAAAATTATGTTCTCCTCATGAGCATCTATGCCTCTTTTAATGCATCCCATTGTCTTTCTTATACACCGGAGACCAGAACTGTGCACAGTTTTCTAAGTGTGGTCGAACTAGTGACTTGTATAGAGTTAAAATTAGGTTCAAATAGGTCTCATGAATTCTTTGGAACTCTGGGGGAACCGTTACTCAGGGCAACCATGTACTGCAGCTTCCTCAGGCACAAGATGGATCCACTTGCTCACACAGATATAAGTGATTGAGTCCTCATGAACAGATGAAAAGTGTAGTTTATTGTCACAGGCAGCACATTCCGTACAATTCAAGTCTCTTAAGCACAGGCTTCGTAAACAGAGCAGCTGCTTCTTAGAGGCACATTGACTAACAGTCTCTTTAGATAGCACAGTTCAGCACAGATCAAGACTCTAAAGAAGCACAGGAGTACACAGAATTCAGTCTAGCACAGTGTAATGGAGTAGGGGGAGGATTTGCTGAGGGATAATATCCCTGTACACAACTTCTTCCAGTCCTTGTCTATCTGATCCTGTTAGACTTCCTCAACTAGCCTTATAGGGGTAGCCCAACTCCACTCTGTACATGAATCCAGTATCCCTATGGTTCACTTGCCTGAACGTCTGTGAGAGAGATTACAGAAACACACCACTCATTCCTTTGGCTGCTGCCAGAATCTTAAACAAGTTTCCCACAATCACCGTGGGGCTCTGCTAACCACTCCCTGTCTCCTGTGACTGTGTTAACCCCTCTAGTTGCTGGATGCTTTTGAAGCAACGGCAGTTAGCACAATTTCTGCATGTCACACTCTTCCCTCCTTTTTGAATGTCATCCTCTGCATTTGCCTAAATTGATCGATCTGACCAATTCTAAGACAGTGGTGGGAGTCATGTCACTTCATATACATATTGGCATAACATTCATAAACATTGATAATAACCTATTTTTACGACCTTTTACTTGTAGGACTTCTGTAAGAAATAAACAATTAAAACAATCAGCATCTCTTCAGCTGGAGCTTTTCGTACATCTTCAACCAGCTCTCCCTCTCACTAGGCCTTAACAGTTCTTTGTTTCTACAAAATCTTGTATGGAAAATCACAGCGTGAAAACAAGTCTTTCCACCGGGCAACATCATCCATACTGACTCTTGGTGGTGAGTACCACTCAAGTGGGCTTACATGGTCCAAAGGCAGGGATACCTGTTTCCAATTGACAGTCCTTGGCACTTGACTAGATTCACCAAGTGTCTCATACATCCTCCTGAAGGGTTGTTCTTCAGATACCCCGGGTTCTTCAGTTGCAGGAGTTTCCTCCGCCGCACTCATTTCTCATACTTCCTCAGATGCTCTTGGAACTGCTCTATAAGTTCCTTTACTTTTTCTGAATCATCTGGTTCTGCACAGTCTGGTAATACCGCTCCTCCTGAGTGTCAATCAGTCTCTGTAGTGATCACTGTTCGATCATCATCAATATACCTAATTTGGGCGTGTCCGTGTGTCTGTGAACAGTGAGTAATCCACAGCTCAACCGTGTGTCTGTGCGCAATGAGTTACCCACACCTGAACAGTAACTTAGGAATCCATAGCTACTACCACTAGCAGCTAACTGCTTGGGGGTAACTATGGATAACTAAAAAGAGGAGCTCTCCCAGGTGGTGAGTTAAGGCATAAGCCTTTTTTAAACGTTAGCTTGTGAGGCAACACTGTGAGGAAACATTGTAAGGCAACACTGTGAGGCAACATTGTGAGGCAACACTCAGGCAACACTGAGGCAACAGTGTGAGGCAACATTTGCAAACATGGATCAAATTGAGTGCGCTGCTGCATGCAGAGAAGTGAATCGCATACATATGCGTAACCTGCATCTTAATGAAACAGAAGAAAAATGAAATTGTCAAAGAACTGCTGATGCAGCCCGACAGAGGGCAGCTTGAGCAAGAGAAACAAATGAAATAACTGAATCACGTAGAGCATCTAATGCTGAACAACAACGAGCATCACGCAATGCACAAAGTGATACACATATTTCACAAAAAAGAGAACAAGATAGAATACATGTCCAAAACGCAAGAGCCACTCAATGACGGCAAGTTACATTTGCCGCTAGAGGACTTCTCAATCACATTGGTGAGATACGCATTGAAGAGCACTATGCTGGCAAACTGACATTTCGTTGTCAGTTCTGCCAATCTAAAAGTTTCAAAGACGAAATGGCACAGGACAAAACATTCCCTTCTTGCTGCAAGAGAGGGCGCATCCAAATACGTCCCATTCATATGGATGATCAATTAGTCAAGTTGATGAAACGAGAGTATCAGCACTCCAATAACTTTATGGCTAATATAAGGCAATACAATAGCTCGCTTGCTTTGGCATCAATGGGATCACAAGTACTGCCACCTCCTGGGCATGGTCCATACTGTTTTCGAATTCAAGGAAAAATGTACCACAGAATTGCCCCATTGCATCCTGCTGTGGATAGTACTCCAATGTTTGCCCAGATTTATATCTTGTACAGTTAAGAAGAATTAAGTACAAGAAGTCAAGCAAATAAAAAGTTCCTCCCAGCACTGCTATCATCTCTTGGAGAGAAAATGAAAGCAATTAACCCACTCGCAAGAGTATTCACAATGATGAGGGGATTTGAAATAGAGGAAGAGAGGATTGCTGAATTAGAAAATCATGATCCACTGGAAATAACAAAGTCAATTATAGTTGCATAGTTACATAGTTATTAAGGTTGAAGGAAGACTTTAAGTCCATCTAGTTCAACCCATAGCCTAACATGCCCTAACATGTTGATCCAGGGGAAGGCAAAAAAAACCCATGTGGTAAGAGTAAGCTCCACCATAGGGAAAAAAATTCCTTCCCGACCCCACATACGGCAATCAGACTAGCTCCCTGGATCAACGCCTTATCAAGGAATCTAATATATATACCCTGTAACATTATACTTTTCCAGAAAGGTATCCAGTCCCCTCTTAAATTTAAGTAATGAATCACTCATTACAACATCATACAGCAGAGAGTTCCATAGTCTCACTGCTCTTACAGTAAAGAATCCACATCTGTTATTATGCTTAAACCTTTTTTCCTCCAGATGTAGAGGATGCCCCCTTGTCCCTGTCACCGGTCTATGATTAAAAAGATCATCAGAAAGGTCTTTGTACTGTCCCCTCATATATTTATACATTAACATAAGATCACCCCTTAGCCTTCGTTTTTCCAAACTAAATAGCCCCAAGTGTAATAACCTATCTTGGTATGGCAGACCCCCCAGTCCTCTAATAACCTTGGTCGCTCTTCTCTGCACCCGCTCCAGTTCAGCTATGTCTTTTTTATACAGTGTGGTCGAACTAGTGACTTGTATAGAGGTAAAATTATGTTCTCCTCATGAGCATCTATGCCTCTTTTAATGCATCCCATTATTTTATTTGCCTTTGTAGCAGCTGCCTGACACTGGCCACTGAATATGAGTTTGTCATCCACCCATACACCCAGGTCTTTTTCATTGAAGGTTTTGCCCAGAGTTTTAGAATTAAGCACATAGTTATACATCTTATTACTTCTACCCAAGTGCATGACCTTACATTTATCCCCATTAAAGCTCATTTGCCATTTATCAGCCCAAGCTTCTAGTTTACATAAATCATCCTGTAATATAAAATTGTCCTCCTCTGTATTGATTACCCTGCAGAGTTTAGTGTCATCTGCAAATATTGAAATTCTACTCTGAATGCCCCATACAAGGTCATTAATAAATATGTTAAAAAGAAGAGGGCCCATGTTGTGAACTATATTTGTTGGCTCCCTCTTGTGGTCACTAGCGGTATGGCACTTGGATTATCCTTCCCCAGGTTGGTACCCACCTGGTTCGTTAGGCCTTGGGTGTTCCTATTTAGACTTCCTGGAAACTCAGTCTAGTGCCTGGAATCGATGTAATCAGTCTATGTCTGTTTTCCTCCTGACTCCTGGTCCCTGAGTTTTGCAAGATAAGCTAAGTTCTGCTTTCTTATTTTTGTCCTTTTGCATTTCCTCTTATTTTGTTCCAGCTTGTTCAAAATGTGATTTCTGTTTTTGCTGGAAGCTCTAGGGGGCTGATATTCTCCCCCCACACCGTTAGTTGGTGCGGGGGTTCTTGGATCTTCAGCGTGGATATTTTTATAGGGTTTTTTGCTGACCGCATAAGTCCTCTTCCTATTTTCTGCTATTAATTAGTGGGCCTCTCTTTGCTAAATCTAGTTCATTCTTACGTTTGTCTTTTCTTCTTACCTCACCGTTATTATTTGTTGGGGGCTTGTATAATAACTTTGGGGTCTTTTCTCTGGAGGCAAGTGAGGTCTTATTTTCTCTGAAAGGGTTAGTTAGTTCTCCGGCTGGTGCGAGATGTCTAGAATCAATGTAGGTACGTTCCCCGGCTACTTCTAGTTGTTGTGCCAGGATCAGATATGCGGTCAGCCAAGTTACCACTTCCCTATGAGCTGGTTTTTGTGTTTGCGGACTTAGCTGGAACTCCTGAGATCCTCTACCACTAGGATCATAACAGTATTCCAGGCCGAAAAAGAGAATATTTAATGCATTGCTGAAGCGGGATTAACAGAAAAAAAAAGTTCTGAGCTTTTTTTTTTTCTCCTTCCCCTTTTTCTCTGAGTGGCTTGAAGCCCTGCTGCAGACATGAATGTTCAGACTCTTGATTACTAGTGTGGATCAGCTTGCTGCACGAGTGCAGGGCATTCAGGATTTTGTTACTTGTAGTCCTATGTCAGAGCCTAAGATACCTATTCCTGAGCTGTTCTCTGGAGATCGATTTAAATTTAGGAATTTTAGGAATAATTGTAAATTGTTTCTATCTTTGAGACCTCGTTCGTCTGGAGACTCAGCTCAGCAAGTTAAAATTGTTATCTCCTTCTTGCGTGGCGACCCTCAGGATTGGGCCTTCTCATTGGCGCCAGGAGATCCTGCATTGGCAAATATTGATGCGTTTTTTCTGGCGCTCGGATTGCTTTATGAGGAGCCTAATCTTGAAATTCAGGCAGAAAAAGCGTTGCTGGCTATCTCTCAGGGCCAGGATGAAGCTGAAGTGTATTGCCAAAAATTTCGGAAATGGTCCGTGCTTACTCAATGGAATGAGTGTGCTCTGGCCGCAAATTTCAGAGATGGCCTTTCTGAGGCCATTAAGAATGTGATGGTGGGGTTTGCCATCCCTACAAGTCTGAATGATTCTATGACTCTTGCCATTCAGATTGATCGGCGTTTGCGGGAGTGCAAATCTGCTAATTCTCTGGCAGTATTGTCTGAACGGACACCTGACTCAATGCAATGTGATAGAATTCAGACTAAAACTGAACGACAAAATCATAGACGTCAGAATGGGTTGTGTTTTTACTGCGGTGACTCTACACATGTTATCTCAGCATGCTCTAAACGCCTAACAAAGGTTGTTAGTCCTGTCGCTATTGGTAATTTGCAGCCTAAGTTTATTTTGTCTGTGACTTTAATTTGCTCATTGTCTTCCTTCCCTGTTATGGCATTTGTGGATTCTGGTGCTGCCCTGAGTCTTATGGACTTGTCGTTTGCCAAACGCTGTGGTTTTGTTCTGGAGCCTTTGGAAAATCCTATTCCTCTTAGAGGAATTGATGCTACACCATTGGCGGAGAATAAACCGCAGTATTGGACACAAGTGACCATGTGCATGACTCCTGAACATCGGGAGGTGATTCGTTTTCTTGTTCTGCATAAAATGCATGATTTGGTCGTTTTGGGTCTGCCATGGTTACAGACCCATAATCCAGTTTTGGATTGGAAGGCTATGTCTGTGTCAAGTTGGGGTTGTCAGGGAATTCATTGCGATTCCCCGCCGTTCTCTATTGCCTCTTCTACTCCTTCTGAAGTTCTGGAGTATTTATTGGACTATCAGGATGTATTCAGTGAGTCCAGGTCCAGTGCCCTTCCTCCTCATAGGGACTGTGACTGCGCTATAGATTTGATTCCTGGTAGTAAATTTCCTAAGGGACGATTATTTAATCTATCTGTACCTGAGCATGCCGCAATGCGTTCTTATATAAAGGAGTCTTTGGAGAAGGGACATATTCGTCCATCTTCTTCCCCTCTTGGTGCGGGATTCTTTTTTGTGGCCAAGAAAGACGGGTCTTTGAGACCTTGTATTGACTATCGGCTTCTGAATAATATCACTGTCAAATTTCAGTATCCTTTGCCACTATTGTCGGACTTGTTTGCTCGGATTAAGGGTGCCAGTTGGTTCACCAAGATAGATCTTCATGGTGCGTACAATCTTGTGTGCATTAAGCAGGGAGATGAATGGAAAACTGCGTTCAATACGTCCGAAGGTCATTTTGAGTACTTGGTGATGCCTTTTGGGCTCTCTAATGCTCCTTCAGTGTTTCAGTCCTTTATGCATGACATCTTCCGGAAGTATCTAGATAAATTTATGATTGTTTATCTGGATGATATTCTGGTTTTTTCTGATGATTGGGATTCTCATGTAAAGCAGGTCAGGATGGTGTTTCAGGTTTTGCGTGATAATGCTTTGTTTGTGAAGGGCTCAAAGTGTCTCTTTGGAGTGCAGAAGGTTTCCTTCTTGGGTTTTATTTTCTCCCCTTCTACTGTGGAGATGGACCCAGTCAAGGTCCGAGCTATTCATGATTGGACTCAACCCACGTCTGTTAAGAGTCTTCAGAAGTTCTGGGGTTTTGCTAATTTCTACCGTCGTTTTATTGCTAATTTTTCTAGCGTTGTTAAACCTTTCATGGATATGACCAAGAAAGGTTCTGATGTTGCTAATTGGGCTCCTGCAGCCGTGGAGGCTTTTCGGGAGCTGAAGCGCCGATTTACTTCGGTGCCTGTTTTGTGCCAGCCTGATGTCTCACTTCCCTTTCAGGTTGAAGTGGATGCTTCTGAGATCGGTGCCGGAGCTGTTTTGTCGCAGAAAGGCCCTGGTTGCTCTGTGATGAGACCATTTGCTTTTTTCTCTAGGAAATTTTCGCCTGCTGAGCGGAACTATGATGTTGGTAATCGGGAGTTATTGGCCACGAAGTGGGCATTTGAGGAGTGGCATCATTGGCTCGAGGGAGCTAAGCATCGTGTGGTGGTCTTGACTGATCACAAAAATCTGATGTATCTCGAGTCTGCTAAGCGCCTGAATCCTAGACAGGCTCGTTGGTCGTTGTTTTTCTCCCGTTTTGACTTTGTGGTCTCGTACCTGCCTGGTTCAAAGAATGTAAAGGCTGATGCTCTTTCTAGGAGCTTTGTGCCTGACTCTCCCGGCGTCTCAGAGCCAGCTGGTATTCTTAAAGAGGGAGTAATCTTGTCGGCCATTTCTCCTGATTTGCGACGTGTGTTGCAGAGATTTCAGGCTGGTAGACCTGACCCTTGCCCACCTGATAGATTGTTTGTTCCTGATAAATGGACCAGCAGAGTTATCTCTGAGGTTCATTCCTCGGTGCTGGCAGGGCATCATGGGATTTTTGGTACCAGAGATTTGGTGGCTAGGTCGTTTTGGTGGCCTTCCCTGTCGCGGGATGTGCGTTCTTTTGTGCAGTCCTGTGGGATTTGTGCTCGGGCTAAGCCTTGCTGTTCTCGTGCCAGCGGGTTGCTTTTGCCCTTGCCCGTCCCGAAGAGGCCTTGGACGCACATTTTCATGGATTTCATTTCAGATCTTCCGGTGTCTCAAGGAATGTCTGTCATCTGGGTGGTGTGTGATCGTTTTTCCAAGATGGTCCATTTGGTGCCCTTGCCTAAGTTGCCTTCCTCTTCCGATCTGGTTCCTTTGTTCTTTCAGAATGTGGTTCGTTTGCACGGCATTCCTGAGAATATCGTGTCTGACAGAGGATCCCAGTTTGTGTCCAGATTCTGGCGATCTTTTTGTGCTAAGATGGGCATTGATTTGTCATTTTCATCTGCCTTTCATCCTCAGACTAATGGCCAAACGGAGCGAACTAATCAGACGCTGGAGGCTTATTTGAGATGTTTTGTTTCTGCGGATCAGGATGATTGGGTGACCTTCTTGCCATTGGCTGAGTTTGCCCTCAATAATCGGGCTAGTTCCGCCACTTTGGTTTCGCTATTTTTCTGCAACTCTGGTTTTCATCCGCGTTGTTCCTCGGGTCATGTTGAACCTTCTGACTGTCCTGGGGTGGATTCCGTGGTGGATAGGTTGCAGCGGATTTGGATTCATGTGGTGGACAACTTAAAGTTGTCACAGGAGAAGGCTCAGCGTTTTGCCAACCGCCGCCGCGGTGTGGGTCCCCGACTTCGTGTTGGGGATTTGGTTTGGTTGTCTTCTCGGTTTGTCCCTCTGAAGGTTTCCTCTCCTAAGTTTAAGCCTCGCTTTATTGGTTCTTATAAAATTTTGGAAGTCCTTAATCCGGTGTCTTTTCGTTTGGATCTTCCTGTGTCGTTTCCCATTCACAATGTGTTCCATAGGTCTTTGTTGCGGCGGTACGTTGTGCCTATGGTTCCTGCTGTTGAGCCTCCTGCTCCAGTGTTGGTTGAGGGCGAGTTGGAGTACGTGGTGGAGAAGATCTTAGATTCTCGTCTCTCTAGATGGAGGCTTCAGTATCTGGTCAAATGGAAGGGCTATGGTCAGGAGGATAATTCCTGGGTGGCCGCCTCTGATGTTCATGCGGCCGATTTGGTTCGTGCCTTTCACGCTGCTCATCCTGATCGCCCTGGTGGTCTTGGTGAGGGTTCAGTGACCCCTCCTTAAAGGGGGGGTACTGTTGTGAACTATATTTGTTGGCTCCCTCTTGTGGTCACTAGCGGTATGACACTTGGATTATCCTTCCCCAGGTTGGTACCCACCTGGTTCGTTAGGCCTTGGGTGTTCCTATTTAGACTTCACGGAAACTCAGTCTAGTGCCTGGAATTGATGTAATCAGTCTATGTCTGTTTTCCTCCTGACTCCTGGTCCCTGAGTTTTGCAAGATAAGCTAAGTTCTGCTTTCTTATTTTTGTCCTTTTGCATTTGCTCTTATTTTGTTCCAGCTTGTTCAAAATGTGATTTCTGTTTTTGCTGGAAGCTCTAGGGGGCAGATATTCTCCCCCCACACCGTTAGTCGGTGCGGGGGTTCTTGGATCTTCAGCGTGGATATTTTTATAGGGTTTTTTGCTGACCGCATAAGTCCTCTTCCTATTTTCTGCTATTAATTAGTGGGCCTCTCTTTGCTAAATCTAGTTCATTCTTACGTTTGTCTTTTCTTCTTACCTCACCGTTATTATTTGTTGGGGGCTTGTATAATAACTTTGGGGTCTTTTCTCTGGAGGCAAGTGAGGTCTTATTTTCTCTGAAAGGGTTAGTTAGTTCTCCGGCTGGTGCGAGATGTCTAGAATCAACGTAGGTACGTTCCCCGGCTACTTCTAGTTGTTGTGCCAGGATCAGATATGCGTTCAGCCAAGTTACCACTTCCCTATGAGCTGGTTTTTGTGTTTGCAGACTTAGCTGGAACTCCTGAGATCCTCTACCACTAGGATCATAACAGGCCCAATACTGACCCCTGTGATACCCCACTACTAACCGCGACCCAGTCCGAGTGTGCTCCATTAATAACCACCCTTTGTTTCCTATCCCTGAGCCAGCTCTCAACCCACTTGCACATATTTTCCCCTATCCCCATTATTCTCATTTTCTGTATCAACCTTTTATGTGGCACCGTATCAAAAGCTTTTGAAAAGTCCATAAACACTACATCTACTGGGTTCCCTTGGTCCAGTCCGGAACTTACCTCTTCATAGAAGCTGATCAAATTAGTCTGACATAAACGGTCCCTAGTAAACCTGTGCTGATACTGGGTCATGAGGTTATTCCTCTTCAGATACTCCAGTATAGCATCCCTTAGAATGCCCTCCAGGATTTTACCCACAGTAGAGGTTAAGCTTACTGGCCTATAATTTCCGAGTTCAGTTTTTGTCCCCTTTTTGAATATTGGCACCACATTTGCTATACGCCAGTCCTGTGGTACTGACCCTGTTATTATGGACTCTTTAAAGATTAAAAATAATGGTCTATCAATGACTGTACTTAATTCCTGCAGTACTCGGGGGTGTATCCCATCCGGGCCTGGAGATTTGTCAATTTTTGTGATTTTTAGACGCCGACGTACTTCCTGCTGGGTTAAGCAGGTAACATTTCATTGGGAATTTTTATCACTAGTCATATTGGCTGCCATGGGATTTTCTTTTGTAAAT
The DNA here is from genome assembly GCF_051348905.1 of Ranitomeya variabilis. NCBI lineage: Eukaryota > Metazoa > Chordata > Amphibia > Anura > Dendrobatidae > Ranitomeya > Ranitomeya variabilis. The sequence continues at coordinate 540,940,004 of NC_135232.1, read as the reverse complement.
ACTGATGAAAAAAAGTCATTTAGCATATTGGCTTTTTCCTCATCCTCATCCACCATTTCACCCAGACTACCCAACACTATCATTTTTTAGTTTCTTACTATTTATGTAGTTAAAGAATATTTTGGGGTTATTTTTGCTCTCTCTGGCAATGAGTCTCTCTGTCTCAATCTTTGCTGCCTTGATTTGCTTTTTACAGAATTTATTTAATTTTTTGTATTTATTTAATGCCTCCTCACTACCTACTTCCTTTAATTCTCTAAATGCTTTCTTTTTATCACTTATTGCGCCCCTTACAGCTCTATTTAGCCATATTGGTTTCCTCCTATTTCTAGTATGTTTATTCCCATACGGTATATACTGTGCACAGGTCCTATCCAGGATGCTAATAAACATCTCCCATTTTCTTTGTGTACTTTTATGTCTCAGGATATCGTCCCAGTTAATTGCACCAAGATCCTCTCTCATCCGTTGGAAATTTGCCCTCCTGAAGTTTAGTGTCCTTGTCACCCCTCTACTACACATCTTATTAAAGGAGACATGAAAACTTATTATTTTGTGATCACTATTCCCCAAGTGACCCCCAACCCTTAAATTTGATATGCGGTCTGGCCTGTTTGTTAATATTAGGTCTAGCAGTGCCCCCCTTCTTGTTGGGTCCTGAACCAGTTGTGAAAGGTAATTGTCTCTCATAGTTGTCAAAAACCGATTACCTTTACTGGAATTGCAGGTTTCTGTTCCCCAATCTATTTCAGGGTAGTTGAAGTCCCCCATAATAATGACTTCTCCTTGAGTCGCAGCTTCATCTATTTGCTTTACGAGGATATTCTCCATTGCTTCCATTATTTTTGGAGATTTATAACAAACCCCTATCAGTAATTTATTATTTTTTCCCCCTCCCCTTATCTCCACCCACAGGGACTCTACATTTTCATTAGATTCACCTATATTATCACGCAGGATGGGTTTTAAAGTCGATTTTACATAGAGACACACCCCACCCCCTCGCTTATCTGTACGGTCATTTCTGAAAAGGCTATAGCCCTGCAAGTTAACAGCCCAGTCATGGCTCTCATCCAGCCATGTTTCAGATATCCCCACCATGTCATAATTATGTTCCAACAACATTAGTTCTAATTCGTCCATTTTGTTGGCGAGGCTTCTGGCATTAGTATACATACACTTGATGTTCCTCTCTGTACCTCTATTCTTTCTTAAATTACTAACTGTTCTAACCCCACCCCCCATGCCACCGCCACCCCCAACTTCCTTATTTGTGCCCAGGTCTCTATCTGCACTATCTTCCCCTCCTATAAAATGAATACCCTCCCCCCCAATCCCTAGTTTAAACACTCCTCCAACCTTCTAGCCATTTTCTCCCCCAGCACAGCTGCATCTTCCCCATTGAGGTGCAGCCCGTCCCTAGCGTAGAGCCTGTAGCTAACTGAGAAGTCAGCCCAATTATAAATGATAACAATGATGACCAAAGGAGCTACAATGCACCAAGGTGCAATGAAGTAGCTATAATTTATCAAAATGCAATGGGTGAACCCCCATTTAATAGGGACATCAGAGTTCCCCTCAAAAGTTAGAACCAAACTGTTCAAATCAGCTTTCTTCACAGAAAGTGTGATGCAATGATATATCCACTTCTATTCCCATATGGGGACAGTGGATGGACAATAAATTTGAAAACTCCAATTGCCCTAAGTGTGCTACATCAAGGAATTGGTGACATTCATCTACAATCCATACCAGTGGATCAAGATCGACAAGAAAAAATCATCCTGTTGCAGTACTATGCATACAGGCTTGCCATTCGTGGTGTGTTCAATCCCCTTTTAAATGCTAGGAAGTTGACGCAACAATTTATCGCTGACAGTTACGTCAGAATTGAATCCAACAGGATCGAATATATGAAACAAAATCAAAAGGCATTATGCATCGACAGTTATGCCGGAGTTATCAATCACATCCAAAATGCTGTGGTACACAAAGAGCTAAAAGCTGGGACACCAATAATTTTACCGTCCACTTTCATTGGAAGCCCAAGAGCTATGCAGCAAAATTACCAAGACACTATGACAATGGTAAAAAGCCAGATCTTTTTGTAACGATGACTTGTAACTAGTGTTGAGCATTCCGATACCGCAAGTATCGGGTATCGGCCGATACTTGCGGTATCGGAATTCCGATACCGAGATCCGGTACTTACCGCATATCGGATACCGGAATTGGAAGTTCCCATAATTCAAACAGCACAAATTCAGCCAATGAGGAATGATTCCAAGTGTGGGCACATCCTGTTCAGCATGGTGGGCATGTAACTACTGGCAAGGCTGTGATTGGCTGCTGAAATGATGTCATGATGCACTATAAAAAAACGCTGCCGCCCTTTCTGGCTCACTCTGCTGTGAATTCAGTTAGGCATAGGACGCTGTGTTCTGACTGAGGGCCAGTTGAGATAGCGATTTGCTTCTTTGTGCTTCTCCCAGGCTAATTTAGCAACCGCTGTGTGTTCACCTTGCTTTTACCTTGCAGCGCTGTTTTCACAGCGATCTGCAAGGTCTCTGTGTGTGTGTGTGAGTGCAGCCCACTCTCTAGTCTGTGTGCAGCCATAGCCGGTTGTATTCAGCTCAGGGTGGTTCACTGTCTAATACTGTTCTATCCATTCCATTGTCCTTTTTTGCAAACAGTGCAGCCCACTGCACATTTTTTCAAATAATTCCTATTAGTGGCTTTCCACCCGTATCCAGCTAAATTGTGGAAAATCACTACAAAGGATAACGTAGAGGAGGTTTTTTGGGCCTTGCAGCGCCGTTTACGGCTGTCTGCACTGTCTGCGTGTGAGTGCAGATCGCCCTGTAGTCTGTGTGCAGCCACAGCCGGTTGTATCCAGCTCAGGGTGCGTCACTGCCTCATAGCGTAAAATACATTGTCCTTTTTTGCAAATAGTGCAGCCCCCTGCACATTTTTTCAAATAATTCCTATTAGTGGCTTTCCACCCGTATCCAGCTAAATGTTGGAAAAACACTACATAGGATAACGTAGAGGAGGTTTTTTGGGCCTTGCAGCGCCGTTTACGGCTGTCTGCACGGTCTGCGTGTGAGTTCAGCTCACCCTGTAGTCTGTGTGCAGCCACAGCCGGTTGTATCCAGCTCAGGGTGCGTCACTGCCTCATAGCGTAAAATACATTGTCCTTTTTTGCAAATAGTGCAGCCCGCTGCACATTTTTTCAAATAATTCCAATTAGTGGTTTTCTACCCGTATCCAGCTAAATTGTGGAAAAACACTACATAGGATAACGTAGAGGAGGTTTTTTGGGCCTTGCAGCGCCATTTACGGCTGTCTGCACGGTCTCTGTGTGAGTGCAGCTCGCCCTGTAGTCTGTGTGCAGCCACAGCCGGTTGTATCCAGCTCAGGGTGCGTCACTGCCTCATAGCGTAAAATACATTGTCCTTTTTTGCAAAGAGTGCAGCCCGCTGCACATTTTTTCAAATAATTCCTATTAGTGGCTTTCCACCCGTATCCAGCTAAATTGTGGAAAAACACTACATAGGATAACGTAGAGGAGTTTTTTTGGCCTTGCAGCGCCGTTTACGGCTGTCTGCACGGTCTCCGTGTGAGTGCTGCTCGCCCTGTAGTCTGTGTGCAGCCACAGCCGGTTGTATCCAGCTCAGGGTGCGTCACTGCCTTATAGCGTAAAATACATTGTCCTTTTTTGCAAATAGTGCAGCCCGCTGCACATTTTTTCAAATAATTCCAATTAGTGGTTTTCTACCCGTATCCAGCTAAATTGTGGAAAAACACTACATAGGATAACGTAGAGGAGGTTTTTTGGGCCTTGCAGCGCCATTTACGGCTGTCTGCACGGTCTCCGTGTGAGTGCAGCTCGCCCTGTAGTCTGTGTGCAGCCACAGCCGGTTGTATCCAGCTCAGGGTGCGTCACTGCCTCATAGCGTAAAATACATTGTCCTTTTTTGCAAAGAGTGCAGCCCGCTGCACATTTTTTCAAATAATTCCTATTAGTGGCTTTCCACCCGTATCCAGCTAAATTGTGGAAAAACACTACATAGGATAACGTAGAGGAGTTTTTTTTGGCCTTGCAGCGCCGTTTACGGCTGTCTGCACGGTCTCCGTGTGAGTGCTGCTCGCCCTGTAGTCTGTGTGCAGCCACAGCCGGTTGTATCCAGCTCAGGGTGCGTCACTGCCTCATAGCGTAAAATACATTGTCCTTTTTAGCAAATAGTGCAGCCCGCTTCACATTTTTTCAAATAATTCCTATTAGTGGCTTTTCACCCATATCCAGCTAAATTGTGGAAAAACACTACATAGGATAACGTAGAGGAGGCTTTTTGGGCCTTGCAGCGCCGTTTATGGCTGTCTGCACGGTCTCCGTGTGAATGCAGCTCGCACTGTAGTCAGTTCAGCCCCCAAAAAATAAATAACTAATAAAGTTCACCAAACACCACTTTACAGTTGTGTAGGCCACATTAGCTCATATTAAAGTCTAGTCCACACTTTAGAAAATTAGTGTTTCTTATACCTGTTAGGAGCTGTTCAGGAATAAGCACACTAAGCCGTTAGTACTTTTCTGCTTATCTTTATCAGTCAACCAAGATGAAGGCAGGGAGTAAGGCACGTGGGCGTGGGCACGGAGCAGGGAGAGGAGGTGGGGATTCTGTGCCTGCTGCGGGCACTGGTGACTCATCATCACCCAGTTTCAGCAGGGAACAGTCCTTCATGCGCAGCTTTGTCGGAGAGCGCCGTACATCGCTGCTGCGTGAAGACCAAATTGAAGCCGTTGTCAGATGGATGGCAGCTAACGCATCGACTTCAATTAGTGCCACATCCTCTCAGGCACAGAGCACTGGAGAGCACCCATCTGTCTCTTCACCACCTGCCAAATTGCCCAGCCAGTCAGAGAGCCCAGGACAGGATCCGTCTCTACTTCTGTTCTCTGAATCTCTTGGCTTGGAAACAGGGGGCCAGCCAAGCAGCATTGGAGAAATGGAAGAAGAGGCAGTGTGCAGTGATGCCCGACAGCTTTTTCTCTCTGAGTCTGAAGAGGCGGCTGGGCCAGTGCCTCCGGTCACCACACCTCAGTACGCATCCGCTGATGATGACACTCCGGTGCCACTTTCTGGTGCGTGCTGTGCTGCTGAGACTACCCAGGAGGAGCAGTTGGTGGCAGAGGGTAGTGTAGATGATGAGGTCCTTGACCCATCTTGGCGTGAGGGACAGGAAGGTGGTGGGAGCAGCTCTGAGGAAGAGATTCCCCGAACGGGCCAAAGAGGGAGAGGGAGGGGGAAGACTGCGGAGCCTGTAGCCTCCACTTCGGCACCCATTCGGAGCATGCCTCTTCCAACAGCCAAAAAGGGCGCTCCCAAGACTTGCAGTGCATGGGCCTTTTTTGACACAGTTGCAGATGACATTTGCTTTGTCAAATGCAAGGTGTGTCATCAGAAAATCAAAAGAGGGAGAAATGTCAGCAGCCTCAATACCTCAAATATGTGTGGACCAGGCACGCAGCGGAGTTAGAAAAACACACTGAAGAGCTAGGCCAACCAATAGCGGCAGCTACCACCTCTTCAGCTCGTGTTGCCTCTTCCTCCAGCTCACACACAGCTGGTTCGGCTTCCTCCCAGGATCGCCATGGAAGAACCTCTGGCACTGTTGTCCAGAGACCCACTGTAATTCCACCCGCAGCACCACGTTCCCAGTCATCCTCACACTCCCAGGCCAATCTACAGCCATCGATAGTACAGGCTTGGAAGAAAAGGCGGCCATTCTCGTCAAACCACCCACGAGCACAGGCTCTGAATGCAGGCATTGCCAAACTTCTGTCACTGGAAATGCTGTCATTCAGGCTGGTGGAGACTGACAGCTTCCGTGACTTGATGGCATTGGCAGTCCCACAGTACAATGTGCCCAGCCGCTTTTATTTCAGCAGGCAAGCCGTCCCTGCCCTGCACAAGCATGTGGAGGGACACATAAAACACGCGCTACTGAACGCCGTCAGTAGCAAGGTCCATCTCACCACAGATGCGTGGACCAGTCACCATGGACAGGGGCGATACCTTTCCCTCACTGCCCATTGGGTTAATGTTGTTGAGCCGGGTACAGATCGTGCGAGTGGCGCAGGACGTGTCCTGCCCACTCCAAGGATTGCAGGAATCCAGTCTGTACGCATTGACTCCTCCTCATACACAAGTTCCTCAGAAACATCACTGCAGGAGCCGTCACAGTCCACCTCCACATGGACCCGTGAACGTTTACCTGTTACAGCCGACATGAGCACAGCGTGGCCAAACGTCAACAGGCCGTCTTGAAATTAATTTCTTTGGGGAATCGAAGCCACACAGCACAGGAGCTCTGGAATGCCATCAAGCAGGAGAGCGATGTGTGGTTTGTGCCAGCGAATCTCCAGCCAGGCATGGTAGTGTGTGACAATGGCCGAAATCTGGTGGCAGCTCTGGGCCTCGGCAACTTCACTCACATCCCATGTCTGGCACATGTGCTCAACTTGGTCATGTAGAGTTTTTTGAGGGACTATCCGGATCTTGATGCACTGCTGCACAAGGTCCGCCTAGAGTGTGCTCACTTGCGGCGTTCCAGCACGGCAAGATCGCGCATTGCAGCTCTGCAGCACCGATTCCGCCTTCCGGAACATTGCATCATATGTGACCTACCTACCAGGTGGAATTCCACGTTACATATGTTGGAGCGGTTGTGTTAGCAGCAGCAAGCAGTAATGGAGTACCAGCTGCATCAGGCGCAAAGAAGTCGCACTCCGCGCCGTTCAGACTTCACAACCACAGAGTGGGCCACTATGAAGGACGTCTGCCAGGTTTTGCGTCCCTTCGATTATTCCACGCGGATGGCTAGTGCAGATGATGCACTAGTCAGCATGACTGTCCCCCTTATCAGCTTGCTTCAACAAACACTGCAAGCGCTAAGGGATGATGTTGTGGAAGAGGTGGAGGATGAGGACTCACCATTTCCATCACCTTCTGGACAGTCAGCGCCACGTGGTTCCTCACAAACGCATAGGCAGGGGAAAATTTGTGAGGAGGATGAGGAGGAGTCAATGGAGGAGGAAGACATCCGTCCAGAGGAGGGAGTTACACAATTGTCCAATAGTCAGTGTGTACAGCGAGGGTGGGGTGATGAAGAGCGGGCAGAGCTCACGCCTCAAGCAGGGGACAGCGTTTCTTGGCCAGTTGGCAGTCTGCAGCACATGGTTGATTACATGCTGCAGTGCCTGAGAAATGACCGGCGCATCGCCCACATTCTCATCATGGCTGATTATTGGGTGTACACCCTCCTCGATCCTCGCTACCGGGACAACGTACAAAGCCTCATCACACCGTTGAACCGGGATCGTAAAATGCGGGAGTACCAAGACACACTGGTGAATTCCATCATCTTTTCCAGTCCAACTGAGAGAAGTGCTGCTAGTGCTTTACAAAGCAGCTCAGTGCATCCTGGCAGTGGAGGAGGCTCTGCACAAAGAGGGAGCAGAAGCAGTGCCTCTGCCCAAGGCAAGATCAGTATGGCCCAACTGTGGCACAGTTTTGTGTGCCCGCCACAAATGTCTACACCGTCACAGGCGGCTCCAGTCAGCAGGAGGCAACGGTTCCGTCAGATGGTGACAGACTACTTGTCTTGCCCTCTTACTGTACTCCCAGACGGCTCTTCCCTTTTCAAGTTTTGGGTCTCTAAGCTGGATACATGGCCAGAGCTAAGCCAGTATGCATTGGAGGTGCTGGCTTGCCCTGCGGCTAGTGTATTATCGGAACGCGTCTTTAGTGCTGCAGGTGGTGTACTAACAGACCGTCGCATGCGACTATCCTCCGATAACGTTGACCGGCTTACTTTCCTGAAAATGAACCAGGCCTGGATCTTGCAGGAATTTGCCACTCCTCTTCCTGATTAAATAATTGGGTGACTGTCTACAGTATCCAGGTCTCCTGTTGTGTTCATCTTTCTACCACCTGAACTGTAATTCCTGGGCTCCAACAACACCAGTTGAGGCTCAGAAGTGCCGTCTGCACAGTCAAAACATACGACCCAGTGTTATTGGGTGTCAGTAACGTCAGCTGATCCCCAGGGCCGGCGTTAGGGGCAGGCAGACTAGGCAGCTGCCTGGGGCCCCCGCTGCCCTAGGGGCCCCCAGCCAGGGGCAGACATACTGTTGATGGCACTGCTCTGGGGCCCAGAGGTGGAGGGGGGCCCCTGCAGGCAGGCCCGGTATCATGCAGGGTCGGGCCCCTCTCACTCTCTCCTGTAATCACGGAACACTGAGTGCCGGGGAGAGAGCGGGGCGCGAAGTGCAGGAGATCAAAAAGGGGGCGTGTCATGCAGGGATAGATGCTGGCCAATGAACGCTTTCCTTACCTCACAGTGACCAGACTGAGGAGAGCGCTCACTGGCTGCCGTCTGTCCCCCTGCATGGAGCGTCCCAATCGTGAGTGCTCACCTACAGTCAGGGGCCCCAGCTGCACAGCACATAGGGACAGCAGTGGAGGAAGAGCAGGACTTCTTCTGCTCCCTCCACTGTTCTGTTCAGAGCAGGCTGCAGCGTCTCCTCACACAGAAGAGATGGGGAGGAGCTCACTGCAGGGGACAGCACGGCAGCAGCAGGGGGCCGATATCAGTGCTGCCTGCTCTGTGCCCCATCCCCCACAGTGGGGTCTGCAGCCCTCTCCAGCTGAACTGACCTGCAGGGCTCATCTGATCACCTATAGAAGATTAGTATGTATGTATGTATGTATATGCTTGTATATGTATGTGTGTGTGCATCTGTGTGTATCTATGTGTATGTTTCTATCTGTGTGTGTATCTGTATGTATGTACGGTGTATGTGTGTATGTATATGGTATAGTTGTATGGCTGTGTGTATGCATGTACAGTATGTGTGTATCTGTGTATGTGCAATAAATTTGTATGGATATATGGTATATATGTATGTTTATGTGCATGTACATACAGTATATGTGTATGTATATGTGTGTACGGTATGTGTATATACTGTATGTGTGTATGTACGGTACGTGTATGTGTATCTGTATGTTCGGTATATGTGTGTGTATGCATGTAGGGTATATGTATGTATGTACGGTATGTGCATTTGGGTGTATTTTATATGTATGTACGGTATGTGTGTACTATATGTACTGTATATAACTGTATCTGTGTATGTACGGTATATGTATGTGTATCTGTGTGTATGTACGGTATATGTGTGTACGGTATTTGTGTGAATGTACGGTATATGCATGTGTGTATGTACGGTATGTGTATGTATGATGGTATATGTATGTGTATCTGTTTGTATGTATGGTATATGTATGTGTTTGCATATACTGTATTTGTATGTGTATCTGTGTGTACGTACGGTGTATGTATGTGTATTTGTGTGTATGTATGGTATATGTATGTACGGTATGTGTATACTATATATGTATATAACTGTATGTGTGTATGCATGTAATGTGTATGTCTGTGTATGTATGTACGGTATGTGTATCTGTGTGTATGTACGGTGTATGTATGTACAGTATATGCCGGAACAAAAATCATTGGTCTCATCAGCACATCGCCCAGTTAAAACTGCAGATATTCTGCTAAGATGATACTGTATGGGGACAGATTGATTTACTAGTGATCATTCTGTCCCCAGCCAGTGTAAAGAGGCTGGAAACAAGTGGCGAATGACTTCAATATTGTTGATCACGCTCGTTTAGTGGCCTGAAATCAGCGCATGTAGCTACAACCAAAATGTTTCTGTTGGTGCAATATGTTAGCATTTGGGGCCCCATTTTAAACTTTTGCCTAGGGCCCCACTTTGCCTAAAACCGGCCCTGCTGATCCCCAGCTGTGTAGTCGGCAATGTGTCCTGCGACCGCCACGCTGACACAACAACTGAAATTTAAGGGAACCTGTCCCCCCCACAGGCGTTTGTTACTGAAAGAGCCACCTTGAGCAGCAGTAATGCTGCACAAGGAAAAGGTATCTATTTTTGTTTAGCTCCTTGCACACGCAGAACTTAACACTTATAAAATGTGTCCACTGATACCGTAAAACCGTCCCGGAGGTGGGACTTTCCTTCGTAATGTGATGCAGCACAGCCGTCATTCCTACCCCCTTGGTGCCGTGCGCCACCTTCTCAGCATTGTTTGATTCTGTCCCGGAGCCTGCGCTGTTATGTTATCCCTTGGCCAGGCACACTTAGCGCTGCCCATCTTCTGACATCATTTGGTGTCAGGCTGACTGCGCCTGTGTGGCCGCGCTGGCCAAGATCCCGCCTCGCAGTGTCTTCTGATTTAATCACACTGCAGGCCTGGGATCCATGGCCATGCGCAGTGCATATCTACACCTCAGGCTGTCACTCATCTCCCTCCACCTTCTTCAGACTGTGCGCCGTCAGCTGATCCCTAAAAGCATGCCACGGCCGTGACGGCGCACAGTCTGAAGAAGCCAGAGGGAGGGGATTGAGAGGCAAGGATAAGCACTGTGCATGGCCATGGATCCCAGGCCTGCAGTGGGATTTCATTAGACGACACTGCGAGGCGGGATCTTGGCCAGCGCGGCCGCACAGGTGCAGCCAGCCTGACACCAAATGATGTCAGAAGACGGGCAGCGCTAAGTGCGCCTGGCCAAGGGATAACATAACAGCGCAGGCTCTGGGACAGAATCAAACAACGCTGAGGAGGCGGTGCACGCCACCAAGGGGGTAGGAATGATGGCTGTGCTTCGTCCCATTATGAAGGAAAGTCCCACCTCCGGGACGGTCTCACAGTATCAGGGGACACATTTTATAAGTGTTTAGTTCTGTGTTTGCAAGGAGCATAATTAAAAGAGCCACCTTTTCCTTTTGCATCCTTTGTGCTGCACAAGCTGGCTCTTTCAGCTACAAACGCCTTGGGGGGGGTTAAAGGTTCCCTTTCGACTTGCTCCAATCAGGCTTCGGCCTACACGGTGTTCCTCTGCTCCTCCTGCTGTCCCTGGGCTCTAACACCGCTAGTTGGTGCCTGGAAGTGCTGTCCGCACAGTCAACAGTCGCTCCTCTCTTATTGGGGTTGAGTAACGTCAGCTGCTCCCCAGCTGTGTGTGCGGCAATACCTCCAATCTGCTCCTCCTGCTGTCCCTGGGCTCTAACACCGCTAGTTGGCGCCTGGAAGTGCTGTCCGCACAGTCAACAGTCGCTCCTCTGTTATTGGGGTTCAGTAACGTCAGCTGCTCCCCAGCTGTGTGTGCGGCAATACCTCCAATCTGCTCCTCCTGCTGTCCCTGGGCTCTAACACCGCTAGTTGGTGCCTGGAAGTGCTGTCTGCACAGTCAACAGTCGCTCCTCTGTTATTGGGGTTCAGTAACATCAGCTGCTCCCCAGCTGTGTGCGCGGCAATACCTCCAATCTGCTCCTCCTGCTGTCCCTGGGCTCTAACACAGCTAGTTGGTGCCTGGAAGTGCTGTCCGCACAGTCAACAGTCGCTCCTCTGTTATTGGGGTTCAGTAACGTCAGCTGCTCCCCAGCTGTGTGTGCAGCAATACCTCAAATCTGCTCCTCCTGCTGTCCCTGGGCTCTAACACTGCTAGTTGGTGCCTGGAAGTGCTGTTCACACAGTCAACAGTCGCTCCTCTGTTATTGGGGTTCAGTAACATCAGCTGCTCCCCAGCTGTGTGTGCGACAATACCTCAAATCTGCTCCTCCTGCTGTCCCTGGGCTCTAACACCGCTAGTTGGTGCCTGGAAGTGCTGTCTGCACAGTCAACAGTCGCTCCTCTGTTATTGGGGTTCAGTAACATCAGCTGCTCCCCAGCTGTGTGTGCAACAATACCTCAAATCTGCTCCTCCTGCTGTCCCTGGGCTCAAACACCGCTAGTTGGTGCCTGGAAGTGCTGTCCGCACAGTCAACAGTCGCTCCTCTGTTATTGGGGTTCAGTAACGTCAGCTGCTCCCCAGCTGTGTGTGCAGCAATACCTCCAATCTGCTCCTCCTGCTGTCCCTGGGCTCTAACACCGCTAGTTGGCGCCTGGAAGTGCTGTCCGCACAGTCAACAGTCGCTCCTCTGTTATTGGGGTTCAGTAACGTCAGCTTCTCCCCAGCTGTGTGTGTGGCAATACCTCCAATCTGCTCCTCCTGCTGTCCCTGGGCTCTAACACCGCTAGTTGGTGCCTGGAAGTGCTGTCTGCACAGTCAACAGTCGCTCCTCTGTTATTGGGGTTCAGTAACGTCAGCTGCTCCCCAGCTGTGTGTGCAGCAATACCTCAAATCTGCTCCTCCTGCTGTCCCTGGGCTCTAACACCGCTAGTTGGTGCCTGGAAGTGCTGTCTGCACAGTCAACAGTCGCTCCTCTGTTATTGGGGTTCAGTAACGTCAGCTGCTCCCCAGCTGTGTGTGCAGCAATACCTCAAATCTGCTCCTCCTGCTGTCCCTGGGCTCTAACACAGCTAGTTGGTGCCTGGAAGTGCTGTCTGCACAGTCAACAGTCGCTCCTCTGTTATTGGGGTTCAGTAACGTCAGCTGCTCCCCAGCTGTGTGTGCAGCAATACCTCCAATCTGCTCCTCCTGCTGTCCCTGGGCTCTAACACAGCTAGTTGGTGCCTGGAAGTGCTGTCTGCACAGTCAACAGTCGCTCCTCTGTTATTGGGGTTCAGTAACGTCAGCTGCTCCCCAGCTGTGTGTGCAGCAATACCTCAAATCTGCTCCTCCTGCTGTCCCTGGGCTCTAACACCGCTAGTTGGTGCCTGGAAGTGCTGTCCGCACAGTCAACAGTCGCTCCTCTGTTATTGGGGTTCAGTAACATCAGCTGCTCCCCAGCTGTGTGTGCGACAATACCTCAAATCTGCTCCTCCTGCTGTCCCTGGGCTCTAACACCGCTAGTTGGTGCCTGGAAGTGCTGTCCGCACAGTCAACAGTCGCTCCTCTGTTATTGGGGTTCAGTAACATCAGCTGCTCCCCAGCTGTGTGTGCGACACTACCTCAAATCTGCTCCTCCTGCTGTCCCTGGGCTCTAACACCGCTAGTTGGTGCCTGGAAGTGCTGTCCACACAGTCAACAGTCGCTCCTCTGTTATTGGGGTTCAGTAACGTCAGCTGCTCCCCAGCTGTATGTGCGGCAATACCTCCAATCTGCTCCTCCTGCTGTCCCTGGGCTCTAACACCACTAGTTGGTGCCTGGAAGTGCTGTCCGCACAGTCAACAGTCACACCTCTGTTATTGGGGTTCAGTAACATCAGCTGCTCCCCAGCTGTGTGTGCAGCAATACCTCAAATCTGCTCCTCCTGCTGTCCCTGGGCTCTAACACCGCTAGTTGGTGCCTGGAAGTGCTGTCCGCACAGTCAACAGTCGCTCCTCTATTATTGGGGTTCAGCAACGTCAGCTGCTCCCCAGCTGTGTGTGCGGCAATACCTCCAATCTGCTCCTCCTGCTGTCCCTGGGCTGTAACACCGCTAGTTGGTGCCTGGAAGTGCTGTCCGCACAGTCAACAGTCGCTCCTCTGTTATTGGGGTTCAGTAACGTCAGCTGCTCCCCAGCTGTGTGTGCGGCAATACCTCCAATCTGCTCCTCCTGCTGTCCCTGGGCTCTAACACAGCTAGTTGGTGCCTGGAAGTGCTGCCCGCACAGTCAACAGTCGCTCCTCTGTTATTGGGGTTCAGTAACGTCAGCTACTCCCCAGCTGTGTGTGCAGCACTACCTCAAATCTGCTCCTCCTGCTGTCCCTGGGCTCTAACACCGCTAGTTGGTGCCTGGAAGTGCTGTCCGCACAGTCAACAGTCGCTCCTCTGTAATTGGGGTTCAGTAACATCAGCTGCTGCCCAGCTGTGTGTGCGACAATACCTCCAATCTGCTCCTCCTGCTGTCCCTGGGCTCTAACACCGCTAGTTGGTGCCTGGAAGTGCTGTCTGCACAGTCAACAGTCGCTCCTCTGTTATTGGGGTTCAGTAACGTCAGCTGCTCCCCAGCTGTATGTGCGGCAATACCTCCAATCTGCTCCTCCTGCTGTCCCTGGGCTCTAACACCACTAGTTGGTGCCTGGAAGTGCTGTCCGCACAGTCAACAGTCACTCCTCTGTTATTGGGGGTCAGTAACATCAGCTGCTCCCCAGCTGTGTGTGCGGCAATACCTCCAATCTGCTCCTCCTGCTGTCCCTGGGCTCTAACACCGCTAGTTGGTGCCTGGAAGTGCTGTCCGCACAGTCAACAGTCGCTCCTCTGTTATTGGGGTTCAGTAACGTCAGCTGCTCCCCAGCTGTGTGTGCGGCAACGTGTCATGCGCCCACCACGCTGGCACACTAACAGACATTTACATGCCTCCAGTGCAGGCTTCGGCCTACATTCTGCTCCTCCTGCTGTCCCTGGGCTCCAACACTGCTGGTTGTTGCCCGGAAGTGCTGTTTGCACAGAGCCAAACACCTCGCCAATGTGTTAGTGGGGTTCAGTAACTTCAGCTGCTCCCCTGCTGTGTATCCGGCAACGTGTCATGCGACCGCCACGCTGGAACACTAACAGACATTTACATGCCTCCAGTGCAGGCTTCGGCCTACACTCTGCTCCTCCTGCTGTCCCTGGGCTCCAACACAGCTGGTTGTTGCCCGGAAGTGCTGTTTGCACAGAGCCAAACACCTCGCCAATGTGTTAGTGGGGTTCCGTAACGTCAGCTGCTCCCCTGCTGTGTATCATGCAACCGCCACGCTGGCACAACAAAAATTTAAGGGAACCTGTCCCCCCCCAGGCATTTGTTACTGAAAGAGCCACCTTGTGCAGCAGTAATGCTGCACAAGGAAAAGGTAGCTCGTGTAGTTTAGCTCCTTGCACACGCAGAACTTAACACTTATAAAATGTTTCCACTGATACCGTAAAACCGTCCCGGAAGTGGGACTTTCCTTCGTAATGTGACGCAGCACAGCCGTTATTCCTACCCCCTTGGTAGCGTGCGCCGCCTCCTCAGCGTTGTTTGATTCTGTCCCAGAGCCTGCGCTGTTATGTTGTCCCTTGGCCATGCACTCCTAGTGCTGCCCGTCTTCTGACATCATTTGGTGTCAGGCTGACTGCGGATGTGCAGCCGCGCTGGCCGAGATCCCGCCTCGCAGTGTCTTCTGATTTAATCACACTGCAGGCCTGGGATCCATGGGCATGCGCAGTGCATATCTTCACCTCAGGCTCTCTCACTCATCTCCCTCCGCCTTCTTCAGACTCTGCACCGTCAGCTGATCCCTAATAGTATGCCACGGCCGTGATGCCGCACAGTCTGAAGAAGCCGGAGGGAGGGGAGTGAGAGGCGAGGATATGCACTGCGCATGCCCATGGATCCCAGGCCCGCAGTGGGATTACATTAGACAACACTGCGAGGTGGGATTTCGGGCAGCATGGCCGCACAGGCGCTGCCAGCCTGACACCTGAATGATGTCAGAAGACGGGCAGCGCTAAGTGTGCCTGGCCAAGGGATAACATAACAGCGCAGGCTCCGGGACAGATTCAAACAACGCTGAGGAGGCGGTGCACGCCACCAAGGGGGTAGGAATGACGGCTGAGCTGCGTCCCATTACGAAGGAAAGTCCCACCTCCGGGACGGTCTCACGGTATCAGGGGACACATTTTATAAGTGTTTAGTTCTGTGTTTGCAAGGAGCATAATTAAAAGAGCCACCTTTTCCTTTTGCATCCTATGTGCTGCACAAGATGGCTCTTTCAGCTACAAACGCCTTGGGGGGGGTTAAAGGTTACCTTTCGACTTGCTACAATCAGGCTTTGGCCTACACTGTGTTCCTCTGCTCTTCCTTCTGTCCCTGGGCTCTAACACCGCCAGTTGGTGCCTGGAAGTGCTGGCTGCACAGTTAACACTTGCCGCCGTGTTATTGGGTTTCAGTAACGTCAGCTGATTCCCAGCTGTATATCTGGCAAAACAAATCTGCTCCTCCTGCTGTCCCTGGGCTTCAACACCGCCAGTTGCTGCCCAGAAGTGCTGTCTGCACAGTCAACAGTCGCTCCTCTGTTATTGGCGTTCAGTAACGCCAGCTGCTCCCCTGCTGTGTTGCGGCAATATCTCCAGCATGCTCCTCCTACTGTCCCTGGGCTCTAACACCGCCAGTTGGTGCCTGGAAGTGCTGGCTGCACAGAGAAAAACACCCATCAATGTGTCAGTGGGGTTCAGTAACGCCAGCTGTTCCCCTGCTGTGTAGCTGGCATCGTGTCCTGCAAACGCCACGCAGACACAAGAACTGAAATTGAAGGGAACCTGCCCCCCCCAGGCATTGGCATGTATAACAGCCACCTTGTACAGCAGTAATGCTAGATTTGTACAAGGTGGCTCATTCAGTTATTCTCCTTGCACACGTCGAACTCAACACGTCTACAATGTGTCCCCTGAGACCATTAAACCGTCCCTGAGGTGTGACTTTCCTTTGTAATGACACGCTGCAACACCCTTGGTAGCGCTGCCCGTCTTCTGACATCATTGGTTGGCTGGCTGCGCCTCTGCGGCCACCCTGCCCGACACAACACCCCTTGGTGTCTTATTTATATTGACTGCGAGGGTGTGCTTGCTGGGCATGAGCAGTGCATATGTTCGCCTGTCACTCATATCCTTCCGCCTTCATCACACTGTGCGGCTTCATGGCTATGGCATGCGATAAGGGATCAGCTGACGCCGCACAGTCTGAAGCAGGTGTAAGGACATGAGTGAGAGGCGAACATATTTATTGCGCAAGGCCATGAATCCCAGCCCCGCAGTGTGAATTAATGAAAAGACACTGCGGGACTGGGATTCATGGGCATCGCGAACCGCTCCGGCCGACATGAAATGATGTCAGAAGACGGGCAGCGCTAACAGCGCAGGGCCAAGGGATAACACAACAGTGCTGACTCCTGTACAGCAAAATGCGACGCTCAGGAGGCCGCGCCAAGCACCAAGGTGGTTTTTTTGACAGCTGGGCTGCGTCTCATTAAGAAGGGAACTCACGCCTCCAAGACAGTTTTGACTGTATTAGGGGCTAAATGTTATACGTGTTTCATTCAGCGTGTGCAAGGAACAAAATTAAAAGAGCAACCTTTCACTTGTGCAGCATTACTGTTGCCCAAGGTGTGGCTCTTCTAGTTTGTAACACCTGAGGGGGGGTTAAAGGTTACCTTTAAAATTGGTTCAATTAGGCTTCGGCCTACACTCTGCTCCTCCTGCAGACCCTGGGCTCTAACACCGCCAGTTGGCGCCCGGAAGTGCTGACTGCACAGAGAAAAACACCCGCCAATGTGTCAGTGGGGTTCAGCAACGCCAGCTGTTCCCCTGCTGTGTAGAAGGCATCGTGTCCTGCAAACACCACGCAGACACAAAGCTGCCTCCAGTGCAGGCTTCAGCCTACACTGTGTTCCTCTGCTCCTCCTGCTATCCCTGGGCTCTAACACCGCCAGTTGGTGCCCGGAAGTGCTGGCTGCACAGAGAAAAACACCCGCCAATGTGTCAGTGGGGTTCAGCAACGCCAGCTGTGCCCCTGCTGTGTAGCTGGCAACTTTTCCTGCAAACGCCATGCAGACACAAAGCTGCCGCCAGTGCAGGCTTCGGCCTACACTCTGCTCCCTCTCCTCCTGCTGTTCCTGGGCTCTAACACCGCCAGTTGGTGCCCGGAAGTGCTGGTTGCACAGAGAAAAACACCCGTCAATGTGTCAGTGGGGTTCAGTAACGCCAGCTGTTCCCCTGCTGTGTAGCCGGCATCGTGTCCTGCAAACGCCACGCAGACACAAGAACTGAAATTGAAGGGAACCTGTCCCCCCCCCAGGCGTTGGCATGTATAACAGCCACCTTGTACAGCAGTAATGCTGCATTTGTACAAGGTGGCTCATTAAGTTATTCTCCTTGCACACGCCGAACGCAACACGTCTAAAATGTGTCCCCTGAGACCATTAAACCGTCCCTGAGGTGTGACTTTCCTTTGTAATGACACGCTGCAACCCCTTTGGTAGCGCTGCCCATCTTCTGACATCACTGGTTTGGTGGCTGCGCTGCCCTGCCCGACACAACGCCGGGCCAACCTTTGACTTGTGCAGCACTACTGCTGCCCAAGGTGTGGCTCTTCTAGTTTGTAACACCTGAGGGGGGGTTAAAGGTTACCTTTAAAATTGGTTCAATTAGGCTTCGGCCTACACTCTGCTCCTCCTGCAGACCCTGGGCTCTAACACTGCCAGTTGGTGCCCAGAAGTTCTGGCTGCACAGAGAAAAACACCCGCCAATGTGTCAGTGGGGTTCAGCAATGCCAGCTGTTCACCTGCTGTGTAGCCGGCAACGTGTCCTGCAAACGCCACGCAGACACAAAGCTGCCGCCAGTGCAGGCTTCGGCCTACACTCTGCTCCCTCTGCTCCTCCTGCTGACCCTGGGCTCTAACAATGCCAGTTGGCGCCCGGATGTGCTGGCTGCACAGAGAAAAACAGCCGCCAATTTGTCAGTGGGGTTCAGCAACACCAGCTGTTCCCCTGCTGTGTAGCCGGCATCGTGTCCTGCAAACGCCACGCAGAAACAACAGACCTCCAAATTCCTCCAGTGCAGGCTTCGGCCTACACTCTGCTCCTCCTGCTGACCCTTTGCTCCAACACCACTAGTTGGCGCTCTAGGAAGACAAGCTTGAATAGGTCCCCATCCTGGTTCCAGTACCGTCAGCTGGTTCCGGGTAGAGCCTTTGGCTTAGGTGCCTCCTTCTGGGTATCCGAGTTCCACCAACGTCAGGTGGTCCTTGGTAGTGCTTTCAGGCATGGGTACCTCCTGCTTAGTAACCGGGTTCCATTAACGTCAGCTGGTCCTCGGTAGATCCATTGGCTCTTGGACCTTCGGCTACCCATCCGGGTTCCAGTACCGTCAGCTGGTTCTCGGCAGTGTCTTTTGCTCTTGTACCTTCTGCTCCCCATCCTGGTTCCAGTACCGTCAGCTGGTTCCGGGCAGAGCCTTTGGCTTAGGTGCCTTCTTCTGGGTATCCGAGTTCCACCAACGTCAGGTGGTCCTTGGTAGTGCTTTCAGGCACGGGTACCTCCTGCTTAGTAACCAGGTTCCAGTAACGTCAGCTGGTCCTCGGTAGTTCCATTGGCTCTTGGACCTTCGGCTACCCATCCGGGTTCCAGTACCATCAGCTGGTTCTCGGCAGTGTCTTTTGCTCTTGTACCTTCTGCTCCCCATCCTGGTTCCAGTACCGTCAGCTGGTTCCAGGTAGAGCCTTTGGCTTAGGTGCCTCCTTCTGGGTATCCGAGTTCCACCAACGTCAGGTGGTCCTTGGTAGTGCTTTCAGGCATGGGTACCTCCTGCTTAGTAACCGGGTTGCAGTAACATCAGCTGGTCCTCGGTAGTTCCATTGGCTCTTGGACCTTCGGCTACCCATCCGGGTTCCAGTACCGTCAGCTGGTTCTCGGCAGTGTCTTTTGCTCTTGTACCTTCTGCTCCCCATCCTGGTTCCAGTATCGTCAGCTGGTTCCGGGTAGAGCCTTTGGCTTAGGTGCCTCCTTCTGGGTATCTGAGTTCCACCAACGTCAGGTGGTCCTTGGTAGTGCTTTCAGGCACGGGTACCTCCTGCTTAGTAACCAGGTTCCAGTAACGTCAGCTGGTCCTCGGTAGTTCCATTGGCTCTTGGACCTTCGGCTACCCATCCGGGTTCCAGTACCGTCAGCTGGTTCTCGGCAGTGTCTTTTGCTCTTGTACCTTCTGCTCCCCATCCTGGTTCCAGTACCGTCAGCTGGTTCGGGGCAGAGCCTTTGGCTTTGGTGTCTTCTTCTGGGTATCCGAGTTCCACCAACGTCAGGTGGTCCTTGGTAGTGCTTTCAGGCACGGGTACCTCCTGCTTAGTAACCAGGTTCCAGTAACGTCAGCTGGTCCTCGGTAGTTCCATTGGCTCTTGGACCTTCGGCTACCCATCCGGGTTCCAGTACCGTCAGCTGGTTCTCGGCAGTGTCTTTTGCTCTTGTACCTTCTGCTCCCCATCCTGGTTCCAGTACCGTCAGCTGGTTCCGGGTAGAGCCTTTGGCTTAGGTGCCTCCTTCTGGGTATCCGAGTTCCACCAACGTCAGGTGGTCCTTGGTAGTGCTTTCAGGCATGGGTACCTCCTGCTTAGTAACCGGGTTCCAGTAACGTCAGCTGGTCCTCGGTAGTTCCATTGGCTCTTGGACCTTCGGCTAGCCATCCGAGTTCCAGTTCCATCAGCTGTTTCTCTGCATTTTCTCAGCCTTCTTGTACCTTCTGCTACATTTCCAAGTTCAAGACCCTAAAGACGACGACCCGGAAGACCGAGAAGCAGAAGAACAAGAGGCTGCAGAACAAAGAGCAGAAGAACATTAAGCATAACACTAAATATCAGAGCAAAAGATATTATCTAAATTATAAGCAGTAGAAGACTAAGCAGTGTATGGGGGTGAGTCCGTTCCTCCTCGTGGTGCTCCTGGATAAAGCCTGATGCTGCAGGCCAAACTGAATGCGGACAAATGTAACTCTTTTGTGACAGGCAGAATGGAAGGTGTAATCTTCAAACTTTTATAGATAACAACTACGGGAATGCATGTCACAAATAAGAATATGATGAAGAAGTTGAATATGAAGAAGAATAATAGTTAAATAAAAAGAATATGAACAATGTAACAAAAAAAATAATAGGTAGAAGATGAAGAAGAAGATGAATAAGGTGAAGAAGAAGTTGATGTCAAAGATGCTGATGATGATGAAGAAGAAAGTGTGGGAGAAGTAAAAAAGAGGGTGAAGGGCGTGGAAGTAGTGAAACATCAATATCTGACAAAATTTAAAAAAAATTAACATAGTCAATATCTTTGTAACTCCGAACGTATTAAAAAAAAATAAAAATTCCTGCTATTCTATGTGATTGGGCTAAACCTCTATGCCTTTAATGTCTCCGTCACCTCCCCCAATACATCCTACATTATTCTTAGCTGTTTTCCTTCATGTAGAATGAACCTACAAGGAAAGAAAGGGTTTACTTTAATTCCGATATTTTCGTCCCATTGACTTGCATAGGTATCGGGTATCGGTATCGGCGAGATCCGATATTTTGCCGGTATCGGCCGATACTTTCCGATACCGATACTTTCCGATATCGGAAGGTATCGCTCAACACTACTTGTAACCCAAAGTGGAAAGAAATTATTGAAAACTGAGAACCATGGCAAAGGCCAGAGTTCAGACCAGATTTGGTTGCACGTGTGTTTTATTTTAAACTCCATGCCATGCTTAACGAGATTTTGAAAAAATAAACACATTTTTGGCCGTGTAGTTGCCTATTTGCATGTAATAGAATTTCAAAAGCGTGGACTACCACATGCTCACATGCTCTTAATCCTCAGAGAGGAAGATAAACTGAGGGACAAAGAAATAATTGACAAATTGTTCTCTGCTGAAGTACATTAATATGTATGTAGTATGTTGTATGTATGTATGCATGTAGTATGTATGTATGTAGTATGTATGTATGTAGCATGTATGTAGTATGTATGTTGTATGCATGTAGTATGTTGTATGTATGTATGTAGTATGTTGTATGTATGTTGTATGTATGTAATATGTTGTATGTATGTTGTATGTATCTAGTATGTTGTATGCATGTTGTATGTATGTATTATGTATGTAGTATGTATGTAGTATGCATGTTTTATGTATGTAGTATGTATGTGTGGATGTAGTATGTATGTATGTTGTATGTAGTATGTTTTATGCATGTAGTATGTATGTAGTATATATGTATGTATGTAGTATGTATGTTGTATGTATGTAGTATGTTGTATGTAGTATGTAGTATGTATTTTTGTTGGTTTTTTTTAATTCAACACATTAGCCGTATGATGGGACTACTACTGTCCCATCATTGGCTAATGTGTCAATCACTGTCATTGTAGCAGGCATAGCCCGATGGGACTTGTAGTCCCATCGGACGATGCCTGCACACACACACAAAGACCCCCGAGAGGCCTGCACAGACCCCCGACAGGCCCGCACAGACCCCCGGCAGCCCACACAGACCCCAGACAGGCCTGCACAGACCCCCGTCAGGCCAGCACAGACCACCGAGAGGCCCGCACAGACCACCGAGAGGCCAGCACAGACCCCCTGGCAGCCCGCACAGACCCCCGACAGGCCCGCACAGACCCCCGGCAGGCCTGCACAGACCCCACCTGCACACACAGACACGCACAGTCTCCGTCCATTGACCGCCCACACTCCTCCCCCTGCCGAACTGGATGCGCCCACACTGCACAGGCTCTTCATTGGGTAGTTGATGTGTCAATCACAAGAATTGTGCGAAAAAAAAAAAATACGCACTTCCGGTTTCCGATTTCTGGTCACATTCAAAGATCGGAATCGGGATTCGGAATTCCATTCATAGTGAAAATCGGTATAATTCCAATTTTACATGATCAGATGGAGCAACCCTAACGAGGACACAAGGTTGCAGTCTCTTTACCTTTACTGAAGACTTCAGCATCCACAATCCAGGGCACCAGGTCACAGGGCAGGCAGAGTCTGGCCGGTTTGGAGGCAAGTCCAGAGTCCCCTTGTCCAGGTGGAAATCAGTAGCCTTCCCTTGTGCTGTGGTGGTGTAGTCCCTTACTGCCTATGGCTTCACATAAGGGTCTCACAGATGTGGTGTTCTGTTCTCTCTGTCCCCCATATAGGATAGGACAATACCCATATGACTAGTGACTTGAGCCTGTTTATAGGGTCTCTTAGATAACCCGGCTCTGTAGGTGTCACCGTGCCTCCTGGATGTAGGTGCTGACAGGTAACTTGCAAATAGCTGTCCTGCCGGTCTCTGGAATATGGCATAGAGGTCCCTACTCCCTCTGTGTTCTGGCTACCGGGATTCTGTGCCTCAGAAGGAGGCAGCCTGTGCAAGGCTGGTCCCCCTCTGGTATACTCACCTTTTCTTTGCTTTCCTTGCACGCTCGCTGCAATATAGTTCTGCCTTCCTGTGTGTCTCTTCCCAGCAGCTGTAGCACTTCAGGGTACACAGCTCCTCTGCTTCCTTTCCCTCTATCTTTCAGACAGGAACTGAACTCTTTCCCTCCAGATCAGGATGTTCTTATAGGGGAGTTCACCTTAAATAGGCTTAGAGCTCCCCCTTCTGGTCTGGAGTGTGAACATGTTGCATGTTTGTGGTACCTGGATGCAATTATCCTTCTTTGCCTCCAAACGAAGCATCACTCTCCCCAAGAGAAAAGCAATACTACTGCGACAACCAGGACCCTGGGGTGCCGCACCAGAGTGCAATGGTCCTTCTGTCTGCATACCTTGATCTATACACAAAGAGCATCATGTCAGGATCTTCCAAAGGTACATCAGCGATTGAGTCAAATCTGGAGTTCTTGTGCCTCATGAAAGTGAGACTCTAGTGTTGAGCCATTTCAGAGATGACTACCTCTTCCACTTTTGTGTCAGAGATGTGATCTTCATCCTCTCCCCCATTGGCAGAGGTAGGAGAGCAGCACACAGATCTGGAGATGGTGCAATTGTCTGGAAGCAAATTAGGGCATTGCAGATGTAATTGGCAGACAGATGCGGGCCAGAATGGCAGTAATGTTGTGGGATGCCATTATCTTCAGCTGGTGACCCAGAGGTCTCAGTCAGCAACAGATGGGTTGTACACATGGCTCTCATGCAGGTTGGGGCTCCACAGGCAGCTTGCAACTTTGGTAGCTCCCCTGGTTGCCCTCACCAAGAAGGGAGCTAACCCAAATTGTGGTTGGAGGAGGTCTCCAAGGCCTTCCTCTCTATCAAGTCACACTTCGCTGGCGCTCCCATTTTACATCTCCCCGATGTTGATAGATGTTGATAAACCATTTATCATGGAGGTGGATGCCTCTTCCATCGGTGCTGGAGCAGTCCTCTTCCAGAAGGATGTTCAAGGTCGGAAGCATCCTTGCTTCTTCTTCTCCAAGACCTTCACACCGGCAGAGAGGAATTATTCCATTGGGGATAGGGAGTTGCTATCCATGAATTTGGCCTTTTTGGAGTGGAGACACCTCCTGGAGGGTGCTCGCTTTCCCTTCCAAGTTTTCACCGACCACAAAAATTTTATGTATTTGCAAACCACCCAGCGGCTAAACTCTCGCCAGGCCAGATGGTCCCTGTTCTTCTCCCAGTTCCACTTTACCCTCCATTTCCTCTCTGGGGAAAAGAACACTCGTGCCGATACTCTCTCCTGCTCCTTAGTGTCATCAGAGGAGGAGGCGCCTGGGCTTATTGTCCCGTTCGGTGAGCCTGAGAACTGTTGCTCTGGTTTCGCTAGAGTCTGTGCCCCCAGGCAAGACTTTCGTTCCTCTTATTTGTGACCGGAGGTTCTCTCTTGGGCTCACTCGTCCAGGGTGTGGCACATGTTAAGGAGCTGAAACTCCTAAACCCTTCATCCAATTTTAATGTGGATACCCTCAAATGAAAGCTGAAAGTCTGAACTTCAACTGCATCTGAATTGTTTTGTTTAAAATTCATTGTGGTAATGTCTATAACCAAAATTAGAAAAATGTTGTCTCTGTTCAAATATATATGGACCTAACTGTACGTGGAAGAAGGCAGAACAGATGGTGAAAGTTTGTGGACAGCCATTTTCAGGTCTCTCCAAAGATGCTCAATTGGGTTTAGGTCAGAGTTCTGGCTGTGCCAGTCAAGAATAGAGAAGTGGTACAGTGTCATGTACAGTGCCTTGTGAAAGTAATCGGCTCCCTGGAACTTTTCAACCTTTTCCCACATATCATGCTTCAAACATAAAGATACCAAATGTAAATTTTTGGTGAAGAATCAGCAACAAGTGGAACACAATTGTGAAGTTCAGTGAAATTTATTGGTTATTTTACATTTTTGTGGAAAATCAAAAACTGAAAAGTTGGGCGTGCAATATATTTCAGCCCCCTTAATGTAATACTTTGTTGCGCCACCTTTTGCTGTAATTACAGCTGCGAGTCGCTTGGAGTATGTCTCTATCAGTTTTTTACATCGAGAGACTGAAATTCTTGCCCATTCTTCTGTTGTAGCGGTTTGCGTTCTGACCCAATGTCAGACATGCCAGGTCACCAGTGAGGCCAAATCAGGAGGTTAGGCCCTTCATTTAAAAGTGAGCTTGGAGAAAAAGGAAATCACACACCGATTGTGAGCAAAGTCACTTTATCTGATGTAATGAAGCAAGAGGCAGTATTTTATACCATTTACAACAAATGTAATTCATGTAGCCCTCCCCCCTGTTACCCCGGGTCATACTGACCTTTATTTCCCACATACCCAGAGCATGCTGTTTGCTGACTATTGAAAGCATATAACATAGTAACATAGTTATTAAGGTTGAAGGAAGACTTTAACCTTTAGCCTAACCTAACATGCCCTAACATGTTGATCCAGAGGAAGGCAAAAAAAAACCATGTGGCAAAGAGTAAGCTCCACATTGGGGAAAAAAATTCTTCCCGACTCCACATACGGCAATCAGACTAGTTCCCTGGATCAACACCCTATCAAGGAATCTAGTATATATAACCTGTAACATTATACTTTTCAAGAAAGGCATCCAGTCCTCTCTTAAATTTAAGTAATGAATCACTCATTACAACATCATACGGCAGAGAGTTCCATAGTCTCACTGCTCTTACAGTAAAGAATCTGCATCTATTATTATGCTTAAACCTTCTTTCCTCCAGTCGTAGAGGATGCCCCCTTGTCCCTGTCACAGGTCTATGATTAAAAAGATCATCAGAAAGGTCTTTGTACTGTCCCCTCATATATTTATACATTAAAATAAGATCACCACTTAGCCTTCGTTTTTCCAAACTAAATAGCCCCAAGTGTAATAACCTATCTTGGTATTGCAGACCCCCCAGTCCTCCAATAACCTTGGTCGCTCTTCTCTGCACCCATTCTAGTTCAGCTATGTCTTTCTTATACACCGGAGACCATAACTGTACACAGTATTCTAAGTGTGGTCGAACTAGTGACTTGTATAGAGGTAAAATTATGTTCTCCTCATGAGCATCTATGCCTCTTTTAATGCATCCCATTATTTTATTTGCCTTTGTAGCAGCTGCCTGACACTGGCCACTAAATGTGAGTTTGTCATCCACCCATACTCCCAGGTCTTTTTCATTGACGGTTTTGCCCAGAGTTTTACAATTAAGCACATAGTTATACATCTTATTACTTCTACTCAAGTGCATGACCTTACATTTATCCCCATTAAAGCTCATTTGCCATTTATCAGCCCAAGCTTCTAGTTTACATAAATCATCCTGTAATATAAAATTGTCCTCCTCTGTATTAATTACCCTGCAGAGTTTAGTATCATCTGCAAATATTGAAATTCTACTCTGTATGCCCCCTACAAGATCATTAATATGTTAAAAATAAGAGGGCCCAATACTGACCCCTGTGGTACCACACTGCTAACTACGACCCAGTCCGAGTGTGCTCCATTAATAACCAACCTTTGTTTCCTATCCCTGAGATAGCTCTTAACTTAACCCACTTACACGTATTTTCCCCTATCCCCATTATTCTCATTTTATGTATCAAGCTTTTGTGTGGCACCGTATCAAAAGCTTTTGAAAAGTCCATATACACTGGGTTCCCTTGGTCCAGTCCAGAACTTACCTCTTCATAGAAATTGATCAAATTAGTCTGACAGGAACGGTCCCTAGTAAACCCATGTTGGTATTGGGTCATGAGGTTATTCCTCTTCAGATACTCCAACATAGCATCCATTAGAATGCCCTCCAGGATTTTACCCACCATACAGGTTAAGCTTACTGGCCTATAATTTCCGAGTTCAGTTTTTGTCCCCTTTTTGAATATTGGCACCACATTTGCTATATGCCAGTCCTGTGGTACAGACCCTGTTATTATGGAGTCTTTGAAGATTAACAATAATGGTCTATCAATGACTGTACTTAATTCCTGCAGTACTCGGGGGGTGGATCCCATCCGGGGCCAGAGATTTGTCAATTTTACTGATTTTTAGACACTGCCGTACATCCTGCTGGGTTAAGCAGGTGAAACTTAATGGGGAATTTTTGTTATCACTGATCATATTATCTGCCATGGAACTTTCTTGTGTAAATACTGATGAAAAAAGTCATTTAGCAGATTGGCCTTTTCCTCATTCTCATCCACCATTTCACCCAGACTATTTTTAAGGGGGCCAACACTATCATTTTATAGTTTCTTACTATTTACATAGTTAAAGAATATTTTGGGATTATTTTTACTCTCTCTGGCAATGAGTCTCTCTGTCTCAATCTTTGCTGTCTTGATTTGCTTTTTACAGAATTTATTTAATTTTCTGTATTTATTTAATGCCTCATCACTACCTACTTCCTTTAATCCTCTAAATGCTTTCTTTTTGTCACTTATTGCGCCCCTTACAGCTCTATTTAGCCATATTGGTTTCCTCCTATTTCTAGTATGTTTATTCCCATACGGTATATACTGTGCATAGGTCCTATCCAGGATGCTAATAAACGTCTCCCATTTTCTTTGTGTATTTTTATGTCTCAGGATATCGTCCCAGTTAATTGAACCAAGATCATCTCTCATCCGTTGGAAATTTGCCCTCCTGAAGTTTAGTGTCCTTGTAACCCCTCTACTACACATCTTATTAAAGGATACATGAAAACTTATTATTTTGTGATCACTATCCCCAAGTGACCCCCAACCCTTATATTTGCTATGCGGTCTGGCCTGTTGATTAATATTAGGTCTAGCAGTGCCCCCCTTCTTGTTGGGTCCTGAAACAGTTGTAAAAGGTAATTGTCTCTCATAGTTGTCAAAAAACTATTACCTTTGCTGGAACTGCAGGTTTCTGTTACCCAATCTATTTCAGGGTAGTTGAAGTCCCCATAATAATGAATTCTCCTTGAGTCGCTGCTTCGTCTATTTGCTTTATGAGGATATTCTCCATTGCTTCCATTATTTTTGGAGACTTATAACAAATCCATATCAGTAATTTATTACTTTTACCCCCTCCCCTTATCTCCAACCACAGGGACTCTCCATTTTCATTAGATTCACCTAGGATGGGTTTTAAGGATGATTTTACGTATAGACACACCCCTCCCCCTCACCTCCTCGCCTATCCATTCGGTCATTTCTGAACAGACTATAACCCTGCAAGTTAAAAGCCCAGTCATGGCTCTCATCCAGCCATGTTTCAGATATCCCCACCATGTCATAATTATTCTCCAACAACATTAATTCGAATTCGTCCATTTTGTTGGCGAGGTTTCTGGCATTAGTATACATAAATTTTATGTATCTCTGCACCTCTATTCTTTCTTAAATTATTAATTGTTCTAACCCCACACTTCATGCGACCGCCACCCCCAACTTCCTTATTTGTGCCCAGGTCTCTATCTGCACTATCTTCCCCTCCTATAAAATGAACACCCTCCCCCCAATCCCTAGTTTAATCACTCCTCCAACCTTCTAGCCATTTTCTCCCCCAGCACAGCTGCACCTTTCCCATTGAGGTGCAGCCCTTCCCTAGCATGGAACCTGTAGCCCACTGAGAAGTCTGCCCAGTTCTGCAGGAACCCAAACCCCTCCTTCCTACACTATTTCTTGAGCCACTTATTAACCTTCCTAATCTCCCATTGCCTCTCTGGCGTGGGACGAGGTACAGGCAGTATTTTGGAAAATACCACATTGGAGGTCCTTGCTTTCAGCTTGCAGCCTAATTCCCTGAAATCATTTTTAAGGACCTTCCACCTACCTCTAATTTTGTCATTTGTGCCAATGTGCACCATGACCGCTGGGTCCTCACCAGCCCCTCCCAGTAATCTGTCAACCCGATCAGCGATGTGCCGGATTCGAGCGCCAGGTAGGCAGCACACCGTTCTAAGATCCCTGTCTTTGTGACATATTGCCCTATCTGTTCCCCTAATTGAGTCCCCCACTACCAGCACCTGTCTGGCCTGCCCTGCTCTCCTATTTCCCTCCTTACTGTAGCAGTCACTCCTCCGGCTTTCAGAGGACATGCCTGGCTGCAGCAGTGCTACCCCTGTACTGGCACCCCCCTCATCTGCCAACTTAGCAAACTTATTGGGGTGTGCCAGATCAGGACTAGCCTCCCTGGCACTCTTCCCTCTACCCGGCCTTCTAAGTGTCACCCAGCTTGCTGCTTCACTCTCCTGCAACTCCATCCTACCATCCCCTGCCTCATCTATCCCATTGAGTGTCTGCTCAGTGAGCAGAAGACTCCTTTCCATATTGTCAATGGATCTCAGTGTTGCCAGCTGCACATTTAGATTCAGAATCTAGGTTTCCAAATGCACAACGTGCTCACATCTCGCACAGCAGTATGCACCCTCGACCGGCTGATCAAGGACTGCATACATGTGGCAAGATGTGCACTGGATGGCATATAAGATAAGAAGTATACAATCCTTGAAGAGGAGACTACACTACCAGAGTACAGTGTCATAAGAATACATTCTAGCAATTCTAGCAATTAAAGGCAAAAGACAATTAAAGGCAAAACATTAACCCTTCTATATCAATTTCCGCCTTTTGTAAATGGTATAACCTCTGCCACAGGGTCAGTTTATGTCCACAAAGGAGCTACTGTCTCATGGGTCTAGTACCCATAAGGAGGCTTTCTACCTGCTTCGCCCATCCACCCTCAGTGTGGACACTCACTTCCTCAGTCAGCAGTGGTTATCCGGGGGTCGATGATACACTATGGATGGCACAGCCTTAGATTCCTTCCTTAAACAAACACTCTTCAATAACTTCTGTAATGCATATATTAGCGCTTTTACAGCTACATAAAGCAATAAACAAAACAAAACAGTAACAATAAAAATTGCTTTCAAGTCTGTAAAATACCAAAAATAATCCATCCCGCTAGGCCGCTAAGCCAATTGGCTGGATTTAACACGGAGTCTCTATATTGTATTAGCCTCATTAAGAACCTTAAGGAACCTAGAAAATCTGAGTAAAAGTCTCATTGTAAATGCAGTGTTGTGTTAATACCTTCCTTGGCTCCAGGGGTAAAGCTAAGTACAGCATATTCCTTGCAGATACTGGGCTGTTTGTACAGATCCAACAGTCCAACAGTTTTTGTCCTTCCACGTCCTTTATAAGAGCATGATGTTGAATACGTTTGTTGTCCCTGTCAACATTTAAAAGTTTATCCAGTGTCTCTGTAGAGTGCAATAATCTTGCCACTGCCAGCAAGGTGATCAGGAGAACAGTCATTCTGCTAGTGAAAAGATCTTTTTGCAGTGACTGGCATGGATCTAGGTGGGCTTTTCCTCAAGTTTCACTGAGGTGAATGTGGTCAGCTGGACTTTATACCGGGTCGTCAAACCGTGGATCTAGGCTCTTTCTCACATATCTATGTATGACCACCCAATCACGTGGATTCAGCTGATGTACATCTGCACTGGCATTTGGATCTGGAATGGATGAGAATACATGTTTATGCACACATTAAGTCTTTTCTGCAAAGCCTGGACATAGGCTGTCATAGCACCTTGTTGCATTTGTAGCACCTGTGGGAAGTACAGACCAGTCTTTGGGGCACTACCAAACAGGACTTCAAAAGGAGATAAGCCTGTCTTTCTATTTGGAGTGTGTCTGACTGAAAAGAGTGCAAGAGGAAAGCACTCTACTCAGCTCTTTCCTGTGTCTGCCATGGCCTTTGAATTTTCAGTTTAAGTGTCCTGTTTAGTCTTTCCACTTTCCCACTACCAGGGCCGGTTTTAGGCAAAGTGGGGCCCTAGGCAAAAGTTTAAAATGGGGCCCCAAATGCTAACATATTGCACCAACAGAAACATTTTGGTTGTAGCTACATGCGCTGATTTCAGGCCACTAAACGAGCGTGATCAACAATATTGAAGTCATTCGCCACTTGTTTCCAGCCTCTTTACACTGGCTGGGGACAGAATGATCACTAGTAAATCAATCTGTCCCCATACAGTATCATCTTAGCAGAATATCTGCAGTTTTAACTGGGCGATGTGCTGATGAGACCAATGATTTTTGTTCCGGCATATACTGTACATACATACACCGTACATACACACAGATACACATACCGTACATACATACACAGACATACACATTACATGCATACACACATACAGTTATATACATATATAGTATACACATACCGTACATACATATACCATACATACACACAAATACACATACATACACCGTACGTACACACAGATACACATACAAATACAGTATATGCAAACACATACATATACCATACATACAAACAGATACACATACATATACCATCATACATACACATACCGTACATACACACATGCATATACCGTACATTCACACAAATACCGTACACACATATACCGTACATACACACAGATACACATACATATACCGTACATACACAGATACAGTTATATACAGTACATATAGTACACACATACCGTACATACATATAAAATACACCCAAATGCACATACCGTACATACATACATATACCCTACATGCATACACACACATATACCGAACATACAGATACACATACACGTACCGTACATACACACATACAGTATATACACATACCGTACACACATATACATACACATATACTGTATGTACATGCACATAAACATACATATATACCATATATCCATACAAATTTATTGCACATACACAGATACACACATACTGTACATGCATACACACACAGCCATACAACTATACCATATACATACACACATACACCGTACATACATACAGATACACACACAGATAGAAACATACACATAGATACACACAGATGCACACACACATACATATACAAGCATATACATACATACATACATACTAATCTTCTATAGGTGATCAGATGAGCCCTGCAGGTCAGTTCAGCTGGAGAGGGCTGCAGACCCCACTGTGGGGGATGGGGCACAGAGCAGGCAGCACTGATATCGGCCCCCTGCTGCTGCCGTGCTGTCCCCTGCAGTGAGCTCCTCCCCATCTCTTCTGTGTGAGGAGACGCTGCAGCCTGCTCTGAACAGAACAGTGGAGGGAGCAGAAGAAGTCCTGCTCTTCCTCCACTGCTGTCCCTATGTGCTGTGCAGCTGGGGCCCCTGACTGTAGGTGAGCACTCACGATTGGGACGCTCCATGCAGGGGGACAGACGGCAGCCAGTGAGCGCTCTCCTCAGTCTGGTCACTGTGAGGTAAGGAAAGCGTTCATTGGCCAGCATCTATCCCTGCATGACACGCCCCCTTTTTGATCTCCTGCACTTCGCGCCCCGCTCTCTCCCCGGCACTCAGTGTTCCGTGATTACAGGAGAGAGTGAGAGGGGCCCGACCCTGCATGATACCGGGCCTGCCTGCAGGGGCCCCCCTCCACCTCTGGGCCCCAGAGCAGTGCCATCAACAGTATGTCTGCCCCTGGCTGGGGGCCCCTAGGGCAGCGGGGGCCCCAGGCAGCTGCCTAGTCTGCCTGCCCCTAACGCCGGCCCTGCCCACTACTTTGTGGTCTATATGGTGTATGAAATGCTTGCTGTACTCCCAGGGCCTGCATGACTTCCCTCATTATTTCTCCCGTGAAGTGTGTACCCCTATCGCTTTCTATGGTTTCTGGGACACCATACCTGCAGATCAGTTCTTTCATTAGTTTGTCTGCAGTCGTTTTAGCATCTGCACATTTTACCGGATAGGCTTCCAGCCAACCCAAGAAGATTATTTTTAATCTTTAAAGACTCCATAACAGGGTCTGTACCACAGGACTGGCGTATAGCAAATGTGGTGCCAATATTCAAAAAGGGGACAAAAACTGAACTCGGTAATTTTAGGCCAGTAAGCTTAACCTTTACTGTGGGTAAAATCCTGGAGGGCTTTCTAAGGGATGCTATACTGGAGTATCTGAAGAGGAATAACCTCATGACCCAGTATCAGCATGGGTTTACTAGGGACTAGTGTTGAGCATTCCGATACCGCAAGTATCGGGTATCGGCCGATACTTGCGGTATCGGAATTCCGATACCGAGTTCCGATATTTTTGTGGTATCGGAAATCGGAATCGGATGTTCCCAGTGTATGGTTCCCAGGGTCTGGAGGAGAGGAGACTCTCCTTCAGGCCCTGGGATCCATATTCATGTAAAAAATAAAGAATTAAAATAAAAAATATGGATATACTCACCCGTCCGGCGGCCCCTGGACCTTACTGATTGTAACCGGCAGCCTCCGTTCCTAAGAATGAGGAGTTTAGGACCTGCGATGACATCGCGGCTTGTGATTGGTCACGTGAGCAGTCACATGAGCGCAATATTAGTGACTTTACCTGCAGCAGCTCTACATGCCTCAGTGAGTGCCTTCAACTCTGCCTCCTGCACCGATATGTGAGGGAGAGGTTCAGCTTGGATTTCCTCATGTGAGGATACTACTGCATATCCAGTGTAGAATCACCCATCCTATTGGTCTCTGGAGCCATCTACAAAAGTAAAAACCTAAAAATATGCATTAGGAACAGGGTTTTTTTTCATGAACATATGTAAAACCCACTGTCTCCTGACTCACCAGTTCCTATGCAGTCATGCTTGTGCGTCATGTCAAAGTACTTTTCTTCACCTGCCAACACCGCCACCAATTCCCCCTTTTCTGAATCCACAGGCAGATGAGTGGCTGGATTCAGAACATTATATCTTTTGAGGGTGACGTATTCAGGAATTAGTATTAGAGCACATTCAAGTCTGAGCTGTCTAGCCATAGACAGGTGTTTTGGTTGAACTTGTGTGAGTATGGCATTAATGTCATTCGGGTGTAACTTGTCAAAGGAAAAAGTCAGTGTGAGCTCACATGCCTAGTAGTAATACAGCAGCTCTTACAGCATGGACACACATAGGAGACCCTCTAATCACTGGTTCTAACTGTGCTGAGTATTAAGATATTGGTCTCTGTTTCCCTCCATGTTGTCATGTCAGTACGGCAGTAGCATGTCCTCCCTGCTCTATGCAAAACAAAAAAATGGCTGATCATAGTTTGGAATGCCTAAGGCCAGGGCTGTCACAATGAGCAGTTTGAGAGAATGGAAGGAATCAATTGCTTCTTGGGTGAGATTGTAGGGGTCTGATGACAAACAGTCATAGTGGTTGCATCATTTGTGAAGCAGGCCTTATCCAAGGCCTACAGTAGGTCATCAAGCCGAGGAAAGTGCGTAGATGCTGGTGTGACCTGGGCAAAGGGAGATTTTGAATTGCCTGTTTTCTCTCTTTAGTCAGGTGTCTTGTACCTTCAGCAATACAATGTCCTAAAAATGTCACCTTTTGTTTTTAATACTGTAATTTGTCACGTGAGACCTTGCAACCCTTCTTTGCCAAAAAACACAGCAAGGACATCTGGTCTGGGCAGCAGAGCAGGAGGTCATCCACGTACTGTCATAGTACAATCCATGGATGAGATAGTTGCCTCTGCTCAAGGATCCCTGCCATCGCTGTTGAATAGATGGTAGGAGAGTTCTTTCCCCCTTGTGGGAGGACCGTCCAACAATATTGTTTACCTTCGTGAGTAAAAGAAAAAAGATACTGACAGTCAGGGTGCAGGGGTACAGAGAAGAATGCATTTGCCAAATCAATGACTGTGAAAATTTTGACGTCGCTGGGATCTGTGACAGTAAGTTGTGTGGGTTAGGGACAATTGAGGTCACACTCACTGTAACATCATTAATAGCCCTTAAGTCATGAACCATTCTGTGTTAGGAAGTGTAAGAAACCCTTGGGTCCTTTTTTTCTTAATGGGATACAAAGAGGTGTTGCAGGGGAAAGATCTTTGCAACAGAATCCCTACCTTAACATACACTTTAATATCCCTGCTCAGGGCCATTGATTTAGCTAGACTCAAGGGGTATTCTTTCACCCCTTCATGACCTTGGGATTTTCCAATTTTCCGTGTTCGTTTTTCGCTCCCCTCCTTCCCAGAGCCGTAACTTTTTTATTTTTCTGTCAATATGGCCATGTGAGGGCTTATTTTTTGCGGGACTAGTTGTACTTTTGAACAACATCATTGGTTTTACATGTCATGTACTTGAAAACGGGAAAAAAATTCCAAGTGTGGTGAAATTGCAAAAAAGTGCAATCCCACACTTGTTTTTTGTTTGGCTTATTTGCTAGGTTCACTAAATGACTGACCTGTCATTATGATTCTCCAGTTCATTACGAGTTCATAGACACCAAACATGTTTAGGTTCTCTTTTATCTAAGTGATAAAAAAAATTCCAAACTTTGCTAAAAAAATAAATAAAAAAAATTGTGCCATTTTCCGATACCGGTAGCATCTCTATTTTTCGTGATCTTGGGTCTGTTGAGGGCTTATATTTTGCGTGCTGAGCTGATGTTTTTATTGATACCACATTTGTGCAGATACATTCTTTTGATTGCCCATTATTGCATTTTAATGCAATGTCGCGGCGACCAAAAAAACGCAATTCTGGCGTTTCACATTTTTTTCTCGCTACGCTGTTTAGCGATCAGGTTAATGCTTTTTTTTATTGATAGATCAGGCGATTCTGAACTCGGCGATACTAAATATGTGTAGGTTTGATTTTTTTATTTTATTTTGAATGGGGCGAAAGGGGGGTGATTTAAACTTTTATCTTTTTTTTATTTTTTTCACTTTTTTTTAATTTTTTTTAACTTTTGCCATGCTTCAATAGCCTCCATGGGAGGCTAGAAGCTGGCACAACTCGATCGGCTCAGCTACATAGCAGCGATCATCAGATCGCTGTCAGCGGCATTTAACTAGTTAGTAGCGGCGGGTGGATCGCGATTACACCCATCGCTATTGCGGGCACATGTCAGATGTTCAAAACAGCTGACATGTCCCGGCTTTGATGCGGGCTCACCGCCGAAGCCCACATCAGAACGGGGGTTCTGACCTCGGACGTACTATCCCGTACAAGGTCAGAAAGGGGTTAAACAAGGAGGAGTGGTTCCTTCTTTCAATTTAATCATGACAGGGGTAAATGGGCAGTCAACCCACATCAGTTTTTCCCCTTGCCCAAACTGTCGGGCATCTGTCTCATTTCCCCATCCTCAGACATTTTTGTGTCAGGCGTTACTTTCACTGTTTTTGTCATATACACCATTGCTGCAATCTTGCACAAGTGTTTATCTGAGAGGGGACTTGTAACTGTAATACCATCTGGAGAGTACTGTATGGTGGTCTGGATAGCACTCAACACATCTGCTCCCAGCAAATTTATAGGGGTATTGTCAGTAACAATAAGTTCTGCAAGCACCTCTTGGCTGTCTCTTGGCTTCTCTCACTTGTCCCTCTACCCCCACACATTCCACAGTCTCCTTAGTAATTATGTCTGGCATTATCAAGTCTTTGTGTACTACAGTCCTGGCTGCCCCAGTGTCAATCAAAATTTCTGCCTCTTTCCCTCCCGGCATTGTTATGGTGGTCATCAAGGCAAGACCAGGTCTGGAGGGGACAAGAACAGGGCACACATTTGTCATTGCCAGTTTCCTAGTCTGAAGGAGGTGGAAGATTGGTCTGCTTAGTCTCTTTTGTAGGGTTTCTGCAGTGGTTGGCGTAGTGTCCATTTTCGCCACAATTCCAGCACTTCACTGATTTTAAGTCCTTAGGTCCCTTACTATGTCTCCACTGTTTTCCTTGTGCTCCAGTATACATGACAGGTCGTCTTATTGTCCTGGTTTGTTCAGCTCCTTTAGCAACCTTCAGGAGTTCTTTTGGATCTACATTTCTCCTTTCAGGTCTGGCTGTCTGTACTGCGTTTCGTAAGCCTTTGTTCATACAGTCAATAAATGCATTTACCAATATTTTAACATCGAGTGGGTTTATTAGACTGTACCCCATGTCTGCCCATTTCAGCTGTAACCGTCCAAAGTACATCTCTACACTCTCTCCTTTCTGCTGTGTCACGTCAGTCAGTAGTACAGACTGCTCTGATTGTTTCACTATAGCCCATTGTTTTAGTGATTCTCAGTATGTCGCCCCAGACCGTGCAGATTTATCATCAATGCCCCATGCTTAATCCTTTGCCACATCTGTATGTGTCTTAATTATGTGTCCTAGTACATCACCTGCCTTTGCACACTCACCAAGCTCTCTAGGTCTGCCCAGGTGCATAGCCCAGGTGCTTATACATCCGTTGTATTGTGTTTCTTTGTCTGTAAAATGGGAAAGGTTGGTTCTTAGGGTCAGGCAACTGTTTTAACGTAGTTAGCTAGTCAGAGGGCCTCCAGGGATAATACTCCTGTATCTGTCTTACGCTACCTGATGTGGTTGGTTCTCTGGTAGTGGGTCTGGTGGTGGAGGTGACTAGATGATCAGTTGGGGGTGACACGCTGTTCTACAAATTCCTTCCCAAAAGGATTACTGTCAGCTTATTCCCAAAAAGTCAATGTCCCCACTAACCACACTCCTGTGTCAGCTTCTTAGGTCACTACATGTGATCTTGTCTGGACAGGATTTTAGTGTAATTCACTTAGGTCGGGTTGCAGCCCAGGTCATACAAGTATTTCTCCAGTTTGGGTTTGTCTGACCACAATGTTTACTAGTCCATTTGTCTTGTCTGGGTCTCTGGCTATACAAAGGTATGACGGTAGCAGTAATGTGTCGGTCATAGCCGGACTTTTGAGCATCAAAACATTCATAATACACCTTACTTCTGGACTGCTGCACTTTCTCAGACAACATTTATTCACTTGCCATTTTCCTCCCTTGTCTGTGCCTTTTTTTGTACATCAAAATATCCACACTCTGGCATGTTAGCCTTTTTCAATATTGGTCCCACATCTTTCACTGCTTCCTTCTTTGTCTTTTACAATCTGCATTGTTGTGAATTCTGCTCTTGGGCTCCCTCCGGTGGTTGTAAGTGGTAGCGCTGCTGTCTCTGAATCACAGCATTTATCAGGTGTGTTCACTTTTTGCAATTTGGACTGGGCTATTTAGTCTTGCTTCACCCTTTAGTCAGTGCCAGTTGTCCATTGTTCCTGGAGGATTCACATCCCTGCCTGGTCTCTTCTGCTTTGCAGTTCTTTTCAACAAAGATAAGTTCTGGCCTTGATTTTGCTGTCCACATGCTGTGGTCTTATTGTTCAGTTATTTTCTATGTTTTGTCTTGTCCAGCTTGGTCTGTATAAGGATTTTTTTAGCCAAGCTGGTATCTCTGGAGATGCAGATATACCCTCCATATCTTTAGTTAGCTGTGGAGTTTTTGTATTTTCTGTGGTGGATATTTTCTAGTGTTTTAATACTGACCGCATAGTACTCTGTCCTATCCTTTCTATTTAGCTAGAAGTGGCCTCCTTTGCTAAATTCTCATTTCAGTCTGTGTATGTTTTTTCCCTCTCCTCTCACAGTCAATATTTGTGGGGGGCTGCCTATCCTTTGGGGATTTTCTCTGAGGCAAGATAGTTTTCCCTTTTCTATCTCTAGGGGTAATTAGTCCTCCGGCTGTGTCGAGACGTCTAGGGAGCGCTAGGTACATTCCACGGCTACTTCTAGTTGAGGTGTTAGGTTCAGGGTCTGCGTTCAGTACAGGTACCACCTTCTCCAGAGTACGTCTCATGCTGCTCTTAGGCCACCAGATCATAACAGTACAACTGGCCAACAATGAGTTAAGTTAGTTTTTTCTGTAGTCTGTTGTGTTTTTTTTTTCTCTTTCCTCTTTGCCTCTGGGTGGCTCAGGAGTTCGGCGCTGGTATGGATGTTCAGGGATTGGCTTCTCGTGTGGATCAACTTGCTGCTAGAGTACAGGGTATTTCCGATTATATCGTTCAGACTCCAGTTTTAGAGCCTAGAATTCCAACTCCTGATTTGTTTTTTGGGGATAGGTCCAAATTTCTGAGCTTTAAAAATAACTGTAAACTGTTTTTTGCTCTGAAACCCCGTTCCTCTGGTGATCCAATCCAGCAGGTTAAAATTATTATATCTCTGCTGCGTGGTGACCCCCAGGATTGGGCATTTGCCCTGGAACCTGGGAATCCGGCATTGCTTAATGTAGACACCTTTTTTCAGGCGCTTGGGTTATTGTATGATGAACCTAATTCAGTGGATCATGCTGAGAAGACCTTGTTGGCCCTGTCTCAGGGTCAAGAAGCGGCAGAATCATATTGCCAGAAGTTTAGAAAATGGTCTGTACTGACTAAATGGAATGAGGATGCCTTGGCGGCAATCTTCAGAAAGGGTCTTTCTGAATCCGTTAAAGATATTATGGTGGGGTTCCCCACGCCTGCTGGTATGAGTGATTCTATGTCTCTGGCCATTCAGATTGATCGGCGCTTGCGCGAGCACAGAGTTGTGCACACTATGGCATTGTCTTCCGAGCGGAGTCCTGAGCCTATGCAGTGTGATAGGATTGTGTCTAGAGCTGAACGACAAGGATTCAGATGTCAGAATAGGTTGTGTTTTTACTGCGGCGATTCTGCTCATGTTATTTCTGATTGCCCTAAGCGTACCAAGAGAATCGCTAGTTCTGTTACCATCAGTACTGTACAACCTAAATTTCTGTTGTCTGTGACCCTGATCTGCTCATTGTCGTCGTTTTCTGTCATGGCGTTAGTGGATTCAGGCGCCGCTCTAAATTTAATGGACTTAGAATTTGCCAGACGTTGTGGTTTCCCCTTGCAGCCTTTGCAGAGTCCTATTCCTTTGAGGGGCATTGATGCTACACCGTTGGCTAAAAATAAACCTCAGTTTTGGACACAGCTGACCATGTGCATGGCGCCAGCCCATCAGGAAGATTGTCGTTTTCTGGTGTTGCATAATGCTATTGTGCTGGGTTTCCCATGGTTACAGGTGCATAATCCGGTATTAGATTGGAAATCTATGTCTGTGACTAGTTGGGGCTGTCAGGGGGTTCATGGTGACGTTCCTGTGATGTCAATTGCCTCCTCCCCCTCTTCTGAAATTCCTGAGTTTTTGTCAGATTTCCAGGATGTATTCAATGAGCCCAAGTCCAGTTCCCTTCCACCCGCATAGGGACTGTGATTGTGCTATTGACTTGATTCCAGGCTGTAAGTTCCCTAAGGGCCGACTTTTCAACCTATCTGTGCCAGAACATACCGCCATGCGGAGCTATGTTAAGGAGTCCTTGGAGAAGGGGCATATTCGGCCATCTTCTTCACCATTGGGAGCAGGGGTTTTTTTTGTTGCCAAAAAAGATGGCTCCTTGAGACCCTGTATTGATTATCGCCTCTTGAATAAGATCACGGTCAAATTCCAATACCCTTTGCCTTTGCTTTCTGATAGGATTAAGGGGGCTAGTTGGTTTACTAAGATTGACCTTCGAGGGGCATATAATCTGGTTCGTATTAAGCAGGGTGACGAATGGAAAACTGCGTTTAATACGCCCGAAGGCCAGTGATGCCAATCGGACTCTCTAATGCTCCATCTGTGTTTCAGTCCTTCATGCATGATATATTTCGGAATTATCTTGATAAATTCATGAATGCATATTTGGATGATATTTTGATTTTTTCAGATGATTGGGAGTCTCATGTGAAACAAGTCAGGATGGTATTTCAGATCCTTCGTGATAATGCCTTGTTTGTGAAGGGGTCTAAGTGCCTCTTTGGAGTACAGAAGATTTCTTTTTTGGGCTTCATTTTTTCTCCCTCATCTATAGAAATGGATCTGGTTAAGGTTCAGGCCATTCATGATTGGATCCAGCCCACATCCATGAAGAGCCTTCAGAAATTTTTGGGCTTTGCTAATTTTTATCGCTGTTTCATTGCCAACTTCTCCAGTGTGGTTAAACCCCTGACCGATTTGACAAAGAAAGGCGCTGATGTTACGAATTG
Source organism: Ranitomeya variabilis (assembly GCF_051348905.1). Classification (NCBI taxonomy): domain Eukaryota; kingdom Metazoa; phylum Chordata; class Amphibia; order Anura; family Dendrobatidae; genus Ranitomeya; species Ranitomeya variabilis. Next base: position 540,899,243 of record NC_135232.1, on the reverse strand, counting down.
GTCCTCTGCAGCTGTTTCTGCCTTCCAGGAGCTTAAACGCCGATTTACTTCTGCCCCTGTGTTGCGTCAGCTGGATGTTTCTCTTCCTTTTCAGGTTGAGGTTGACGCTTCTGAGATTGGGGCAGGGGCCGTTTTGTCTCAGAGGAATTCTGATGGTTCCTTGATGAAACCGTGTGCCTTCTTTTCTCGAAAGTTTTCGCCTGCGGAACGCAATTATGATGTCGGCAATCGTGAGTTGTTGGCTATGAAGTGGGCATTTGAGGAGTGGCGACATTGGCTTGAGGGGGCCAAGCACCGTATTGTGGTCTTGACCGATCATAAGAATCTGATTTATCTCGAGTCTGCCAAACGGCTGAATCCTAGACAGGCCCGATGGTCCCTGTTTTTCTCCCGTTTTGATTTTGTGGTCTCGTATCTTCCGGGTTCTAAGAATGTTAAGGCTGATGCCCTCTCTAGGAGCTTTTTGCCTGATTCTCCTGGGGTCCTTGAGCCGGTCGGTATTCTGAAGGAAGGGGTGATTCTTTCTGCCATCTCCCCTGATTTACGACGGGTTCTTCAGAAATTTCAGGCTGATAAACCTGACCGCTGTCCAGTGGGGAAATTGCTTGTTCTTGACAGATGGACTAGTAAAGTGATTTCGGAGGTTCATTGTTCTGTGTTGGCCGGTCATCCTGGGATTTTTGGTACCAGAGATTTGGTTGGTAGGTCCTTTTGGTGTCCTTCTTTGTCACGGGATGTGCGTTCTTTTGTGCAGTCCTGTGGGACTTACTCGCAGGCCAAGCCTTGCTGTTCCCGCGCTAGTGGGTTGCTTTTGCCTTTGCCAGTCCCTGAAAGGCCTTGGACGCATATTTCTATGGATTTTATTTCGGATCTTCCGGTTTCCCAGAGGATGTCAGTTATCTGGGTGGTTTGTGACCGGTTTTCTAAGATGGTTCATTTGGTACCTTTGCCTAAGTTGCCTTCCTCTTCTGATTTGGTTCCGTTGTTTTTTCAGCATGTGGTTCGTTTGCATGGCATTCCAGAGAACATTGTGTCCGATAGAGGTTCCCAGTTTGTTTCTAGGTTTTGGCGGGCCTTTTGTGCTAGGCTGGGCATTGATTTGTCTTTTTCTTCCGCATTTCATCCTCAGACAAATGGCCAAACCGAGCGAACTAATCAGACTTTGGAAACTTATTTGAGATGCTTTGTGTCTGCTGATCAGGATGATTGGGTGGCTTTCTTGCCATTGGCCGAGTTTGCCCTTAATAATCGGGCTAGTTCTGCTACCTTGGTTTCACCCTTCTTTTGTAACTCTGGTTTTCATCCTCGTTTTTCTTCAGGGCAGGTTGAGCCTTCTGATTGTCCTGGGGTGGACTCTGTGGTTGACAGGTTGCAGCAAATTTGGGCTCATGTTGTTGACAATTTGGGGGGCTCAGCGTTTTGCTAACCGTCATCGCTGTGTTGGTTCCCGGCTTCGGGATGGGGATTTGGTCTGGTTGTCTTCCCGTCATGTCCCTATGAAGGTTTCTTCCCCTAAGTTTAAGCCTCGGTTTATTGGCCCTTATAGGATTTCTTAGATTATCAATCCAGTGTCTTTTCGTTTGGCCCTTCCAGCCTCTTTTTCCATCCATAATGTTTTTCATAGATCTTTGTTGCGGAAATATGTGGTGCCCGTTGTTCCCTCTGTTGATCCTCCTGCCCCGGTGTTGATTGATGGGGAGTTGGAGTATGTGGTTGAGAAGATTTTGGATTCTCGTTTTTCGAGGCGGAGGCTTCAGTATCTTGTCAAATGGAAGGGTTATGGCCAGGAGGATAATTCTTGGGTTGTTGCCTCCGATGTTCATGCTGATGATTTGGTTCGTGCCTTTCATTTGGCTTGTCCGGATCAGCCTGGAGGCTCTGGTGAGGGTTCGGTGACCCCTCCTCAAGGGGGGAGGGGACTGTTGTGAATTCTGCTCTTGGGCTCCCTCCGGTGGTTGTAAGTGGTAGCGCTGCTGTCTATAAATCACAGCATTTATCAGGTGTGTTGACTTTTTGCAATTTGGACTGGGCTATTTAGTCTTGCTTCACCCTTTAGTCAGTGCCAGTTGTCCATTGTTCCTGGAGGATTCACATCCCTGCCTGGTCTCTTCTGCTTTGCAGTTCTTTTCAACAAAGATAAGTTCTGGCCTTGATTTTGCTGTCCACATGCTGTGGTCTTATTGTTCAGTTCCTTTCCAAGTTTTAGACAATATATATAGTAGTACACTGGCACTACACTATTCAGAGAACAAAAGAGGGAAGAAGGAAGGGTTAATCTAAAACAACGCTGCTGCTGGTGATCTAACAGGGTCTGTGTGGAACCCTGCTTAGTAAAATAACAACAAAGTGAATATGAGAGCTATCACCTGCGCTAAGAAGGTGCATTGGTAGATAAATGATATGTATGTGGACACAGGAAAATTAGTTACTCCCACCGAGGGGAAAGACAAAGGTATGCAGAACCAATAAACAGGGAGCAATACAGCCGGACAAAATGATTAGTTACAGAAGCACTTACTGCATGGATCTGTAGTGGCGCCGAGGCGTAACTAAACTTCACTTCTCCCGGAAGGTGTCCAGTACTTAGTCCCGCAGTAGAGTGGAGCAGGGGGGTAAAGTGAGGGCTTTCGCCCGCTGAGTAGCTCCTCGCTGGTCACAGGGGGTTAGACCAAACCGCCTGCCTCTGGCGTGCCCCGGCCGGAAGCGACGCCGAAGCGGTGGCGGAGTGTGAAAGGGGCGTGGCTAGAATGTGACGTCACACAAGTGTAAGGATGGGGAGGGTGCAGGGACACAAACCCACAAGTGTAAGGACGGTGAGCGTGCAGGGACACAAACTCACAAGTGTAAGGACGGGGTATGTTTTTTCCCTCTCCTCTCACAGTCAATATTTGTGGGGGGCTGCCTATCCTTTGGGGATTTTCTCTGAGGCAAGATAGTTTTCCCTTTTCTATCTCTAGGGGTAATTAGTCCTCCGGCTGTGTCGAGATGTCTAGGGAGCGCTAGGTACATTCCACGGCTACTTCTAGTTGCGGTGTTAGGTTCAGGGTCTGCGGTCAGTACAGGTACCACCTTCTCCAGAGTACGTCTCATGCTGCTCTTAGGCCACCAGATCATAACACTGCATAGCAGTTCTGGATCCCATTGGGGGCCCTGACTGCACACGGAACAAGTTGACCATGGCTTCAACTTACTCTTCAGACAGCTCACCTTTATTCTGCAAGTGCCCTTTTTAGTGTGCCTGTACCTTATCTACGGGTGGCCACACGTAGCAAGTCAGGACAAGCTTGTCCAGGTTTAACGGGAAGGCTCACTGCCTCTCACCCGGTAGACCTACAGGATCTAATGGGAAGGCTTTCTGCCTCTCACCTGTTAGATCAGCTGACTAGAATAGGAAGGCCCAGATATGTTAGGCCTCTAACCCACTAGCCCAGCTCCATGGAAGTGGGAAGGCTTTCTGCCTCTCACCCACAACAAAAACCAGCTGACTGTAGCAAGAAGGCCCTGGTGTGTTAGGCCTCTAACCTACTACATCAGTGCAGTTGGCTACCTCCTCTGTTGATCTTCACTTTGCTATATATTAATCACTCAACTTGAAGCAGGTGAATCTTTTTACCAATCTTTCAATCACACTGATAACCAAACAATCTTTCACAAATTTCCTCTAAAGTAGGCACAGTTCTTTTTCCAGTTTAGTACAGTACTGTTGCTTTAAACAAACCACTGATCTCCCAGGGTGTACCACACCAAGGACAGAATATTCAGAGAACACATTTACCCCTCCCATCAGGCACTGAGCAGAGATAAGAACTCACAGCATCACTCCACACAGAAGGAGAAAGCAATCGTGCAGCGGCTGCATTTACACCTCCCATCAGAATTTTAGAAATTTAGTGTCTTTCACACAGAAACAGAATGCAGCAAAAATGAAAACCACGGCCCTTTTCCCATTTCAGTCTCATATGATGTACTGCCAATCCAAAATGACCAAAATAACAACACTGCACAGAGTCTATCCCAACTCTGTACAACACAGTACACAACCAGTTAGTATATTGACAGAAAATACAGATAATAATTATCATCTTATTACTCTATTAGGTTGGTTTCACACTTGCATTTTGATCTGCAGCGTTTGTTCAGAAAAAAACGCATGCGTTTTTTTTCCCCTATGTTTAACATTAAAATGCGTTTTTTTGCTGCACGCGTTCTGTCGCAGAAATGCAACATGTAGTAATTTGTAGAGGTGTTTTTTTGCCGCAAAAAAATGCATGCTTTTTTTGCGGCAAAAAAACGTATTGTTGTCTATGTAAACGCATGCGTTTTTAAGCACATGCGTTTGCTTGCATTAAAAACGCATGCGTTTTTATAGAAAAAAAACAAGAATACACCCTGATAAGCCATCCCCCACCATCAAGGTGATAAAGGGATCCTAACCCTAACCCTACCCCTACTGTTGTGAATTCCGCTCTTGGGCTCCCTCCGGTGGTTGTAAGTGGCACTTTTGTGAGTTCTGCTCTTGGGCTCCCTCTGGTGGATTTAAGTGGAACTGCTGCTCCCTGGATTTAGCAGTCAGCAGCTGCTTCCACTGATCGTTTATTCTGGCTCGGCTATTTATCCTGGCTCTATCCTTCAGCCAGTGCCAGTTGTCAATGGTTCCTGGTTGGATTCACATCTCTGCTTGGATTTCCCTGATATTCTGACCAGTTCAGCAAAGATAAGTCCTTGCTTTGTTCTTTTGCAGTCCACTTGTTGTGGACTTAATCTTTCTGCACTTTCTATGTTTTTTCTAGTCCAGCTTGTCACTATGGATTTATTCAGTTAACCCTAGAATGCATGACCATAGAAATCTACACTAATACGTACCTGGGGCCTTTGAGGCCTGTTTTCAAATAACATGGAATAACTCAAAAAAAATTTTTTTTCAAAGTTATTTGAAAGTAAGCATGCATTCCCACTAGCTCTGGGGTCCGCCTGGACGGGATATCGTAATGGATCTGACCTCCTGGTGACCCCAGCTAAGGCTGGCAGAACGCGTACCTGGGGCCTCGCAGGCCTGTCAGGTTACTTATTTATTATTTTCTGTAAAACTACTTTAGTTACAATTTTGAAACTCTAGGTATTCCTCAGCTATTGTTATGACCCCAATGGCAGAGGGTCTCAAAAGTACATACCAAGTCTGCAAACACAAAAAACCAGCTCATAGGGCAGTGGTAACTGGGCTGACCATATATCTAATCCTAGCACCACAAATAGCAGCAGCCGGGGAACGTGCCTACGTTGGTTCTAGACGTCTCGCGCCAGCCGGAGAACTAACTAACCCTAGAAGGGAAAAGATAGACCTTTCTTGCCTCCAGAGAAAAGACCCCAAAAGTTGGATACAAGCCCCCAACAAATAATAACGGTGAGGTAAGGAGAAAAGACAAACGTAAGAATGAACTAGATATTTAGCAAAGAGAGGCCCACTGACTAATAGCAGAATATAGTAAGATGACTTATATGGTCAGCAAAAACCCTATCAAAATTTCCACGCTGGATATTCAAGAACCCCCGAACCATCTAACGGCCCGGGGGGAGAACACCAGCCCCCTAGAGCTTCCAGCAAAATCAGGAATCACATTTAGTACAAGCTGGACAAAAAATAAGAGCAAAGCAATTAACCAAAAAACAAGGAAGCAGGACTTAGCTTAATTTTGCAAGATCCAAGACCAGCAGACAGGAGCAAACAGAAAGGATCTGATTACAACGATGCCAGGCACTGGACTGAGAAACCAGGAAGTTTATATAGCAACACCCCTGGACTAACGACCCAGGTGGGTGCCAAACTGAGGAAAGACAATCCCAGAGTCAAATCACTAGTGACCACAAGAGGGAGCCAAAAAAGTCTAATTCACAACAGTACCCCCCCTTTAAGGAGGGGTCACCGAACCCTCACCAAGACCACCAGAGCGATCAGGATGAGCAGCGTGAAAGGCACGAACCAAATCGGCCGCATGCACATCAGAGGCAACCACCCAGGAATTATCCTCCTGATCATAGCTCTTCCACTTGACCAGATACTGAAGCCTCCGCCTGGAGAGACGAGAATCCAAGATCTTCTCCACCACGTACTCCAACTCGCCCTCAACCAACACCGGAGCAGGAGGCTCAACAGAAGGAACCACAGGTACAACGTACCGCCGCAACAAAAACCTATGGAACACGTTGTGAACGGCAAACGACACCGGAAGATCCAAGCGAAAGGACACAGGATTAAGGATTTCCAATATCTTGTAAGGACCGATGAAGCGAGGCTTAAATTTAGGAGAGGAGACCTTCAAAGGAACAAATCGAGAAGACAGCCATACCAAATCCCCAACACGAAGTCGGGGACCCACACCGCGGCGGCGGTTGGCAAAACGCTGAGCCTTCTCCTGTGACAACTTCAAGTTGTCCACCACATGATTCCAGATCCGCTGCAACCTATCCACCACGGAATCTACCCCAGGACAGTCAGAAGGCTCCACATGTCCCGAGGAAAAACGAGGATGGAAACCAGAGTTGCAAAAAAATGGCGAAACCAAAGTAGCGGAACTAGCCCGATTATTAAGGGCAAACTCAGCCAACAGCAAGAAGGTCACCCAATCATCCTGATCTGCAGAAACAAAACACCTCAAATAAGCCTCCAGAGTCTGATTAGTTCGCTCCGTTTGTCCATTAGTCTGAGGATGAAAGGCAGACGAAAACGACAAATCAATGCCCATCTTAGCACAAAAGGATCGCCAGAACCTGGAAACAAACTGGGATCCTCTGTCAGACACAATATTCTCAGGAATGCTGTGTAAACGAACCACATTCTGAAAGAACAAAGGAACCAGATCGGAAGAGGAAGGCAGCTTAGGCAAAGATACCAAATTGACCATCTTGGAAAAGCGATCACATACCACCCAGATGACAGACATGCCCTGAGACACCGGAAGATCTGAAATGAAATCCATGGAAATGTGTGTCCAAGGCCTCTTTGGGACAGGCAAGGGCAAGAGCAACCCGCTGGCACGAGAACAGCAAGGCTTAGCTCGAGCACAAGTCCCACAGGACTGCACAAATGACCGCACATCCCGTGACAAGGAAGGCCACCAAAAGGACCTAGCCACCAGATCTCTGGTACCAAAAATTCCCGGATGCCCTGCCAACACCGAGGAATGAACCTCGGAAATGACTCTGCTGGTCCACTTATCAGGAACAAACAGTCTGTCAGGTGGACAAGAGTCAGGTCTACCAGCTTGAAATCTCTGCAACACACGTCGCAAATCCGGAGAAATGGCTGACAGGATAACTCCCTCTTTGAGAATACCAACTGGTTCTGCGACTCCAGGAGAGTCAGGCACAAAGCTCCTTGAAAGAGCATCAGCCTTCACATTCTTTGAACCTGGTAAATACGAGACCACAAAGTCAAAACGGGAGAAAAACAATGACCAGCGGGCCTGTCTAGGATTCAGGCGTTTAGCAGACTCGAGATACATCAGATTTTTGTGATCAGTCAAGACTACCACACGATACTTAGCACCCTCGAGCCAATGACGCCACTCCTCAAATGCCCACTTCATGGCTAACAACTCCCGATTGCCAACATCATAATTCCGCTCAGCAGGCGAAAACTTCCTAGAGAAAAAAGCACATGGTCTCATTACAGAGCAACCAGGGCCTCTCTGCGACAAAACGGCCCCTGCCCCAATCTCAGAAGCATCCACTTCAACCTGAAAGGGAAGTGAGACATCAGGCTGGCACAAAACAGGCGCCGAAGTAAACCGGCGCTTCAACTCTTGAAAGGCTTCCACGGCTGCAGGAGCCCAGTTAGCAACATCAGAACCTTTCTTGGTCATATCCGTCAAAGGTTTAACAACGCTAGAAAAATTAGCGATAAAACGACGGTAGAAGTTAGCAAAACCCAAGAACTTCTGAAGACTCTTAACTGACGTGGGTTGAGTCCAATCATGAATAGCTCGGACCTTGACTGGGTCCATCTCCACCGCAGAAGGGGAAAAAATAAAACCCAAAAAGGGAACCTTCTGTACTCTAAAGAGGCACTTTGAGCCCTTAACAAACAAAGCATTCTCACGCAAAACTTGAAACACCATCCTGACCTGCTCTACATGTGAGTCCCAATCATCAGAAAAAAACAGAATATCATCCAGATAAACAATCATAAATTTATCCAGATACTTCCGGAAAATATCATGCATAAAGGACTGAAACACTGAAGGAGCATTAGAGAGCCCGAAAGGCATCACCAAGCACTCAAAATGACCTTCGGGCGTATTAAATGCAGTTTTCCATTCATCTCCTTGCTTAATGCGCACAAGGTTGTACGCACCACGAAGATCTATCTTGGTGAACCACTTGGCACCTTTAATCCGGGCAAACAAGTCCGACAACAGAGGCAAAGGATACTGAAATTTAACAGTGATTCTATTCAGAAGCCGATAGTCAATACAAGGTCTCAAAGATCCGTCCTTCTTGGCCACAAAAAAGAATCCCGCACCAAGAGGGGAAGAGGATGGATGGATATGCCCCTTCTCCAGAGATTCCTTGATATACGAACGCATTGCGGTATGCTCAGGTACAGACAGATTAAATAATCTTCCCTTAGGAAATTTACTACCTGGAATCAAATCTATAGCGCAGTCACAGTCCCTATGAGGAGGAAGAGCACTGGACCTGGACTCGCTGAATACATCCTGGTAATCAGACAAATACTCAGGAACTTCCGAAGGAGTAGAGGAAGCAATAGACACCGGCGGGGAATCACCATGAATTCCCTGACAGCCCCAACTTGACACAGACATTGCCTTCCAATCCAAGACTGGATTATGGGTCTGTAACCATGGCAGACCCAAAACGACCAAATCATGCATTTTATGCAGAACAAGAAAATGAATCACCTCCCGATGTTCAGGAGTCATGCACATGGTTACCTGTGTCCAAAACTGTGGTTTATTTTCTGCCAATGGCGTAGCATCAATACCTCTAAGAGGGATAGGATTTACCAATGGCTCAAGAACAAAACCACAGCGCTTGGCAAACGACAGATCCATAAGACTCAGGGCAGCACCTGAATCCACAAACGCCATAACAGGGTAGGAGGACAATGAGCAAATTAAAGTCACAGACAAAATAAATTTAGGTTGCAAATTACCAATGGCGACAGGACTAACAACCCTAGTTAGGAGTTTAGAGCATGCTGATATAACATGTGTAGAATCACCACAGTAAAAACACAACCCATTCTGACGTCTATGATTTTTCCGTTCATTTCTAGTCTGAATTCTACCACATTGCATTAAATCAGGTGTTTGTTCAGACAACACCACCAGAGGATTCGCGGCTTTGCGCTCCCGCAAACGCCGGTTAATTTGAATAGCCAGCGCCATGGAATCATTCAGACCTGTAGGAATGGAGAAACCCACCATCACATTCTTAATGGCTTCAGAAAGGCCATTTCTGAAATTTGCGGCCAGAGCACACTCATTCCACTGAGTAAGCACGGACCATTTCCGAAATTTTTGGCAATACACTTCAGCTTCATCCTGACCCTGAGAAATAGCCAGCAAGGCTTTTTCTGCCTGAATTTCAAGATTGGGTTCCTCGTAAAGCAATCCGAGCGCCAGAAAAAACGCATCAATATTTGCCAATGCCGGATCTCCTGGCGCTAGCGAGAAGGCCCAATCCTGAGGGTCGCCCCGTAAGAAAGAGATAACAATTTTTACTTGCTGAGCTGAGTCTCCAGATGAACGGGGTCTCAGAGATAGAAACAATTTACAATTATTCCTGAAATTCCTAAACTTAAATCGGTCTCCAGAGAACAGTTCAGGAATAGGTATTTTAGGTTCAGACATAGGACTACTGGTAACAAAATCTTGTATGCCCTGCACACGAGCAGCAAGCTGATCCACACTTGTAATCAAAGTCTGGACATTCATGTCTGCAGCAAGCACAAGCCACTCAGAGGTAAAGGGGAGGAAAAAAGAGAGGAAAGAAAAAAAAAAAACTCAGACTTTCCTTTCTTGTAATCCCACTTCTGCAATGCATTAAACATTCAACCTTGGCCTGGCATACTGATATGACCCCAATGGCAGAGGGTCTCAAAAGTACATACCAAGTCTGCAAACACAAAAAACCAGCTCATAGGGCAGTGGTAACTGGGCTGACCATATATCTAATCCTAGCACCACAAATAGCAGCAGCCGGGGAACATGCCTACGTTGGTTCTAGACGTCTCGCGCCAGCCGGAGAACTAACTAACCCTAGAAGGGAAAAGATAGACCTTTCTTGCCTCCAGAGAAAAGACCCCAAAAGTTGGATACAAGCCCCCAACAAATAATAACGGTGAGGTAAGGAGAAAAGACAAACGTAAGAATGAACTAGATATTTAGCAAAGAGAGGCCCACTGACTAATAGCAGAATATAGTAAGATGACTTATATGGTCAGCAAAAACCCTATCAAAATTTCCACGCTGGATATTCAAGAACCCCCGAACCGTCTAACGGCCCGGGGGGAGAACACCAGCCCCCTAGAGCTTCCAGCAAAATCAGGAATCACATTTAGTACAAGCTGGACAAAAAATAAGAGCAAAGCAATTAACCAAAAAACAAGGAAGCAGGACTTAGCTTAATTTTGCAAGATCCAAGACCAGCAGACAGGAGCAAACAGAAAGGATCTGATTACAAGGATGCCAGGCACTGGACTGAGAAACCAGGAAGTTTATATAGCAACACCCCTGGACTAACGACCCAGGTGGGTGCCAAACTGAGGAAAGACAATCCCAGAGTCAAATCACTAGTGACCACAAGAGGGAGCCAAAATAGTCTAATTCACAACAGCTATATAGCTGTTAGTAATTTCCAGTTGTTCGTATATTTTTATGTTATAGGCATTTCGTATAGCAACGCTTTTTTTGTGACTACCCCATATTCACGTACCTGGGGCCTTTTAGGCCTGTGTGCAAATAACATGGAATAACTCAAATAAAAATACTTTTCAAAGTTTATTTTAAATTTGCAAAGTAAGGATGCATTCCCACTAGCGCTGGGGTCCACCAGGAGGGGATCCGTAATGGATCTGACCTCCTGGTGACCTCAGCTAAGGCTGGTGGAATCCCGGCATTCCATCAGCCTTAGCTGGAGTTACCAGGAGGTCAGATCCATTATGGATCCCATTCTGGTGAACCCCAGCGCTACTTGGAACATAGCCTAAGATGTGTATAATTCCAAAAAAATATTATGTACATAAAACAACAAAAATGTAACTAAACGGGCACGCCCAATATATTCACTCAGTACAATTTTTTATGATGGATACATTTTTTCTTATAAAAAGTTTTTACATAAAGTCTGTAGCAAACTTGGTGCAGGAATATTTATTTTCCACTTTACATATTCCCCCGACAATTCTTGCATATTATTTTTTCTTCAGAATGTTCCCTGCATACATTTTGTCCGCAAGTAGAACAGAAACGCTCCGATTTTCTTTCTTTCCTTGCTGGACAAATATAGCAGCGCTTTCTTTTTTTTTCCTCTTTGCTCTGGCTGTTCCTGAAAGCATATTCCACATCGGATCATTGCCTCTGTAATTTGCCTTGATAAGCATTTTGTGCTGCTTCTCTCTAGCATAGTAGGCATCAAAAGTTCATAACAAAGTTCTGTCAAAAATATACGTCTATTGTCCTTCCTGTTGGCATGGAATTCTGGATTAGTTTGACAATAAACAATATAGCTATTGAGGGATGACACATCAAGGATATTGGAAAAAAGGGCAACAGGCCAACTTTTAGTCTGCCTTTTACACGAATATTCAGTAATCATTTCGTCCATCTTGTCGACATCTTTGTCTTATTATAATGAAGTATAATTTCAGGTTTTTGTTTCCTGTCATTGGTGTCAATACTTTCATCGTGATGCATTGTGCTCAGTAATATCACAGATTTTTCTTTCTTGGCTTTATAGGACACCATTGTTGCCTCATTGCAGAAACCGAATACACTCTCGTAGATTGGTCGCTGTGCATTGTGCTTCATTATTGGTGGAATTTCGCGGCGGTTTGGTCTCATTGTACCAACAAGTGTTAGTTGTTTCGGAAGCAAAAAATTGGCCAGTTCTAAATTAGTAAAATAATTATCCATAGTGATATTTTTTCCAGAATGGAAAATTGGTAAAGCTAGTGTTTTCACTATGTTGGAACATAGATCTTTCTGGACTGGAGCGTCAGCTTCTTTTCCACAGTAAATCATGCCATTCATCCCATAATAAGTTGCTGAATCGCACATCCAGAAAATTTTTATGCCGTATTTAGCTGGCTTACTGGGCATATATTGGATAAATTTGCAACGTCCCCTAAAGGCAAGAAGTTGTTCGTCCACTGTCACATATTCGCTAGAATTGTAAAGTTTGTAACAGTTCTTGATAAAAAGATTCCATTACTTCTTCATCATCTGAGGAATCGCTGGACGATGAAGTTGATACATTAGCTGGTGGAATATACTCTTCATCCGACAAAGAAATGTCACTGTCTTCATCACTATTGAAAATAATCGCCTCAGTTTCTTGGACAGTCAATCCCCTTGATGTAGACTGTGCCCTTGTAATCTTAGATGTGAGTAAACTAAAATGAAAAGTAAAAAATAAAGATTACAATCAGGCTTGTGCACTATACACTGTGTGTGCTAAGACTTTGTTAGTGTTTGTGTGCTTAGGGTAAAGTACAGCCCCCCTACTCTTACCTTCAACAGATCACTTTCTTGTAAGTGCAGTAGAAGCCTCTGGTTTTGGAGCTCAGAAAGGTTCTTTGTTACAGACCAAAGAAAGCTGACTTCTTCCTCCAAAGTCTCTCCAGCAACTAGGATTTAGGACTAAAGGACCTGTACTGACATCATAATCACGTTACTTTGTGAGGGGAAACTCCCTTCCAGGATCACATTACCATGTCAGGCAGAATCCACACTCTTCCCAGCAACAGCCATCAACCAATAGTCATAAAGACTGAGTCATAAGTTCTTCCCCAACAACAGTACACACAAAAAGACTGAGGAGTACATGTAAACCAAAGCAGGACTCAAAGGCCCCAGGTACGTGAATCTGGGGTAGTCACAAAAAAGCCTTGCTATACGAGATGCCTATAACATAAAAATATATGAACAACTGGATATTACTAACAACTATATACCTGAGGATTACCTTGAGTTTCAAAATTCTAACTAATGTAGTTTTACAGATAATAGAAAACAAGTAACCTAGCAGGCCTGCGAGGCCCCAGGTACGCATTCTAGGGTTAAGCTGGAAGCTCTGGGAAGCAGATTTACCCTCCACACCTTTAGTCAAATGTGGAGATTTTTGTAAACTCTGTGGTGGATTTTTCTAGTTTTTAATACTGACCGCACAGTATTCTGTCCTGTTCTATCTATCTAGCTAGACTGGCCTCCTTTGCTACACCCTGTTTTCATTCTGCGTATGTCATTTCCCTCTCCACTCACAGTCAATATTTGTGGGGGGCTGTCCTATCCTTTGGGGATTTTCTCTGAGGCAAGATAGCTTTCCTGTTTCTATCTTTAGGGGCAGTTAGTCCTCCGGCTGTGACGAGATGTCTAGGGAGTGACAGGAACATCCCACGGCTACTTCTAGTGTTGTGTTAAGCTCAGGAACTGCGGTCAGTACAGGTACCACCTCCTCCAGAGCACGTCCCATGTTGCTCCTAAACCACCAGTTCATAACAGTACAACTGGCCAATGATGAATTAAATGCATCTCAAAAGAAGGAAAAAAGGAAAATTTTGAGCCATTTTTTTTCTGCAGTGTTTTGTCTTTTTTTTCCTCTTAATCTTTGGGTGGTTCAGGAGTTTGGCGCTGGCATGGATGTTCAGGGTTTGTTTTCTCGTGTGGATCAACTTGCTGCAAGAGTACAGAGTATCCAAAATTATGTTGTCCAGACTCCGGCTTTAGAGCCTAAAATTCCTACTCCTGATTTGTTTTTTGGGGACAGATCCAAGTTTCTGAACTTTAAAAATAACTGCAAATTGTTTTTTGCTTTGAAACCCCGTTCCTCTGGTGATCCCATTCAGCAGGTTAAAATCGTCATCTCTCTGCTGCGTGGTGACCCTCAGGACTGGGCATTCTCCCTTGAATCAGGGGATCCGGCACGGCTTAATGTAGACACATTTTTTCATGCGCTCGGATTATTGTATGACGAACCTAATTCTGTGGATCATGCAGAAAAAACCTTGTTGGCCCTATGTCAGGGTCAGGAAGCGGCAGAATTATACTGCCAGAAATTTAGAAAATGGTCTGTGCTCACTAAATGGAATGGGGATGCTCTGGCTGCAATTTTCACAAAGGGTCTTTCTGAAGCCCTGAAAGATGTTATGGTGGGGTTCCCCACGCCTGCTGGTTTGAGCGAATCTATGTCTCTAGCCATTCAGATTGATCGGCGCCTGCGCGAGCACAAAGTTGTGCACTATATGGCAGTGTCCTCTGTTGTGAACTATACTTTTTGGCTCCCTCTTGTGGTCACTAGTGATTTGGCACTTGGATTGTCTTTTACCAGGTTGGTGCTCACCTGCTTCGTTAGGCCTGGGGTGTTGCTATTTAAACTTCTTGGATTCTCAGTCCAGTGCCTGGCATCGTTGTAATCAGTTCACTTCTGTTTGCTCCTGTCTTCTGGTCCTGGTTCTTTGCAAGATAAGCTAAGTCCTGCTTTCGTACTCTTGATCATTTGCATTGTTCATATTTTTTGTCCAGCTTGTACAATATGTGATTCCTGTTTTTGCTGGAAGCTCTAGGGGGGCTGATATTCTCCCCCCACACCGTCAGTCGGTTTGGGGGTTCTTGGATATTCAGCGTGGATATTTTGCAGGGTTTTTTGCTGACCATATAAGTCTTCTTACTATATTCTGCTATTAGTCAGTGGGCCTCTCTTTGCTAAATCTAGTTCATTCTTACGTTTGTCTTTTCTTCTTACCTCACCGTTATTATTTGTTGGGGGCTTGTATTACTTTGGGGTCTTTTCTCTGGAGGCAAGAGAGGTCTTATTTTCCCTGATAGGGGTAGTTAGTTCTCCGGCTGGCGCGAGACGTCTAGAACCAACGTAGGCACGTTCCCCGGCTGCTGTTAGTGTTTGCGCTAGGATCAGGTATATGGTCAGCCTAGTTACCACTTCCCTATGAGCTGGTATTTATGTTTTGCAGACTTTGCTGTAATCTTTGAGGTTCCCTGCCATTGGAACCATAACAGTCCTCTGAGCGGAGTCCTGAGCCTATGCAATGTGATAGGATTTTGACTAGAGCAGTACGGCAGGGATTCAGACGTCAGAATGGGCTGTGTTTTTACTGTGGTGATTCTGCTCATGTTATTTCTGATTGCCCTAAGCGTAGTAAGAGGGTCGCTAGGTCTGTTACCATCAGTACCGTACAGCCTAAATTTCTCTTATCTGTGACCCTGATTTGCTCATTATCCTCCTTTTCTGTCATGGCCAAGAATAAACCTCAGTATTGGACTCAGCTGACCATGTGCATGGCTCCAGCACATCAGGAAGATTGCCGTTTTCTGGTGTTGCATAACTTGCATGATGTTGTTGTACTGGGTTTTCCATGGTTACAGGAACATAATCCGGTGCTGGATTGGAAATCTATGTCTGTGACTAGTTGGTGTTGTCAAGTGGTACATTGT
This sequence comes from Ranitomeya variabilis, assembly GCF_051348905.1. Classification (NCBI taxonomy): domain Eukaryota; kingdom Metazoa; phylum Chordata; class Amphibia; order Anura; family Dendrobatidae; genus Ranitomeya; species Ranitomeya variabilis. The sequence continues at coordinate 540,883,554 of NC_135232.1, read as the reverse complement.
GACGTTCCTTTGATGTCAATTTCCTCTTCCCCCTCTTCTGAAGTCCCTGAGTTTTTGTTGGATTTCCAGGATGTATTTGATGAGCCCAAGTCCAGTTCCCTTCCTCCACATAGGGACTGTGATTGTGCTATTAACTTGATTCCTGGCTGTAAGTTCCCTAAGGGCCGACTTTTCAATCTGTCTGTGCCAGAGCATGCCGCCATGCGGAGTTATGTCAAGGAGTCTTTGGAGAAGGGGCATATTTGGCCGTCTTCGTCACCATTGGGAGCAGGATTCTTTTTTGTTGCCAAGAAGGATGGCTCCTTGAGACCCTTTATTGATTATCGCCTTCTTAATAAGATCACGGTCAAATTCCAATACCCTTTACCTTTGCTTTCTGATTTGTTTGCTCAGATTAAGGGGGCTGGTTGGTTTACTAAGATTGACCTTCGAGGGGCATATAATCTTGTTCGTATTAAACAGGGTGACGAATGGAAAACTGCATTTAATACGCCCGAAGGCCATTTTGAATACCTTGTGATGCCTTTTGGGCTTTCTAATGCTCCTTCTGTATTTCAGTCCTTCATGCATGATATTTTCCGCAATTATCTTGATAAATTCATGATTGTGTATTTGGATGATATTTTGATTTTTTCCGATGATTGGGAGTCTCATGTGAAGCAGGTCAGGATGGTATTCCAGATCCTTCATGATAATGCTTTATTTGTGAAGGGGTCTAAGTGCCTATTTGGAGTTCAGAAGGTCTCTTTTTTGGGTTGTATTTTTTCTCCCTCGTCTATAGAAATGGATCCTGTTAAGGTCCAAGCCATTCATGACTGGATTCAACTCACATCGGTGAAGAGCCTTCAGAAATTTTTGGGCTTTGCTAATTTTTATCGCCGTTTCATTGCCAACTTTTCCAGTGTGGTTAAGCCCCTGACCGATTTGACAAAGAAAGGCGCTGATGTTACGAATTGGTCCTCTGCGGCTGTTGAGGCCTTTCAGGAGCTTAAACGCTGATTTACTTCTGCCCCTGTATTGCGTCAGCCGGATGTTTCTCTTCCTTTTCAGGTTCAGGTTGACGCTTCTGAGATTGGGGCAGGGGCCGTTTTGTCTCAGAGGAATTCTGATGGTTCCTTGATGAAACCGTGTGCCTTCTTTTCTCGAAAGTTTTCGCCTGCGGAACGCAATTATGATGTCGGCAATCGTGAGTTGTTGGCTATGAAGTGGGCATTTGAGGAGTGGCGACATTGGCTTGAGGGGGCCAAGCACCGCGTTGTGGTCTTGACCGATCATAAGAATCTGATTTACCTCAAGTCGGCCAAGCGGCTGAACCCTAGACAGGCTCGATGGTCCCTGTTTTTCTCCCGTTTTGATTTTGTGGTCTCGTATCTTCCAGGATCTAAGAATGTTAAGGCTGATGCCCTCTCTAGGAGTTTTTTGCCTGATTCTCCTGGAGTCCTTGAGCCGGCTGGCATTCTTAAAGAAGGGGTAATTCTTTCTGCCATCTCCCCTGATTTGCGGCGGGTGCTTCAGGAATTTCAGGCTGATAAACCTGACCGCTGTCCTGTGGGGAAGTTGTTTGTTCCTGATAGATGGACTAGTAAGGTAATTTCTGAGGTTCATTGTTCAGTGTTGGCTGGTCAACCTGGGATTTTTGGTACCAGAGATTTGGTTGCTAGGTCCTTTTGGTGGCCTTCCTTGTCGCGGGATGTGCGTTCTTTTGTGCAGTCCTGTGGGACTTGTGCCCGGGCCAAGCCTTGCTGTTCCCGCGCTAGTGGGTTGCTTTTGCCTTTGCCGGTCCCTGAGAGGCCCTGGACGCATATTTCCATGGATTTTATTTCGGATCTTCCTGTTTCCAAGAAGATGTCTGTTATCTGGGTGGTTTGTGAAAGGTTCTCTAAAATGGTCCATTTGGTACCTTTGCCTAAATTGCCTTCCTCCTCTGATTTGGTTCCATTGTTTTTTCAGCATGTGGTTCGTTTGCATGGCATTCCGGAGAATATTGTGTCTGACAGAGGTTCCCAGTTTGTTTCTAGGTTTTGGCGGGCCTTTTGTGCTAGGATGGGCATTGATTTGTCTTTTTCTTCGGCGTTCCATCCTCAGACAAATGGCCAAACTGAGCAAACTAATCAGACCTTGGAAACCTATTTGAGATGCTTTGTGTCTGCTGATCAGGATGATTGGGTGGCTTTCTTGCCGTTGGCCGAGTTTGCCCTTAATAATCGGGCTAGTTCGGCTACTTTGGTTTCGCCTTTCTTTTGTAATTTTGGTTTTCATCCTCGTTTTTCTTCGGGGCAGGTTGAGCCTTCTGATTGTCCTGGTGTGGATTCTGTGGTGGACAGGTTTCAGCAGATTTGGACTCATGTGGTAGACAATTTGACGTTGTCCCAGGAAAAGGCTCAAAGTTTTGCTAACCGCCGTCGGTGTGTTGGTCCCCGGCTTCGGGTGTGGGGATTTAGTCTGGTTATCTTCTCGTCATGTTCCTATGAAGGTTTCTTCCCCTTCGGTTTATTGGTCCTTATAAGATTTCTGAGATTATCAATCCGGTATCTTTTCGTTTGGCCCTTCCAGCCTCTTTTGCCATCCATAATGTTTTCCATAGATCTTTGTTGCGGAGATATGTGGTGCCCGTTGTTCCCTCTGTTGATCCTCCTGCCCCGGTGTTGGTTGATTGGGAGTTGGAATATGTGGTGGAGAAAATTTTGGATTCTTGTTTTTCGAGGCGGAGGCTTCAGTATCTCGTCAAGTGGAAGGGTTATGGCCAGGAGGATAATTCTTGGGTTGTTGCCTCCGGTGTCCATGCAGCCGATTTGGTTTGTGCCTTTCACTTGGCTCGTCCTGATCGGCCTGGGGGCTCTGGTGAGGGTTCGGTGACCCCTCCTCAAGGTTAGCAGGCAGCGTCATCTCCCTTAGGAGCCGGTTTTTTCTTTGTGTCAAAAAAAGACGGCTCTTTGAGACCATGTATCGATTATCGGCTTTTGAATAAAATCACTGTAAAATATCAATACCCATTGCCGTTGCTGACTGATTTGTTTGCTCGCATAAAGGGGGCCAAGTGGTTCTCTAAGATTGACCTTCGTGGGGCGTATAATTTGGTGCGAATCAGGCAGGGGGATGAGTGGAAAACCGCATTTAATACGCCCGAGGGCCACTTTGAGTATTTAGTGATGCCTTTTGGTCTTTCAAATGCTCCGTCAGTTTTCCAGTCCTTTATGCATGATATTTTTCGCGATTATTTGGATAAATTTATGATTGTGTATCTGGATGATATTCTGATTTTTTCGGATGACTGGGACTCTCATGTCCAGCAAGTCAGGAGGGTTTTCCAGGTTTTGCGGTCTAATTCTTTGTGTGTGAAGGGTTCTAAGTGTGTTTTTGGGGTACAGAGGATTTCCTTTTTGGGATATATTTTTTCTCCCTCTTCCATTGAAATGGATCCTGTCAAGGTTCAAGCTATTTGTGATTGGACGCAGCCCTCTTCTCTTAAGAGTCTTCAGAAATTTTTGGGCTTTGCTAACTTTTATCGTCGATTTATTGCTGGTTTTTCGGATATTGCTAAGCCATTGACCGATTTGACTAAGAAGGGTGCTGATGTTGCTGATTGGTCCCCTGACGCTGTGGAGGCCTTTCGGGAGCTTAAGCGCCGTTTTTCCTCTGCCCCTGTGTTGCGTCAGCCTGATGTTGCTCTACCTTTTCAGGTTGAGGTCGACGCTTCTGAGATCGGAGCTGGGGCAGTGTTGTCGCAGAAAAGTTCTGACTGCTCCGTGATGAGGCCTTGTGCCTTCTTTTCCCGTAAATTTTCGCCCGCTGAGCGGAATTATGATGTTGGGAATCGGGAGCTTTTGGCCATGAAGTGGGCTTTTGAGGAGTGGCGCCATTGGCTTGAGGGGGCCAGACATCAGGTGGTGGTATTGACTGACCACAAAAATTTGATTTATCTTGAGACCGCCAGGCGCCTGAATCCTAGACAGGCGCGCTGGTCATTATTTTTCTCTTGGTTTAATTTTGTGGTGTCATACCTACCGGGTTCTAAGAATGTTAAGGCGGATGCCCTTTCTAGGAGTTTTGAGCCTGACTCGCCTGGTAACTCTGAGCCCACAGGTATCCTTGAGGATGGAGTGGTATTGTCAGCCGTTTCTCCAGACCTGCGGCGGGCCTTGCAGGAGTTTCAGGCGGATAGACCGGATCGTTGCCCACCTGATAAACTGTTTGTTCCTGATGATTGGACCAGTAGAGTCATCTCTGAGGTTCATTCTTCTGCGTTGGCAGGTCATCCTGGCATTTTTGGTACCAGGGATTTGGTGGCAAGGTCCTTCTGGTGGCCTTCCCTGTCACGAGATGTGCGAGGCTTTGTGCAGTCTTGTGACGTTTGTGCTCGGGCCAAGCCTTGTTGCTCTCGGGCTAGTGGATTATTGTTGCCCTTGCCTATTCCTAAGAGGCCTTGGACGCACATCTCGATGGATTTTATTTCAGATCTGCCTGTTTCTCAGAAGATGTCTGTCATCTGGGTGGTGTGTGACCGTTTCTCTAAGATGGTCCATTTGGTTCCTCTGCCCAAGTTGCCTTCTTCTTCCGAGTTGGTTCCTCTGTTTTTTCAAAATGTTGTTCGTTTGCATGGTATTCCTGAGAATATCATTTCTGACAGAGGGACCCAATTCGTGTCTAGATTTTGGCGGGCATTCTGTGCTAGGATGGGCATAGATTTATCTTTTTCGTCCGCTTTCCATCCTCAGACGAATGGCCAGACCGAGCGGACTAATCAGACCCTGGAGACATATCTGAGGTGTTTTGTGTCTGCTGACCAGGATGATTGGGTTGCTTTTTTGCCATTGGCAGAGTTCGCTCTCAATAATCGGGCCAGCTCTGCCACTTTGGTGTCCCCGTTTTTCTGTAATTCGGGGTTTCATCCTCGATTTTCCTCTGGTCAGGTGGAATCTTCGGATTGTCCTGGAGTGGATGCTGTGGTGGAGAGATTGCATCAGATCTGGGGGCAGGTGTTGGACAATTTGAGGTTGTCCCAGGAGAAGACTCAGCTTTTTGCCAACCGCCACCGTCGTGTTGGTCCTCGGCTTTGTGTTGGGGATTTGGTGTGGTTGTCTTCTCGTTTTGTCCCTATGAGGGTCTCTTCTCCTAAGTTTAAGCCTCGGTTCATCGGCCCGTATAAGATATTGGAGATTCTTAACCCTGTTTCCTTCCGTTTGGACCTCCCTGCATCCTTTTCTATTCATAACGTTTTTCATCGGTCATTATTGCGCAGGTATGAGGTACCGGTTGTGCCTTCCGTTGAGCCTCCTGCTCCGGTGTTGGTTGAGGGTGAGTTGGAGTACGTTGTGGAGAAAATCTTAGACTCTCGTGTTTCCAGACGGAGACTCCAGTATCTGGTCAAGTGGAAGGGATACGGCCAGGAGGATAATTCTTGGGTGAATGCATCTGATGTTCATGCCTCTGATCTGGTTCGTGCCTTTCATAGGGCCCATCCTGATCGCCCTGGTGGTTCTGGTGAGGGTTCGGTGCCCCCTCCTTGAGGGGGGGGTACTGTTGTGAATTTGGATTCTGGGCTCCCCCGGTGGCTACTGGTGGAATTGAACTGGTGTTTTCATCTTCTCTGTTCACCTGTTCCCATCAAGATGTGGGAGTCGCTATATAACCTTGCTGCTCTGTTAGTTGCTTGCCGGTCAACAATGTTATCAGAAGCCTCTCTGTGCTTGTTCCTGCTCCTAGACAACTACTAGATAAGTTGGACTCTTGTCCTTGTTTGTTTTTGCATTTTTGTTCCAGTTCACAGCTGTAGTTTCGTTACTGTGTCTGGAAAGCTCTTGTGAACAGGAATTGCCACTCTGGTGTTATGAGTTGGTGCCAGAGTTTTAAAGTAATTTCTGGATGGTGTTTTGATAGGGTTTTCAGCTGACCATGAAAGTGTCCTTTCTGTCTTCTGCTATGTAGTAAGTGGACCTCAAATTTGCTAAACCTATTTTCATACTACGTTTGTTATTTCATCTTAATTCACCGCCAATACATGTGGGGGGCCTCTGTCTCCTTTCGGGGTATTTCTCTAGAGGTGAGCTAGGACTAATATTTTCCTCTGCTAGCATTATTTAGTCCTCCGGCTGGTGCTGGGCATCTAGAATCAACGTAGGCATGCTACCCGGCCACTGCTAGTTGTGCGTTAGGTTTAGTTCATGGTCAGCTCAGTTCCCATCTTCCAAGAGCTAGTTCCTATATATGCTGATGCTATGTTTTCTTGCCATTGAGAACATGACACCATTCAATCAAAGTCTGCATTCCAAAACGGCACTCCTTCCCTTCCAAGCTCTGCCATGCGCCCAAACGGTGGTTCCCCCCAACTTATGGGATATCAGCATACTCAGGACAAATTGGACAACAACTTTTGGGGTCAAATGTTGCCTGTTACCCTTGGAAAAATACATATATTTTCACGGCTATACGTTATAAACTTTAGTGAAACACTTGGGGGTTCAAAGTTCTCACAACACATCTAGATAAGTTCCTTGGGTAGTTTAGTTTCCAATATGATGTCACTTGTGGGGGTTTCTACTGTTTAGGTACATCAGGAGCTCTGCAAACGTTACGTGACGCCCGCAGACCATTCCATTAAAGTCTGCATTCCAAAACGGGGCTCCTTCCCTTCCGAGCTCTGCCATGCGTCCAGACGGTGGTTCCCCCCCACATATGGGGTATCAGCATACTCAGGACAAATTGCACAACAACGTTTGGGGGCCAATTTTACCTTTTACCCTTTGGAAAATAAAAAATTTGGGGCAAAAAAATCATTTTTGTGAAAAAAATATGATTTTTTATCTTTACGGCTCTACATTATAAACTTCTGTGAAGCACTTGGGAGTTCAAAGTGCTCACCACACATCTAGATAAGTTCCTTAGGTGGTTTACTTTCCAAAATGGTGTCACTTGCGTGGGGTTTCCACTGTTTAGGCACATCAGGGGCTCTCAATAGACGACATGGCGTCCGATCTCAATTCCAGCCAATTTTGCATTGAAAAGTCTAATGGCACTCTTTCCCTTCCAAGCTCTGCCATGCGCCCAAACAGTGGTTTACAAAACTTTTAAACAGTTAACTTTTAACTATTTGCAGTCATATTCTTCTTATTCACTTTGGCTGTCTCCAAGGCAATATTTGGCGTTGGTTGCTTCCTGGCCTGGGAACAGCTTGAGTTAATGTTACGCCTGCTGCCAAGTAAGCATCGTGTGTTTGATCCTCATGTACAGTCAAGTCATGTCCTGCAATAAGAGTCTGCATAGCCTGGGTACGCGTAATGATTGGTGAGGTTGCCACTGCTGTTTCAGTGTGGTTATTGTGCACACTGTTGTTTTAGTGATGGCTTTAGAGGCTGGTGTCACAGTAGGAGTAGTAGTGGTTGTGGCTACTTTGGCACTAGGTGGCGCTACTGGTTTCTTTGGTCTGGTTTCCTTTACTTTTGGAACAGTGTCTCTGAGTTTTCTGACGTTTAAGGCGTACCACCCTTTGTCACCAAAATGCCTGGTGTAAGTCACAGTATCCCCTGGGTACAGGTCCCTGTCCGGGTGTCCTTCTATGAGATGGGATTCCACGTCTCTCATATTGACGGCCATTATTTTCACGCCGTGCAACTAGTCCCCGCCCATGATGGTGCACTTTTCCAGTGCTCCTTGTGGTGCTATAATGGTGGCAGTTTTGGCTGCAATTCACAAGTAACAGTCTCTCATAGTTACATAGTTACATAGTTATTAAGGTTGAAGGAAGACTGTAAGTCCATCTAGTTCAACCCATAGCCTAACCTAACATGCCCTAACATGTTGATCCAGGGGAAGGCAAAAAAACCCCATGTGGCAAAGAGTAACTCCACCATGGGGAAAAAAATTCCTTCCCGACTCCACATACGGCAATCAGACTAGTTCCCTGGATCAACGCCTTATCAAGGAATCTAGTGTATATACCCTGTAACATTATACTTTTCCAGAAAGGTATCCAGTCCCCTCTTAAATTTAATTAATGAATCACTCATTACAACATCATACGGCAGAGAGTTCCATAGTCTCACTGCTCTTACAGTAAAGAATCCGCGTCTGTTATTATGCTTAAACCTTCTTTCCTCCAGACGTAGAGGATGCCCCCTTGTCCCTGTCTCAGGTCTATGATTAAGAAGATCATCAGAAAGGTCTTTGTACTGTCCCCTCATATATTTATACATTAAAATAAGATCACCCCTTAGTCTTCGTTTTTCCAAACTAAATAGCCCCAAGTGTAATAACCTATCTTGGTATTGCAGACCCCCCAGTCCTCTAATAACCTTGGTCGCTCTCAGCACAACACAGTCTCTTAGGCGCACATGACCCGATTCTCAGGGTTGGTCCATCCTGTTCGTGACGCCAAGATGAGTCGCCTGCCAGGGCCGTGGGGTACCCGGTACCGGGTCCGGTGTTCACAGGGAGATGTCACGGTGGCGACCCGGTCTGTGGCCCTGGGCGCCCATGTAAAAGGGAAATTGAATAAAGTTTATGTTCGTGACGCCATCTGTGGTGTTCGGTCAGTGGGGACCGACGCTGCTTTAAGGGGTCCTCTGGGGTGATGTTATGGCAGCTAGATGGTATAACTTCCCACAGGTTAAGCATATCCCCAGGGCTCCCGATGTGTAGATGGAAGATGGTGAATGGCGCAGTAAAGAACGAGGACACAGGTTTGCAGTCTATTTACCTGGTTTACTGTAGGCTTCAGGCAACCGCAGTCTAGGGTACCAGATCACAGGGCAGGCAGAGTCCGGCCAGCTTGGAAGTGAATCCAGGCGGAGTTAAAAGCCTTCCTCTAGCGCAGTTGTGTTGTAGTCCCTTACTGCCTATGGCATCTGATAAGGTCCTCACAGTTCTTCTCTGTCCTCTATATAGGATTTGGACAAAATCTGTACGACAGTTAACTCAAGCCTTTTTACAGGGACTCTATCATGCCCCGAGCTCTATGTGTTACTGTGTCTTCAGGTGTGTGTGTTGCGGACAGGTAACTTGCAGTTCAGCTGTCCTGCCGGTCTCTGCTGTAAGTCGTAGAGTCCCTTACAACCTCAGTGTTCCGGCTACCGTTATCTGCGCCTCAGAGGGAGGCAGCCCGTTCACAGCTGGTCTCCCCTGATATCACTCCCTTGTGCTTCGCTCTCCTTCACTCTCGCTACAATCAGTTCTGCTTTCGGTATTACCTCTGTCCAAGAGCTGCAGCACTTTCTCGTGGCTGCACAGCTCCTCATACATTCTTCCTGCCTCAGACTGCTCCAGTCTGCTTCCTGGCACTTTCTGACTGAAAACTGCCTTTTCTTTCCCTCCAAACCACAATATATATAGGGGAGTTACCTGGGAATAGGATCAAAAGCTCCCACTTGTGGCCTGGAGTGTGAACATGTTGTGTGCATTGTGGTTACCTGATAAAGAGATATCCTTCATCGCTTCCAAGCGTAACAGCACTCTCCCTGTGAGGAAAGCAATGTCACTGTGACGACCAGGACCCTGGGGCGCCACACTTCCAAATTATATAGTGCACCCTTCCATAATCCTCAATACAGTGTAATGTGCCCACCATAGTCCTCCATACAGTATAATGCACAGCCCATAGCAATCCATGTAGTATAATGCACAGCCCATAGTCTTCCATATACTATAATGCACAGCCCATAGTCATCCATATAGTATAATGCACAGCTCATCCTAGTATATGTTCTTCATCCTGGCCCCATCCTGGTACATGTTCCCCATCATGGTATATGTTCCCCATTCTGTTATATGTCCCCATCCAACAATATGACCCCCATACTGGTATTTGTCCCCATCCAACAATATGGCCCTCATCCTAGTATATGTCCACATACTATAATGCACAGCCCATAGTGTTACATGTAGTATAATGTACAGCACAGTCATTAATATAGTATAATGCACAGCTCATCCTGGTATACATTCTTCATCCTGGCCCCCATCCTGGTATATGTCCCCATCCTACAATATGGCCCTTATACTGCTATTTGTCCACATCCAACCATATGGACCTCATTCTAGTATATGTCCACATCCTGTTATATGGCCCTCATCATGGTATATTTGCCTCAACCTGGTATATTGCCCTCATCCTGGGTCTCATCCTGGTGTATGTCCCCAATGTAGGTATATGGCCCTCATCCTGGACCCCATCCTGGTGCACGTCCCCATCCTGGTATATGGCCCCGCTGTTGTTCCAAACACAGAAAAAAACACTCCTACTCACCTTCCCAGTTCTCCCATGCCACGTGGCGTCCACTTCTGAAGCCAGCAGCTGACTTTGGCTTGCGACATCACTGTCATGTAAATAACATGACATGTAAATAACATGCGTCACAGCCATGGCATGCTGATGGCGCACAGTCTGAAGAAGCCGGAAGGAGATGAGTGTGAGGCCAAGATATGCACTGCGCATGACCAAGAATCCCAGCCTCACAGTGTAAATAAATCAGAAGACACTGCGGGGCGCGATCTCGGGCAGCGCGGCCGCACAGGCGCAGTCAGCCTGACACGAAATGGTGTCAGAAGATGGGCAGCGCTAACTGCACATGCCCAAGGTTGAACATAACAGCGCAGCCTCCATGACAGATTCAAACAACGCTGACGATGCTTAGCCCGGCGCCAAGGGGGTATGAATGACGGCTGTGCTGCATCTCATTACAAAGGAAGGTTCCGCCTCCGGGATGGTTTCACGGTATGAGGGGCAACATTTTATAAGTGTTAAGTTCATCGTCTGCAAGGAGCATAACTAAAAGAGCCACCTGTTCCTTGTGCAGCACTAGTGCTGCACAAGGTGGCTCCTTCAGTTACAAATGCCTGGGAGGGGGGGACAGGTTCCCTTTAATTTCTGTAGTAGTGTGAGTGTGGAGGGAACAGGAGCAAATGCCGGATACACAGCAGGGGATCAGCTGACGTTACTGAAACCCTATATCACTGGGTCATGTGTTGATTGTGCAGATGGCACTTCTGAGCAGCAACTGGCGGTGTTGGAGCCCAGGAATTGCAGTTCAGGTGGTACAAACATGAACACAACAGGAGACCTGGATACTGTTGCCAACCAATTATTTAATCTGGAAGAGGAGTGGCAAATTCCTGCAAGATCCAGGCCTTGCTCATTTTCAGAAAAGTAAGCCGGTCAACTTTATTGGAGGATAGTCGCATGCGATGGTCTGTTAGTACACCACCTGCGGCACTAAAGAGATGTTCCAATAATACACTAGCAGCAGGGCAAGCCAGCACCTCCAATGCATACTGGCTAAGCTCTGGCCATGTATCCAGCTTAGAGACCCAAAACTTGAAGGGGGAAGAGCCGTCTGGGAGTACACTGAGAGGGCAAGAAATGTAGTCTGTCACCATCTGACGGAAACGTTGCCTCCTGCTGACTGGAGTCATCTGTGATGGTGTAGACATTTGTGGCGGGCACACAAAACTTTGCCACTGTTGGGCCATACTGGTCTTGCATTGTGCTGAGGCACTGCTTCTGCTCCCTCTTTGTGCAGAGCTTCCTCCACTGCCTCGACGCACTGAGCTGCTTTGTAATGCACTAGCAGCACTGCTCTCGATTGGACTGGAGAAGATGATGGACTGCACCAGTGTGTCTTGGTACTCCCGCATTTTACGCTCCAGATTCAACGGTGTTATGAGGCTTTCACAGTTATCCCGATAGTGAGGATCTAGGAGGGTGTACACCCAATAATCAGCCGTGTTGAGAATGTGGGCAATGTGGCGGTCGTTTCCCAGGCACTGCAGCATGAAATCAACCATGTGCTGCAGACTGCCAACTGGCCAAGAAACGCTGTCCCCTGCTTGAGGTGTGATCTCTGCCTGCTCTGCATCACCCCACCCTCGTTCTACATACTGACTACTGGAGATTTGTGTAACTTCCTCCTCTGGACAGATGTCTTACTCCTCCATTGACTCCTCCTCATCCTCCTCACAAACTGTCCCCTGCCTAGGCCTTTGTGAGGAACCACTGTTGTGAATTCTGCTCTTGGGTTCCCTCCGGTGGTTGTTGGTGGTAGTGCAGTTGCCTCTGAGTTGCAATCCTGGGCAGGTGTTTCTGCTGATTGCAGCTCTGACTGGGCTATTTAGGTGTGCAGGATCCATTAGCCCTTGCCAGTTGTCAATTGTTCTTGGAGGTATTTCATCTCTGTCTGGTTCCTCCTGCTCTGCTGCCAATTCAGTTAAGATAAGTTTCTGTTTTTGTCTTTGCAGCACACATGCTGTGTGCTTTACAATTCAGTGCAATTCATTGTGTTTATTTGTCCAGCTTAGACTGTGTTTGGATTTTTCAGTCATGTTGGATTCTCAGGAGATGCAGATGTACATTCCATGTCTTTAGTTAGATGTGGTATTTTTGTATTATCTGCTGTGGATATTTTTAGGATTTTAATACTGACCGCTTAGTACTCTGTCCTATCCTTTTCTATTTAGCTAGAGGTGCCTCTTTTGCTAAATCCTGTTTTCTGTCTGTGTGTGTCTTTACTCTTATATTCACAGTCAATATTTGTGGGGGGCTGCCCATCCTTTGGGGTTCTGCTCTGAGGCAAGATAGAATTCCCATTTCCATCTATAGGGGTATTTAGTCCTCCGGCTGTGTCGAGGTGTCTAGGATGTGTTAGGTACACCCCACGGCTACTTCTAGTTGCGGTGTCAGTTTAAGGTTTGCGGTCAGTACAGGTACCACCTACTCCAGAGAAAGTCTCATGCGGCTCCAAGGTCACCAGATCATAACAAACCACGTAGCGCAGACTGTCCAAAAGCAGATGGCGTTTGTGACTCCTCATCCTCCACCTCTTCCACAACCTCATCCCTTAGTTCTTTCAAGCAGGCAGATGAGGGGGATAGTCATGCTGACTAGTGCATTATCTGCACTCGCCATCCGTGTGGAATCATCGAAGGCACGCAAAACCTGGCAGATGTCCTTCATAGTGGCCCACTCAGTGGTTGTGAAGTCTGAACGGCGCACAGTGCGGCTTCTTTGCGCCTGATGCAGCTGGTACTCCATTACTGCTGGCTGCTGCTCACACAACCGCTCCAACATATGTAACGTAGAATTCCACCTGGTGGGTAGGTCACATATGATGCGATGTTCCGGAAGGCGAAATTGGCGCTGCAGAGCTGCAATGCACGATCTGGCAATGCTGGAACGCCGCAAGTGAGCACACTCTAGGCGGACCTTGTGCAGCAGTGCATCAAGATCCGGATAATCCCTCAAAAAACTCTGCACGACCAAGTTGAGCACATGTGCCAGACATGGGATGTGAGTGAGTTTGCCTAGGGCCAGAGCTGCCACAAGATTTCGGCCATTGTCACACACTACCATGCCTGGCTGGAGATTCGCTGAAACAAACCACATGTCGCTCTCCTGCTTGATGGCATTCCAGAGCTCCTGCACTGTGTGGCTTCGATTCCCCAAAGAAATTAATTTCAATATGGCCTGTTGACTTTTGGCCACAGCTGTGCTCATATCGGTCGTAACAGGTAAGTGTTCACGGGTCCATGTGGAGGTGGACTGTGACGGCTCCTGCAGCGCTGATTTAGAGGAACTTGAATATGAGGAGGAGTCACTGTGTACAGATTGGATTACTGTAATCCTTGGAGTTGGCAGAACACGCCCAGCGCCACTGTCACGATCTGTACCCGGCTCCACAACATTTACCCAATGGGCAGTGAGGGAAAGGTATTGTCCCTGTCCATGGTGACTGGTCCATGCATCGGTGGTGAGGTGGACCTTGCTACTGATGGCGTTTAGTAGCGCATGTTTAATGTTTCCCTCCACATGCTTTTGCAGGGCAGGGATGGCTTGCCTGCTGAAATAAAGCGGCTGGGCACGTTGTATTGTGGGACTGCCAATGCCATCATGTTACGGAAGCTATCAGTCTCCACCAGCCTGAATAACAGCATTTCAGGGGACAGTAGTTTTGCAATGCCAGCATTCAGAGCCTGTGCTCGGGGGTGGTTTGCCAAGAATGTCTGCCTTTTCTCCCATGCCTGTGCTACCGATGGCTGTAGACTGGGCTGGGAGTGTGAGGATGACTGGGAACGTGGTGCTGTGGGTGGAATTACACTGGGTCTCTGGACAACAGTGCCAGAGGTTCTTCCATGGCGATCCTGTGAGGAAGCCGAACCAGCTGTGAGTGAGCTGGAGGATGAGGCTACAACACGAGCTGAAGAGGTGGTAGGTGCCGCTGTAGGTTGGCCTAGGTCTTCAGTGTGTTTTTGTAACTCCACCGCATGCTTGGTCCGCTGTTGTGAATTCCGTTCTCGGGCTCCCTCCTGTGGTAGTGAGTGGTACTGTGTGAGTTTGTTCTTGGGCTCCCTCTGGTGGCCTTTAGTGATACGGCTGGTCTGTGGCTGGGCTCAGCTGCTTCATTTCCTGCTATGCTGTTCCTATTTAACTCACCTGGACCTTCATTTGTTGCCTGCTGTCGTTGTATTCAGTCCTGAGTCTGATCTCTCCTGGACCTTCCTTGTGACCTGTCTCCTGCTGGAGAAGCTAAGTCTTGCTTCTTCATTTTGCTCATTATTTCCTTGAAAACGTTTCTCTGTATAGGATGAGTTCAGTCCAGCTTTCTTTTATGTGATTTTTCGCTTGCTAGTTAGTTCTGGGGTGCAGAGTGCGCCCCTCACATCGTGAGTCGGTGTGGGGGTTCTTGTATTCTCTGCATGGTTAGTTTTTGATAGTTTTTGTACTGACCGCATAGATTCCTAGCTATCTTCTGTCTATCTAGTGTTAGCGGGCCTCATTTGCTAAACCTGTTTCATTTCTACGTTTGTATTTTCCCCTTAACTCACCGTTATTATTTGTGGGGGGCTGTCTAAAACTTTGGGGTTATTTCTCTGAGGCAAGTGAGGTCTTTGCTTTCTCTCTAGGGGTAGCTAGTTTCTCAGGCTGTGAAGAGGTTTTTAGGTAACGCTCCACGGCTGCCTTTAGTGTGTGTGGATAGGATCAGGATTGCGGTCAGTATAGCTTCCACATCCCCAGAACTTGTCCTAATACTCTGGCTTACATGTCAGGTCAGTTTTGTGATCCTACCACCGGATCATAACAGTCCGCACATGTTTCCACATATTTGTGGTATTGAGGTTGCTGACACTTTTCCCTCTTTTGACTTTCTTTCACACCTTGCATTTGACTAAGCAAATGTCATCTGCAACTGTGTCAAAAAAGGACCAGGCACTGCAAGTCTTGAGAGCTCCCGTTTTGGCTTTTGGAAGAGGCATGCTCCTAATGGGTGCCGAAGTGGAGGCTACAGGCAACGCAGTCTTCCCCCTCCCTCTCCCTCTTTGGGCCGTTCAGGGAATCTCTTCCTCAGAGCTGCTCCCATGACCTTCCTGTCCCTCACGAAATGATGGGTCAATGACCTCATCATCTACACTACCCTCTTCCACCAACTGCTTCTCCTGGGTAATCTCGACAGCACAGTACGCACCAGAAAGTGGCACCTGAGTCTCATCATCATCAGATGTGTACTGAGGTGTGCTGGCCGGAGGCACTGGCCCACCCACCTCCTCAGATTCAGAGAGACAAAGCAGTTGGGCATCACTGCATACTGGCTCTTCTTCCATTTCTCGAATGCTGCTTGGCTGGCCCCCACTTTCCAGGCCAAGAGATTCAGAGAACAGAAGTAGAGATGGCTCCTGTCCTGGGCTCTCTTTGGCAGGTGGTGAGGAGACAGATGGGTGCTCTTCAGTGCTCTGTGCCTGAGAGGATGTGGCACTATTTGAAGTCGATGCGTTAGCTGCCATCCATCCAACAGCGGCTTCAATTTGTTTGTCCCGCAGCAGCGGGGTTCAGCGAGCTCCAACAAAGCTGCGCATGAAGGACTGTTCCCTGCTAAAACTGGTGGATGATGAGTCACCGGTAGGGTTGAGCGACTTTTATTTTTATAGGATCGGGTCGGGTTTCACGAAACCTAACTTTCTCAAAAGTCGGGTCGAGTGAAATCGGCCGATCCTATAAAAAAAGTCGGGGTCGGGGTCGGCCGAAACCCAATGCACTGCAATGGGATACTATGGTTCCCAGGGTCTGAAGGAGAGGAAACTCTCCTTCAGGCTCTGGGATCCATATTTAAGTGTAAAATAAAGAATTAAAATAAAAAATATTGATATACTCACCCTCTGGCGCGCCCTGGTAGTAATTGGCATCTTCCGTTCCTAAGAATGGCGCTTGAAAGACCTTTCGATGACGTCACGGCTTGTGATTGGTCGCGGCGGCCCACGTGACCGCTCAACGACCAATCACAAGCCGTGACGTAATTCTCTCAGGTCCTAAATTCCTCATTCTAGGAATTTAGGCCATGAGAATTACGTCACTGCTTGTGATTGGTCGCTGAGCGGTCACGTGGGCCGCCGCGACCAATCAAAAGCCGTGACGTCATCGAAAGGTCCTTCACGCGCTCATTCTTAAGAAGGAAGTCTGCCGGAAAGAAGCCGAGGGTGAGTATATTCCTATTAGGTATATACTCACCCTCGGACGCGCCCTGCTTCTTTCCGGTAGCCTTCCTTCTTAAGAATGAGCGCGTTCAGGGCCTTTCGATGACGTCACAGCTTTTGATTGGTCGCGGCGGCCCACGTGACCGCTCAGCGACCAATCACAAGCCGTGACGTAATTCTCGTGGCCTAAATTCCTAGAATGAGGAATTTAGGACCTGAGAGAATTACGTCACGGCTTGTGATTGGTCGCTGAGCGGTCACGTGGGCCACCGCGACCAATCTCAAGCCGTGACGTAATCGAAAGGTCTTTCAAGCGAGATTCTTAGGAACGGAAGATGCCGGTTACCAGTGGCGATGTCCAGGCTGCGTCGGAGAGGTGAGTATAGCAATATTTTTTATTTTAATTCTTTATTTTACACTTAAATGTGGATTCCGATACCGATTTCCGATATCGCAAACATATCGGAACTCGGTATCGGAATTCCGATCCCAGATTCAGAAGATCGCCGACCTCATGGCCGACCCCACAAAGGGGTCGGGTCGGGTTTCATGAAACCCGACTTTGCCAAAAGTCGGCGACTTCTGAAAATGGCCGACCCGTTTCGCTCAACCCTAGTCACCGGTTCCCGCAGCAGGCCCAGAATCCCCACATCCTCTCCCTGCTCCACCTCCATGCCCACGTGCCTTACTCCCTGCCTTCTTCATCTTGGTAGACTGATAAAGATAGGCAGAAAAGTACTGAGGGCTTAGCGTGCTTATTCCTGAACAGCTGCTAACAGGAATAAGAAACACTAATTTTATCAAGTGTGGACTAGACTTTAATATGAGCTAATGTGGCCTACACAACAGTAAAGTGGAGTGTTTGGTGAACTTTATAAACTTTTTGTTTTATTTCCCAGAACACACTACAGAGTGAGCTTCACTCACACAAAGACCGTGCAGACAGCCATGAACGGCGCTGTAAGGCCAAAAAAAGCTCCTCTATGTAATCCTATATAGTGTTTTTCCACAATCTAGCAGGCTACGGATGGAAAGCCACTAATAGGGTAAATTTGAAAAAATGTGCAGCAGGCTGCACTAATTGAAAAAGGACAATGGAACGGTATGAGGCAGTGACGCACCCTGAGCTGAATACAACCGGCTGTGGTGGCAGAACAGACTACAGAGTGAGCTGCACTCACACAGAGACCATGCAGACAGCCGTGAAAGGCGCTGCAAGGCCAAAAAAGCTCCTCTATGTAATCCTAGTGTTTTTCCACAATCTAGCAGGATACGGATGGAAAGTGTTATGATCCGGTGACCCTGGAGCCGCATGAGACAATCTCTGGAGTAGGTGGTACCTGTACTGACCGCAAACCCTAAACTGACACCGCAACTAGAAGTAGCCGTGGGGTGTACCTAACACGGCCTAGACACCTCGACACAGCCGGAGGACTAAATACCCCTATAGTTGAAAATGGGAATTCTATCTTGCCTCAGAGTAGAACCCCAAAGGATAAACAGCCCCCCACAAATATTGACTGTGAGTATAAGAGGAAAGACGCACGCAGGCAGAAAACAGGATTTAGCAAAAGAGGCACTTCTAGCTAAATAGAAAAGGATAGGACAGAATTCTAAGCGGTCAGCATTAAAACCCTAAAAATATCCACAGCAGATAATACAAATATTCAACATCTAACTAAAGACATAGAATGTACATCTGCATCTCCAGAGAATCCAGCATGACTGAAAAATCCAAACAAAGTCAAAGCTGGACAAAAACAATAAATTGCACTGAACTGTAAAGCACACTGCATGTGTGCTACAGAGACAAAAAAACAGACACTTATCAGCTGAATTGACAGCAGGGCATGAGGAGCCAGACAGAGATGCAATCCCTCCAAGAACAATGGACAACTGGCAGGGACTCATGGATCCTGCACACCTAAATACCTAATAGAGCTGCAATCAGCAGAAACACCTGCCCTGGATTACAACCCAGAGACAACTGCACTACCACTAACAACCACAGGAGGGAGCCCAAGAGCAGAATTCACAACAGGAAAACCACTAATAGGACAAATTTGAAAAAATGTGCAGCAGGCTGCACTAATTGCAAAAAGGACAATGGAACGGTATGAGGCAGTGACACACCCTGAGCTGAATACAACCGGCTGTGGCGGCAGAACACACTACAGAGTAAGCTGCACTCACACAGAGACCATGCAGACAGCCGTGAACGGCGCTTCAAGGCCAAAAAAAGCTCCTCTATGTAATCCTATATAGTGTTTTTCCACAATCTAGCAGGATACGGATGGAAAGCCACTAATAGGATAAATTTGAAAAAATGTGCAGCAGGCTGCACTAATTGCAAAAAGGACAATGGAACGGTATGAGGCAGTGATGCACCCTGAGCTGGCTACAACCAGCGGTGGCTGCAGACCAGACTACAGAGTGAGCTGCACTCACACAGACACCTTGCAGACAGCCGTGAACAGCGCTGCAAGGCAAAAGCAAGGTTCTCACACAGCGGTTGCTAAATTAGCCTGGGTAAAGCACAATGAAGCAAATCGCTAGCTCTAAACTGGCCCTCAGTCAGAACACAGCATCCTGTCCCTAACTGAATTCACAGCAGAGTGAACCCAAAATGGCGGCGGAGACCTTTATAATGCATCATGACATCATTTCAGCAGCCAATCACAGCCATGCCAGTAGTTACATGCCTAACATGCAGAACAGGATGTGCCCACACTTCTAATGATTCCTCATTGGCTGAATTCTGGCTCTTTGAATTATGTGAACTTCCAATTCCGGTATCCGATATACTGAAAGTATCGGAACTCAGTATCGGCATTCCGATACCGTGAATATCGGCCGATACCAGATACTTGCGGTATCGGAATGCTCAACACTACTCCTGACTCTTACTGAAACTTGGATCCAGCAGTCAGACACCACCGCTGCTGCTGCTCTTTCATATGGTGGACTATACTTCTCTCATACCCCAAGATCGGACAACAGAGCAGGTGGAGGTCTGCTCTTATCACCCAAATGTACTCTCCAGGTTATCCCTCAAGTACCCTCACTTGTTTTCGCTTCTTTTGAGGTCCATGCTGTCAGACTCTTCATCCCCTTCTCCATTCGAGTGGCGGTGGTGTGTCGTCCGCAAGGCTCCTCCCATCAGTTCCTGGATCATTTTGCCACCTGGCTTCCACACTTTCTCTCCTGTGATATCCCCACCCTCATCACGGATGATTTCAACATCCCCATTGCTTTTCCCTTCTCCCCATCTTCTACTCACTTTTTATCTGTAACCTCCTCCTTCAGCCTTTCGCAGCTTACTAAGTCTCCAACGCATGAAGACAGAAACTCCCTCAACTTGGTCTTCTCTCGCCTTTGCTCAGTGGATGATTTCACAAACTTCCCTCTCCCGCTCTCTGACCACAACCTTCTTTCATTCTCCATCAATAACTGCCATCCTGCTCAGGTCACCCCTAATTTCCAGACATATAGAAATATACAGTTCATTAACACCCAGAAACTTATGAAGAACTTGCAGTTATCACTGTTCCCTATCTCATCCCTCTCATGTCCTGATTCTACACTGAAGCATTACAATGAAACACTGCAACATGCCCTGGATGAAGTTGCACCTCTTATACATAGAACATCAAAGCACAGATGCCAACAACCCTGGCACACGCTGTGACGGGGTGTATGGCAGAGCAGGAAGGGACAACAGGCCTAGGGACGATCCAACAAGATTTATTAAAGCAGGGAGCATATAACATCAAATATCCATAATGTCCTTCAAGTCCACGAGAAGTCCACAATAAGTCCAAGTAAAGAAATAGATCTGGAGGTGCTGTCCAGTAATCCCGCACCCGATAAACGAAACAATAGTCCTTCCACGAGTCCAACAGAGCAGATTCGGGGGCACCTCCCGATAATCCTTGTGCCAGCTAACAAAGCAATAGTCCACACGAGTCCAAGGGATCCCAAAACAATCTCACGAACGACGAGATATGTCCTCAGCTCAAGTCTCGCCCCGTTCGCTTCCACATTCACAGATGGACGTGGGGTCTTGCCTCAGCTAAGAATCTCCACTCCTCCACTCCTCCTTTAAGGATCAACTCACATCTGATCTCAAAAATAAGAATGGATTGTCTGAGCTCCTGGGATCCACCCATGAAGGGGGGTAGGGGTCACACCTTCTATTCAATGGTTGGGTCCACCAGAAGATTCTAGACTGGTCGGCTCCGCTTAGTCTATCTAGTATGTACATTTGACCAGCCACCTGCTGTGAGGAAGGAATGGCTATTCTTCACTAGTGGTGTTGACAAAGCTTAATTACATTATAGCTTAGGGCTGCAAGTATTGGGGGAAGGAGACATATTGTTACAGGTGAACTCAAAGCACAAGAAAATACATAAATTACAGCTAATAGAAACCAGAGAACAGTTACATACATTAAATGGCATATTATTCAAATACAGGACAGGGCAAAAGTACATATCATGACACACGCTGCAAACAGGTTTCCTGCAGTGGTGTTCTAGGTGCGCCGAATGTCTGTGGAGAAAGTCCAATCTACCCAAAGATTTCATCCATTATAAGTTTATGCTTAAAACATACAACACTGCCCTTCACCTCTTCAAACAAACCTATTTCAACACCCTCATCACCTCAATATCCAATAACACAAAATGTCTCTTTGACTCATTTCATTCCCTACTCAAACCAAGAGTGCAGGCCCCAACCACGGATCTCCGCGCTGATGATCTGGCCAATTATTTCATAGAAAAAAATGATCATATCCGAAAGGAAATTATCTCCCAATCCCCTCATACCATGCACTGTCCTCCCTCCCCAACTGCATTTAGCTTACTCCCTGACTTTGAACCAGTCACAGAAGAAGAAGTAATCAGGCTCCTTGCATCTTCTCGCTTAAGCACTTGCACCAGTGAGCTCATTCCGTCACATCTCCTCCAGTCCCTTTCTCCCTGCTGTCACCACTCATCCAACAAAAATATTCAACCTCTCTCTCTCTTCGGGTATCTTTCCCTCCTCATTTAAGCATGCCATCATACATCCATTACTTAAAAAAACATCCCTCGACCAAAACTGTGCCGCTAACTATAGACCTGACTCTAATCTTCCCTTCATCTCTAAACTCCTGGAACACCTGGTCCAGTCCCATCTTATCTGCTCTGTCTCAGATAACTCTCTAATCGACCCTCTACAATCTGGTTTCCGCTCTTTACACTCTACCAAAACTGCCCTTACTAAAGTCTTGAATAATCTACTAACAACTAAATCTAATGGTCACTACTCCATGCAAATTCTCATGCATTTCTGCTGCATTCAACACTGTGGATCATCAGCTCCTCCTCACTATGCTCCGTTCCATCGGCCTCAAGGACACCGTTCTCTCCTGGTTCTCCTCCTATCTATCTGACCTCTCCTTCACTGTATCTTTTGCTGGCTCCTCTTCCTCTTACATTCCCCTTACTGTTTAGGCTCCTCAAGGATCAGTTCTAGGCCTCCTCCTCTTCTCTTTGTATACTGCCCCTATTGGTCAAACAATCAGTAGATTTGGTTTCCAGTACCATCTCTATGCTGATGACACCCAATTATACACTTCTTCTCTTGATATCACGCCTGCCTTTTTAGAAAACACCAGTAATTGTCTTTTCACGGTCTCTAACATCATGTCCTCCCTTTATTTGAAACTGAACCTGTCAAAAACTGAACTCTTGTGTTTCCTCCCTCTACTAATGTACCTACGCAAGACATTGCAATTTCCGTGTGTGGATCCACCATTACTCCGAGTCACAAATCCCACTGGATATGTCAGGGATCCCACCAATATGTCACAGATCACGGGGAAGATACCTTTATCATACCCACCACTCACACCAATTTGTCATGAACCGGGGTTGTTTGATTGCCCCTGGTTCTTTCTGAAGGGGATTTATCTACTGTATATCCCACTTCCCAGTTCCGGTTTGGAACTTGCAGCTCTCTGGGCCCCCCTTACCCTCAGGTCAGTCAGGGTACTGCACCAAGGATAATTATTCACCAGAAAGGCTGCCTGCTATGTACTGGCGATTGGGCATGCTGCAGCGAGGGCGATATAACTACTCCCAGTCAGGTGGGAACAATGATTATCAACGCTGCCGGTCACTGCAAAGACTCCCAAGTGCACAGGACGAATTCTGCTGCCACCAGCTCCGATTCTCTTAATTGTTAACGTGTCTGGAGCCAACCCAAATCAGTAGCGTAATTCACCTCAGAGGACGTGACAGTTCGTTATAGAAAAAGGAGAGACAAGCTAGGAATTTTATATTTTACTCCACAAAAAGTTAGGCAGTGTTTACAGAGGTATGAAAAGATATTATAAAGGAGACAAATCATATGTACAATACAATTACAAATAAAAAAAAGGATTAAAATTGAAAAGAACAGTTACAGGTCGTTATGTCATTTCATCATCATGGCTGGCCGTGTGCTGAGGAGGAGGGGCTACATCTAGATGCTTCACACATCTGTACAGCAGCTAGACCCCGGACAAAAGACACGTGAAGACTGTTTTCTTCACTACTTATTTCCTAGCCTAAAACCCAGGCACTCCCCCTGTGGTGACCTCACTTTGAGGCTGAAAATCTCCCCTTTTACTTAGTGTTATGGCAATCAGTTTTCTACCTAGCTCGCTGTATGAATCTCGTATACAAAATACACCAGGATCACAAGGTGCACCACGTCGGGGTGATTCTTTTTAGCGTAAATACGGCATAGTTACATGACCCGCTTACGGAGAAACCAGCACTTTGCACTCGTTGGGTTTAGCTTCTAGCTATTTCAGGGAGTTATAGATCCCTCGATGGACATCCGAAATATATAATTCTTATATCTCTAGCCCGGATCGGTGCCCCTATATATCACTTTAATAGACCAAAGAATTTCATGCTTTCTATACTAGTTTTGGCCAGTACCAGGTGGGAGAGGGAATGAGTAGTGTTCACAGAGTCTGGTATTTGCAGCACAGAGCTATATAAATTCTTGTGGGAGGAGGGAAACTGAGGGGTTTTGAATTACACACACAGGCAGCAGGCAGAGAAGAGGGGGAGTCGGAATGGCCCACAGCGTGTGTTTGCCATGGAACCTTCTAGAACTAAACTCACAATATATGGCACAATATGGCATTTTTACATTATCGTGACACTCCCCAGCAACATGCCTGCTGTCTTGGGGTCATACTTGATTCAGAGCTTTCATTCACCCCCACATCCGATCACTGGCTCGCTCTTGTTATCTGCACCTCAAAAACATTTCTAGAATTCGACCCTTTCTTACTTTCGATTCTGCAAAAATTCTCACTGTTACTCTTATTCATTCTCGTCTGGACTATCGTAACTCTCTACTATTTGGCTCCCTCTTACCAAACTCTCCCCTCTCCAATCTGTCTTGAATGCTGCAGCCAGGATCATATTCCTCACCAATCGTTACACCGATGCCTCTACCTTGTGCCAGTCATTACACTGGTTACCCATCCACTCTATAATCCAGTACAAACTTATTACCCTCACCCACAGAGCATTCCATGGCTCAGCACAACCCTACATCTCCTCCCTTGTCTCAGTCTACCACCCTACCCATGCCTCCGTTCTGCTAATAACCTGAGTTTAGCATCCTCAATAATTAGAACCTCCCACTCCCGTCTCCAAGACTTTTCACATGCTGAGCCAATTATTTGGAATGCACTACTCAGATGCATATGATTAATCCCCACAGTTTTAAGCGTGCCCTAAAAATGCACTTGTTCAGACTGGCCTACCATCTGAACGCATTAACCTAACTATCCCTGTTTTGCCCTTTCAAAATTTTTACCATTACCAGATTTCTTGCATCATGTTCTCACACGCTTTATACATTTAACAGCCCTCTGTGTCTGTACTGTTACATACTTAGGCTGATAACCAGTTTATGCAGCTTTACATGAACACCTGATTCTTACACTTTGGCTGGTCCGAACTATGAAAGCAATTGGTACCATCCACCTTTTGTGTATCCCCTTTTCCTCACAGATTGTAAGCTTGTGAGCAGGTCCCTCATTCCTCTTAGTGTCTGTTTTGATCTATGTGTTTGTTGTCATGCTGTAATGTCTATTGTATGTACAAGTCCCCTCTAAAATGTAAAGTGCTGCGGAATATGTTGGCGCTATAGAAATAAATTTATTATTATTATTATGTGTAAGTGTCTCAAGTAGGTGTGCAAATTGTTACCATACGTACTGGAGACACTGATATATGAAGAGGACCACAGAATAGGAGTGCATGACATTTTGTGGACCATGGGCCACATTTTCATACTGAACCAATTTAAAGGGGTTCTTACATGAATATATCACCAGAACCACCATCAGTACATTAATATTACACCACCAGAAGTTTTGAGTATTTGATGATGATTTGAAGAGTTTCTGCTCCAAAAAATAAAGTGTGAACATACACTAAGTATGAGGTTTTTTTAGCAGAATTTCACCAAATTCTTCTACTAATCCTTATAATAATTAATAAGTTTTGAAGTTTTTTAAAGTTTTAGCATAGCCATTATGTGATTTATTTTACTCACTTACAATAGTGTTCAAAATTAGAGATAAGCGAATATTTCAATGTTTGGTTCAGATTACGTTCGCCGAATTTGCAATATTCGCCAATTAATTCAAATATTAGTTTTCTAGACTATCATTGTCAGAAAAATTTAAGGATAGTAACACGGGTAGTTAAGTCCAAGGATGTGGAGGCCTGACGGTCTCGGAGGCCTACTGCTACAGGCAACACGCATGATGGAGACCCATGTCATGATATGTACTTTTGCCCTGTCCTGTATTTAAATAATATGCCATTTGATGTATATAACTGTTCTCTGTTTTCTATTAGCTGTAATTTATGTATTTTCTTGTGCTGTGAGTTCACCTGTAACAATATGTCTCCTTCCCGCAATACTTGCAGCCCTAAGCTATAATGTAATTAAGCTTTGTCAACATCACTAGTGAAGGAATAGCCATTCTTCCTCACAGCAGGTGGCTAGTCAAATGTACATACTAGATAGACTAAGCGGAGCCGACCAGTCTAGAATCTTCTGGTGGACCCAACCATTGAATAGAAGGTGTGACCCCCTACCCCCTTCATGGGCGGATCCCAGGAGCTCAGACAATCCATTTATATTTTTGAGATCAGATGTGAGTTAATACTTAAAGGAGAAGGAGTGGGGATTCTTAGCTGAGGCAAGACCCCACTGTGACTGCGGAAGGGAACAGGGCGAGACTTGAGCTGAGGACATATCTCGTCGTTCGTGAGATTGTTTTGGGATCCCTTGGACTCGTGTGGACTATTGCTTTGTTAGCTGGCACAAGGATTATCGGGAGGTGCCCCCGAATCTATTCTGTTGGACTCGTGGAAGGACTATTGTTTCGTTTATCGGGTGCGGGATTACTGGAAAGCACCTCCAGATCTGTTTCTTTACTTGGACTTATTGTGGACTTCTCGTGGATTTGAAGGACATTATGGATATTTGATGTTGTATGCTCCCTGCTTTAATAAATCTCGTTCGATCGTCCCTCGGCCTGTTGTCCCTTCCTGCTCTGCTGTATACCCTGTCACACCCAACCATGAGTGTTCACATTTCCAAAAATTATTGGCAGACACCACCCACCTGTGTGCCTCTATGTTCACGCCAACTGGGATGTAACACCTCATCATCATCATCCTGTGTGTTATCACATTCCTTGCCATTGAGTCACCCTCCTCTTCTTGCCCTGACAGCACAGTACAGTCCCTGTGAGCCTCAGATATTTTAGTCTCATCAGGATCACCCGCCCCCCCAGGAGTTAACGTCTGATGACGAGGGTCAGGATGCTGTTTGCACCATACATCTTCCTGCCCCGGATCCAAGCTAAAAAAATTTTAGGCATCGATGCACATTTCCTCCTCTTGACTCTGTGAAGCTTTTGCGTACACTTATGATGAACATGACATAGAATGTGTGAACAGCTCTTCAGACTCACTCATCTGTGGTTCCGTACAGTCAGTTGAACGTTTGGATAATTGGGACGTTGGGGAAGCAAGGGAAATTTGGGTGCCACCTCTGTGGACTGTACTGGGTGTGAAGTTGAGGTGGAGGAAGTGGAAAGGCCACTTGAAGCTGCACTTGCCATCCACTCGAGTACATGCTGTTTTGGGGCATCATCAACAAGGCGTACCACTGTGTGTCTGCCAAAGAAAGGTAGTGGTGTAGCCTGTCCAGTAACATAAGTTGTCAGTTGTCTTTGCATAGAACGTGATGTTGCTTCACTAGTGCTTTCACAAACATTACCACCTACCCCACGTACACCTTGAACACCTAGCCTAATTCACCTTCCACCACGACCTTGCTTTTTCCCAATCATGTTGCTCAGATAGTGTGGTTGGAGTTCAGTATTAATAATCAAAAATTAGATTTTAAAGTCTTCACCACCTCTGCAAACAGCTGAATTTCAGCGACAGTAAATTCAAAGTTGAAATATGGCATGCTGTATTGTGTTAGTCACAGAAACAATATTTTATTTTTGGACAAATGATCAGGGCTCTATAACACACTAGATGCTACAAACTATTTTTAAACTCATGTCCCTTACTGTAGGACATTAATAACAGAAGAATTTGTTTGTGGAATATGTATCAGGCCTCTATAACACACTAGATGCTACAAACTAATTTTCAAGTCAGGTCCCTTACTGTATGACGTTAATAACAGAAAAATTTGCTTGTGGCCTATGTATTAGGCCTCTAGAACACACTAGATGCTAAAAGTATTTTTCAAATCAGATCCCTTACTGTATGACATTATTAACACAATAATTTTTTGTGGCCTCTGTATCAGGCCTCTAGAACACACTAGATGCTACAAACTATTTTTAAACTCAGGTCCATTACTGTATGACATTAATAGCAGAATAATTTGTTTTTGGCCTTGAAATTGTGTGGTACAGCGGGTTGTCTAACTTTTTGTAACCGAAAAAATATATATTTTTTAATGTGTCTTAGGTCTGCAGACCATTTCATATCATTGCCACAAAATGACTACGTGGAATACAGCAGGTTGTTTCACATTTAGCCACTGAAAAAATTGTCATTTTTTTTTAATGTGCCTTAGGTCTGCAGACAGTTTAATTTCATTCTCCTATTCTCTACATATATTTCATGTTCATTCCCCACCTATAAGGCACAGGGAATATAATATACACCTGTTTATATGGGATATGTGTTAATTCCCCTATTATCTACATATATTTCATGTTCATTCCCCACCTATCAGGCTCAGGGAATATAATATCCACCTGTTTATATGGGATATGTGTTCATTCTCCTATTATCTACATATATTTCACGTTCATTCCCCACCTATCAGGCTCAGGGAATATAATATCCACCTGTTTATATGGGATATGTGTTCATTCCCCTATTATCTACATATATTTCACGTTCATTCCCCACCTATCAGGCTCAGGGAATATAATATACACCTGTTTATATGGGATATGTGTTCATTCCCCTATTATCTACATATATTTCATGTTCATTCCCCACCTATCAGGCTCAGGGAATATAATATACACCTGTTTATATGGGATATGTGTTCATTCCTCTATTATCTACATATATTTCATGTTCATTCCCCACCTATCAGGCACAGGGAATATAATATCCACCTGTTTATATGGGATCTGTGATCATTCTCCTATTATCTACATATATTTCATGTTCATTCCCCACCTATCAGGCACAGGGAATATAATATACATCTGTTATTATGGGATATGTGATCATTCCCCTATTCTCTACATATATTTCATGTTCATTCCCCACCTATCAGGCTCAGGGAATATAATATACACCTGTTTATAAGGCATATGTGTTCATTCCCCTATTCTCTACATATATTTCATCTTCATTCCCCACCTATCAGGCACAGGGAATATAATATACACCTGTTTATAAGGCATATGTGTTCATTCTCCTATTCTATACATATATTTCATGTTCATTCCCCACCTATCAGGCACAGGGAACATAATATACACCTGTTTATATGGGATATGTGTTCATTCTCCTATTTTCTACATATATTTCATGTTCATTCCCCACCTATCAGGCTCAGGGAATATAATATATACCTGTTTATATAGGATATGTGTTCATTCTCCTATTCTCTACATATATTTCATGTTCATTCCCCACCTATCAGGCTCAGGGAATATAATATACCTGTTTATATGCGATATGTGTTCATTCCCCTATTTTCTACATATATTTCATGTTCATTCCCCACCTATCAGGCTCGGGGAATATAATATACACCTGTTTATATGGGATTTGTGTTCATTCCCCTATTCTCTACATATATTTCATGTTCATTCCCCACCTATCAGGCTCAGGGAATATAATATACACCTGTTTATATGGGATATGTGTTCATTCCCCTATTATCTACATATATTTCATGTTCATTCCTCACCTATCAGGCTCAGGGAATATAGTATACACCTGTTTATATGGGATATGTGTTGATTTCCTAATTGTCTACATACAATTCATGTTCAGTTCATATCCAAGATGCATAAGAAATCTATAACACCTCTCCATCTCTTAAGTTATTATGTTCATTCTTTTTATTTATTCCTTTTCTTCATTCTTTTTAGTATGTCCCACCTATAAGTACTGAAGGGGTCAATTTGACCCCATACATAAAAAAAGTAGTAGGCAAGTCTCCTAATAACAAATACATATGAGACTACTCTGATGAAGAATGGTGACATCACTCTTAGGCTACTTTCACACTAGCGTTTTTTTGCATACGTCGCAATGCGTCGTTTTGGCGAAAAAACGCATCCTGCAAAGTTGTCTGCAGGATGCGTTTTTTCCCCATAGATTTACATTGGCGACGCATTGCGACGTATGCACACACGTTGCAACCATCGTGCGACGGTTGCGTCGTGTTTTGGCGGACCGCCGGTAGCAAAAAACTTTACATGCAAGGTTTTTTTGGGCCGACGGTCCACCATTTCCGACCGCGCATGCGCAGCCGGAACTCCGCCCCCACCTCCCCACACCTCACAATGGGGCAGCAGATGCGTGGAAAAACAGCATACGCTGCTCTTGTGCGGCACATTCACTGCTAGCATCGGTACGTCGGCCCGACGCACTGCGACGGGCCTAGTACGACGCTAGTGTGAAAGTAGCCTTACAGTTTACCAAGGTAAGCCAAATAAGAATGTCATTTTGCTCAGTAGTCTTCACCCAGATGTAGCAGTTGGAAACGACAAGAAAAAAAAACGGAAACTGTACAATTTTACAATAAAACAAAGGTTGGAGTGGACACAGTAGACCAGATGGCTCGAAAGTACACCACAAAATCTGGAAGCCGCCTATGGCCTGTTCAGGTGTTTTGTAATGTACTTGATTTAGCAGCTATAAACGCAACTATACTCTATAAAACAGCAACTGGGAGTAAAATTAGCAGATGGGAGTTCATTCTTCAGCTTCATGCTATGACCATGTAAAAGGAAAATGCGTGCTGTACTTGATCTTAACACTAGTGTTGAGCATTCCGATACCGCAAGTATCGGGTATCGGCCGATACTTGCGGTATCGGAATTCCGATACCGGGATTCCGATACTTGGCGCGTATCGGATACCGGAATCGGAAGTTCCATGATTCAAAATTCAGAAATTCAGCCAATGAGAAAGATTCCAAGTGTGGGCACATCCTGTTTAGCATGGAGGGCATGAAACTACTGGCAAGGCTGTGATTGGCTGCTTAAATGATGTCATGATGCAGTTTAAAAGTCGCTGGCGCCATTTTGCGATCACTCTGCTGTGAATTCAGTTAGTGACAGGACGCTGTTTGCTGACTGAGGGACAGTTTAGAGATAGCGATTTGCTTCTTTGTGCTTTCCAAAGGCTAATTTAGCAACCGCTGTGTTCACCTACTAATCACCTTCCTTTTGCCTTGTAGCGCTGTTTTCACAGCGATCTGCAAGGTCTCTCTGTGTGTGTGTGTGAGTGCAGCCCACTCTCTAGTCTGAGTGCAGCCACATAGGCCATCCATAGCTGGTTGTATTCAGTTCAGGGAGGGTGGTTCATTGCCTCATACTGTCCTTTTTTTTTTTTTTTTTGAAGTAGTGCAGGCTGCTGCACATTTTTTCCAAAAATTCCTATTAGTGTCTTTCCACCCGTCTCCAGCTAATTTGTGGAAAAACACTACATAGGATAAAGTAGAGGAGGGTTTTTGGGCCTTGCAGCGCCGTTTACGGCTGTCTGCACGGTCTCCGTGTGACTGCAGCTCGCCCTGTAGTCTGTGAGCAGCCGTAGCTTGGTTGTCTCCAGCTCAGGGTTGTTCATTGCGTCATACCGCCAAATCAATTTTCATTTTGTTTTCAAGTAGTGTAGTCTGCTGCTAATTAATTTAAAAAAATCCTATTAGTGTCTTTCCACCCGTTTCCAGCTAATTTGTGGAAAAACACTACATAGGATAAAGTAGAGGAGGGTTTTTGGGCCTTGCAGCGCCGTTTACGGCTGTCTGCACGGTCTCCGTGTGACTGCAGCTCGCCCTGTAGTCTGTGAGCAGCCGTAGCTTGGTTGTCTCCAGCTCAGGGTTGTTCACTGCGTCATACCGCCAAATCAATTTTCATTTTGTTTTCAAGTAGTGTAGTCTGCTGCTAATTAATTTAAAAAAATCCTATTAGTGTCTTTCCACCCGTCTCCAGCTAATTTGTGGAAAAACACTACATAGGATAAAGTAGAGGAGGGTTTTTGGGCCTTGCAGCGCCGTTTACGTCTGTCTGCACGGTCTCCGTGTGACTGCAGCTCTATCCGTTGTCAGTTCAGCCCCAAAAAAATAAATAAATAATAAAGTTCACCAAACACACCAGTTACACCACTTTACATTTGTGTAGGCCACATTAGCTCATATTCAAGTCTAGTCCACACTTTAGAAAATTAGTGTGTCTTATACCTGTTAGGAGGAGTTGCTCAGGAATAAGCACACAAAGCCGTTAGTACTTTTCTGCTTATCTTTATCAGTCAACCAAGATGAAGAAGGCAGTGAGTAAGGCACGTGGGCGTGGGCGTGGGCGCGGAGCAGGGAGGGGACGTGGGGATTCTGTGCCTGCTGCGGGCACCGGTGAGTCATCAGCACCCACTTTCACAAGGGAACAGTCGTTCATGCGCAGCTTTGTCGCCGAGCGCCGTACACCGCTGCTGCGTGAAGACCAAATTGAAGCCGTTGTGGGATGGATGGCAGCTAATGCATCAACTTCCATTAGTGCCACATCCTCTCAGACACAGAGCACTGGAGAGCAGCCATCTGTCTCTTCACCACCTGCAAAATTGCCAGGCAGACAGAGATCCCAGGACAGGAGCAGTCTCTACTTCTGTTCTCTGAATCATCTCTTGGCTTGGAAACAGGGGGCCAGCCAAGCAGCATTGGAGAAATGGAAGAAGAGGCAGGGTGCAGTGATGCCCAACCGCTTTTTCTGTCTTCCTCTGAAGAGGCGGGTGGGCCAGTGGCTCCGGTCACCACCTCGCAGGCCGCATCAGCTGATGATGACACTCAGGTGCCACTTACTGGTGCGTGCTCTGCTGCTGAGACTACCCAGGAGGAGCAGTTGGGGGCAGAGGGTAGTGTAGATGATGAGGTCCTTGACCCATCTTGGCGTCAGGGACAGGAAGGTGGTGGGAGCAGCTCTGAGGAAGAGATTCCCCGTACGGCCCAAAGAGGGAGAGGGAGGGGGAAGACTGCGGATCCTGCAGCCTCCGCTTTGGCACCCGTAAGGAGCATGTCTCTTCCAAAAGTCAAAAGGGGGGCTCCCAAGACTTGCAGTGCCTGGTCCTTTTTTGACACAGTTGCAGATGACATTTGCTATGTCAGATGCAAGGTGTGTCATCAAAAAATCAAAAGAGGTCAAAAAGTCGCCAACCTCAATACCTCCAACATGTGGAAACATGTGCGCAACAGGCACCCGGCGGAGTTAGACAAACACACTGAAGAGCTAGGCCAACCAACAGCGGCAGCTACCACCTCTTCAGCTCGTGTTGCCTCTTCCTCTAGCTCACACGCAGCTGGTTCGGCTTCCTCCCAGGATCGCCGTGGAAGAACCTCTGGCCCTGTTGTCCAGAGACCCGCTGTCATTCCACCCGCAGCACCACTTTCCCAGTCATCCACACACTCCCAGCCCAGTCTACAGCCATCGGTAGTACAGGCATGGGAGAAAAGGCGGCCTTTCTCGTCAAACCACCCACGAGCACAGGCTCTGACTGCAGGCATTGCCAAACTTCTGTCACTGGAAATGCTGTCATTCAGGCTGGTGGAGACTGACAGCTTCCGTGACTTGATGTCATTGGCAGTCCCACAGTACAATGTGCCCAGCCGCTTTTACTTCAGCAGGCAAGCCGTCCCTGCCCTGCACAAGCATGTGGAGGGACACATAAAACACGCGCTACTGAACGCCGTCAGTAGCAAGGTCCACCTCACCACCGATGCGTGGACCAGTCAACATGGACAGGGGCGATACCTTTCCCTCACTGCCCATTGGGTTAATGTAGTTGAGCCGGGTACAGACCGTGCGAGTGGCGCAGGACGTGTCCTGCCCACTCCAAGGATTGCAGGAATCCATTCTGTACGCATTGACTCCTCCTCTTACACCAGTTCCTCAGAATCATCGCTGCAGGAGCCGTCACAGTCCACCTCCACATGGACCCGTGATGAACGTGTACCTGTTACGACCGACATGAGCACAGCCGTGGCCAAACGTCAACAGGCCGTCTTGAAATTAATTTTTTGGGGGAATCGTAGCCACACAGCGCAGGAGCTCTGGAATGCCATCAAGCAGGAGAGCGATGTGTGGTTTGAGCCAGCGAATCTCCAGCCAGGCATGGTAGTGTGTGATAATGGCCGAAATCTGGTGGCAGCCCTGGGCCTCGGCAACCTCACTCACATCCCATGTCTGGCACATGTGCTCAATTTGGTCGTGCAGAGTTTTTTGAGGGACTATCCGGATCTTGATGCACTGCTGCACAAGGTCCGCCTAGAGTGTGCTCACTTGCGGCGTTCCAGCACGGCAAAAGCGCGCATTGCGGCTCTGCAGCGCCGACACCGCCTGCCGGAACATCGCATCATATGTGACCTACCTACCAGGTGGAATTCCACGTTACATATGTTGGAGCGGTTGTGTGAGCAGCAGCAAGCTGTAATGGAGTACCAGCTGTATCAGGCGCAAAAAAGTCGCAGTCAGCGCCGTACAGACTTCACAACCACAGAGTGGGCCACTATGAAGGATGTCTGCCAGGTTTTGCGTCCCTTTGATTATTCCACGCGGATGGCGAGTGCAGATGATGCACTAGTCAGCATGACTGTCCCCCTTATCTGCCTGCTTGAAAAATCACTGCAAGCGCTAAGGGATGATGTTGTGGAAGAGGTGGAGGATGAGGATTCACCACTTCCATCATCTTCTGGACAGTCAGCGCCACGTGGTTCCTCACAAACGCGTAGGCAGGGGACAGTTTGTGAGGAGGATGAGGAGGAGTCAATGGAGGAGGAAGACATCCGTCCAGAGGAGGGAGTTACACAATTGTCCAGTACTCAGTGTGTACAGCGAGGGTGGGGTGATGACGAGCGGGCAGAGATCACGCCTCCAGCTGGGGACAGCGTTTCTTGGGCAGTTGGCAGTCTGCAGCACATGGTGGATTACATGCTGCAGTGCCTGAGAAACGACCGCCGCATCGACCACATTCTCAACATGTCTGATTATTGGGTGTTCACCCTCCTCGATCCTCGCTACCGGGACAACGTAGAAAGCCTCATCACACCGTTGAACCGGGAGCGAAAAATGCGGGAGTACCAAGACACACTGGTCAGTTCCATCATCTTCTCCATTCCAACTGAGAGAAGTGCTGCTACTGCATTCCAAAGCAGCTCAGTGCGTCCAGGCAGTGGTGGAGGCTCTGCACAAAGAGGGAGCAGAAGCAGTGCCTCTGCCCAAGGCAAGACCAGTATGGCCCAACTGTGGCACAGTTTTGTGTGCCCCCCACAAAAGTCTACACCATCACAGACGGCTCCAGTCAGCAGGAGGCAACGGTTCCGTCAGATGGTGACAGACTACATGTCTTGCCCTCTTGCTGTACTCCCAGACGGCTCTTCCCCTTTCAAGTTTTGGGTCTCAAAGCTGGATACATGGCCAGAGCTAAGCCAGTATGCATTGGAGGTGCTGTCTTGCCCTGCGGCCAGTGTATTATCGGAACGTGTCTTTAGTGCTGCAGGTGGTGTACTAACTGACCGTCGCATGCGACTATCCTCCGATAACGTTGACCGGCTTACTTTCCTGAAAATGAACAAGGCCTGGATCTCGCAGGAATTTGCCACTCCTCCTCCTGATTAAATAATTAGGTCACTGTATACGTTATCCAGGTCTCCTGTTGTGTTCATCTTTCTACCACCTGAACTTAAATTCCTGGGCTCCAACACCGCCAGTTGAGGCTCAGACGTGCCGTCTGCACAGTCAAAACATACGACCCAGTGTTATTGGGTTTCAGTAACGTCAGCTGATCCCCAGCTGTGTAGCCGGCAATGTGTCATGCGACCGCCACGCTGACACAACAACTGAAATGTAAGGGAATCTGTCCCCCCCCCCCCCAAGGCGTTTGTTACTGAAAGAGCCACCTTGTGCAGCAGTAATGCTGCACAAGGAAAAAGGTAGCTATTTTGGTTTTGCTCCTTGCACACGCAAAACTTAACACTTATAAAATGTGTCCACTGATACCGTAAAACCGTCCCGGAGGTGGGACTTTCCTTCGTAATATGACGCAGCACAGCCGTCATTCCTACCCCCCCGGCGCCGCGCCCCGGCTCCTCAGCGTTGTTTGATTCCGTCCCGGAGCCTGCGCTGTTATGTTATCCCGTGGCCAGGCACACTTAGCGCTGCCCGTCTTCTGGCATCATTTGGTGTCAGGCTGGCTGCGCCTGTGCGGCCACGCTGGCCGAGAGCCCGCCTCGCAGTGTCTTCTGATTTAATCCCACTGGGGGCCTGGGATCTATGGACATGCGCAGTGCATATCTGAACCTCCACCTCTCACTCATCTCCCTATGGCTTCTTCAGACTGTTCGGTGTCAGCTGGTCCCTAATAGCATGCCACGGCCGTGACACCGCACAGTCTGAAAAAGAAGCCGTAGGGAGGGGAGTGAGAGGCGAGGATATGCACTGCGCATGGCCATGGATCCCAGGCCCCCAGTGGGATTACATCAGAAGACACTGCGAGGCGGGCTCTCGGCCAGCGCGGCCGCACAGGCGCAGCCAGCCTGACACCAAATGATGTCAGAAGATGGGCAGCGCTAAGTGTGCCTGGCCACGAGATAACATAACAGCGCAGGCTCCGGGACGGAATCAAACAACGCTGAGGAGCCGGGGCACGGCGGCGGGGGGGTAGTAATGATGGCTGTGCTGCGTCATATTACGAAGGAAAGTCCCACCTCCGGGACGGTTTCACGGCTTCAGGGGACACATTTTATAAGTGTTTAGTTCTGTGTTTGCAAGGAGCATGATGAAAAGAGCCACCTTTTCCTTTTGCATCTTTTGTGCTGCACAAGCTGGCTCTTTCAGCTACAAACGCCTTGGGGGGGGGGTTAAAGGTTCCCTTTCGACTTTCTCAGGCTTCGGCCTACATTGTGTTCCTCTGCTTTTCCACCTGCCCCTGGGCTCCAACACCGCTAGTTGCCGTCCAGAAGTGCTGTACGCACAGTCAACAGTCGCTCCTCTGTTATTGGGGTTCAGTAACGTCAGCTGTTCCCCTGCTGTGTGTGTGGCAATCCCTCCTACCTCCTCCAACCTCCTCCTCCTCCACCTGTCCCTGGGCTCCAACACCGCCAGTTGCCGTCCAGAAGTGCTGTACGCACAGTCAACAGTCCCTCCTCTGTTATTGGGGTTCAGTAACGTCAGCTGTTCCCCTGCTGTGTGTGTGGCAATCCCTCCTACCTCCTCCAACCTCCTCCTCCTCCACCTGTCCCTGGGCTCCAACACCGCCAGTTGCCGTCCAGAAGTGCTGTACGCACAGTCAACAGTCCCTCCTCTGTTATTGGGGTTCAGTAACGTCAGCTGTTCCCCTGCTGTGTGTGTGGCAATCCCTCCTACCTCCTCCAACCTCCTCCTCCTCCACCTGTCCCTGGGCTCCAACACCGCCAGTTGCCGTCCAGAAGTGCTGTACGCACAGTCAACAGTCCCTCCTCTGTTATTGGGGTTCAGTAACGTCAGCTGTTCCCCTGCTGTGTGTGTGGCAATCCCTCCTACCTCCTCCAACCTCCTCCAACCTCCTCCTCCTCCACCTGTCCCTGGGCTCCAACACCACCAGTTGCCGTCCAGAAGTGCTGTACGCACAGTCAACAGTC
This sequence comes from Ranitomeya variabilis, assembly GCF_051348905.1. Classification (NCBI taxonomy): domain Eukaryota; kingdom Metazoa; phylum Chordata; class Amphibia; order Anura; family Dendrobatidae; genus Ranitomeya; species Ranitomeya variabilis. The sequence continues at coordinate 540,846,648 of NC_135232.1, read as the reverse complement.
CCTCCTCTGTTATTGGGGTTCAGTAACGTCAGCTGTTCCCCTGCTGTGTGTGTGGCAATCCCTCCTACCTCCTCCAACCTCCTCCTCCTCCACCTGTCCCTGGGCTCCAACACCGCCAGTTGCCGTCCAGAAGTGCTGTACGCACAGTCAACAGTCCCTCCTCTGTTATTGGGGTTCAGTAACGTCAGCTGTTCCCCTGCTGTGTGTGTGGCAATCCCTCCTACCTCCTCCAACCTCCTCCTCCTCCACCTGTCCCTGGGCTCCAACACCGCCAGTTGCCGTCCAGAAGTGCTGTACGCACAGTCAACAGTCCCTCCTCTGTTATTGGGGTTCATTAACGTCAGCTGTTCCCCTGCTGTGTGTGTGGCAATCCCTCCTACCTCCTCCAACCTCCTCCTCCTCCACCTGTCCCTGGGCTCCAACACCGCCAGTTGCCGTCCAGAAGTGCTGTACGCACAGTCAACAGTCCCTCCTCTGTTATTGGGGTTCAGTAACGTCAGCTGTTCCCCTGCTGTGTGTGTGGCAATCCCTCCTACCTCCTCCAACCTCCTCCTCCTCCACCTGTCCCTGGGCTCCAACACCGCCAGTTGCCGTCCAGAAGTGCTGTACGCACAGTCAACAGTCCCTCCTCTGTTATTGGGGTTCAGTAACGTCAGCTGTTCCCCTGCTGTGTGTGTGGCAATCCCTCCTACCTCCTCCAACCTCCTCCTCCTCCTCCACCTGTCCCTGGGCTCCAACACCGCCAGTTGCCGTCCAGAAGTGCTGTACGCACAGTCAACAGTCCCTCCTCTGTTATTGGGGTTCAGTAACGTCAGCTGTTCCCCTGCTGTGTGTGTGGCAATCCCTCCTACCTCCTCCAACCTCCTCCAACCTCCTCCTCCTCCACCTGTCCCTGGGCTCCAACACCGCCAGTTGCCGTCCAGAAGTGCTGTACGCACAGTCAACAGTCCCTCCTCTGTTATTGGGGTTCAGTAACGTCAGCTGTTCCCCTGCTGTGTGTGTGGCAATCCCTCCTACCTCCTCCAACCTCCTCCAACCTCCTCCTCCTCCACCTGTCCCTGGGCTCCAACACCGCCAGTTGCCGTCCAGAAGTGCTGTACGCACAGTCAACAGTCCCTCCTCTGTTATTGGGGTTCAGTAACGTCAGCTGTCGTCAGCTGTTCCCCTGCTGTGTGTGTGGCAATCCCTCCTACCTCCTCCAACCTCCTCCTCCTCCACCTGTCCCTGGGCTCCAACACCGCCAGTTGCCGTCCAGAAGTGCTGTACGCACAGTCAACAGTCCCTCCTCTGTTATTGGGGTTCAGTAACGTCAGCTGTTCCCCTGCTGTGTGTGTGGCAATCCCTCCTACCTCCTCCAACCTCCTCCTCCTCCACCTGTCCCTGGGCTCCAACACCGCCAGTTGCCGTCCAGAAGTGCTGTACGCACAGTCAACAGTCCCTCCTCTGTTATTGGGGTTCAGTAACGTCAGCTGTTCCCCTGCTGTGTGTGTGGCAATCCCTCCTACCTCCTCCAACCTCCTCCTCCTCCACCTGTCCCTGGGCTCCAACACCGCCAGTTGCCGTCCAGAAGTGCTGTACGCACAGTCAACAGTCCCTCCTCTGTTATTGGGGTTCAGTAACGTCAGCTGTTCCCCTGCTGTGTGTGTGGCAATCCCTCCTACCTCCTCCAACCTCCTCCAACCTCCTCCTCCTCCACCTGTCCCTGGGCTCCAACACCGCCAGTTGCCGTCCAGAAGTGCTGTACGCACAGTCAACAGTCCCTCCTCTGTTATTGGGGTTCAGTAACGTCAGCTGTTCCCCTGCTGTGTGTGTGGCAATCCCTCCTACCTCCTCCAACCTCCTCCTCCTCCTCCACCTGTCCCTGGGCTCCAACACCGCCAGTTGCCGTCCAGAAGTGCTGTATGCACAGAGCCAAACACCTCGCCTATGTGTTAGTGGGGTTCAGCACCGCCAGCTGTTCCCCTGCTGTGTATACGGCAACGTGTACTGCGACCACCACGCAGGCACAACAAGTTAAATTTAAGGGAACCTGTCCCCCCCCCCCCATGCGTTTGTTACTGAAGGAGCCACCTTGTGCAGCAGTAATGATGCAAAGGGAAAAAGTGCCTCTTTTCGTGGTGCTCCTTGCATATGCTGAACCTAACACTTATGAAATGTGTCCCCTCACAGCGTTCAACCGTCCGGTAGGTGGAACTTTCCTTTGTCATGTGACGCAGCACAGCCGTCATTTTTACCCCCTTGTCGCCGTGCGCCGCCTCCTCAGCGTTGTTTGAATCTGTCCCGGAGCCTGCGCTGTTAGGTTACCCCTTGGCCATGCACACATTTTGCGCTGCCCGTCTTCTGACATCATTTGCTGTCAGGCTGGCTGCGCCTGTGCGGGTGCGCTGTCCGAGATTCAGCCTCGCGGTGTCGTCTAATGTAATCCCACCGCGGGCCTGGGATCCGTGTCCATGCGCAGTGCATATCCTCGCCTCTCACTCCCCTCCCTACGGCTTCTAAAGACTGTTCGGTGTCAGCTGGTCCCTAATAGCATGCCACGGCCGTGACACCGCACAGTCTTAAGAAGCCGTAGGGAGGGGAGTGAGAGGCGAGGATATGCACTGCGCATGGACACGGATCCCAGGCCCGCGGTGGGATTACATTAGACGACACCGCGAGGCTGAATCTCGGACAGCGCACCCGCACAGGCGCAGCCAGCCTGACAGCAAATGATGTCAGAAGACGGGCAGCGCAAAATGTGTGCATGGCCAAGGGGTAACCTAACAGCGCAGGCTCCGGGACAGATTCAAACAACGCTGAGGAGGCGGCGCACGGCGACAAGGGGGTAAAAATGACGGCTGTGCTGCGTCACATGACAAAGGAAAGTTCCACCGACCGGACGGTTGAACGCTGTGAGGGGACACATTTCATAAGTGTTAGGTTCAGCATCTGCAAGGACCATAATTAAAAGAGCTAAGTTTACCTTTTCCGGCATTAGTGCTGTACACGATGGCTCTTCCAGCTACAAACGCCTGGGGGGGGGGTTAAAGGTTTCCTTTCAACTTGCTCCAGTGCAGGCTTCGGCCTACACTCCGCTCCCCCTGCTCCTCCTGCTGACCCTGGGCTCTAACACCGCCAGTTGGGGCCCAGATGTGCTAGCTGCACAGAGAAAAACACCTCGCCAATGTGTCATTGGGGTTCAGTAACGCCAGCTGTTCCCCTGCTGTGTAGCCGGCAACGTGTCCTGCAAAAGCCACGCAGACACAACAGACCCAAAGCTGCCGCCAGTGCAGGCTTCGGCCTACACTCCCCTCCCCCTGCTCCTCCTCCTCCTGCTCCTCCTCCTGCTGTCCCTGGGCTCTAACACACCGCCAGTTGGGGCCCAGATGTGCTAGCTGCACAGAGAAAAACACCAGCCAATGTGTCAGTGGGGTCCAGCACCGCCAGCTGTTCCCCTGCTGTGCAGCCGGCAACGTGTCCTGCAAAAGCCACGCAGACACAAGAACTGAAATTGAAGGGAACCTGTCCCCCCTCCCCCAGGCGTTTTTACGTTATCCAGCCACCTTGTACAGCGGTAATGCTGCATGTGTGCAAGGTGGCTCAGAAACGTATTCTCCTCGCACATGTGGAACTGAAAACACGTCTGAAATGTGTCCTCTGTGTGACCATTTAACCGTCCCGGTGGTGTGACTTTCCTTTGTAATGACACGCTGCAACCCCCTTGGTAGCGCTGCCCGTCTTCTGGCATCATTGTTTGGCTGGCTGCGCCTCTGCGGCCGCCCTGACCCACACAACGCCCCTCGGTGTCTTATTTATTGGGACTGCGAGGGTGTGATTCATGGGCAGGATCAGTGCATCAGTTCGCCTGTCCCTCCTCTCCTTCCGCCTTCTTCGGACTGTGCGGCTTCATGGCCGTGGCATGCGATAAGGGATCAGATGACGCCGCACAGTCTGAAGCGGGTGTAAGGACCCGAGTGTGAGAGGCGAACATATGTGCTGCGCCAGGCCCTGAATCCCAGCCCCGCAGTGTTTTAACAATGTTAAGACACTGCGGGGCTGGGATTCATGGTCATCGCGAACCGCACCGGCCGACATTACATGATGCCAGAAGATGGGCAGCGCTAACGGCGCTAGGCCAGGGGATAACACGACAGCGCAGACTCCTGTACAGCAAATAACAACGCTCGGGAGGCTGCACCCAGCACCAAGGTGGGATTCTTGACACCTGTGCTGCGTCTCATTACAAAGGGAACTCTCGCCTCCATTACACAGTTTGACTGTATAAAGGGCTGAATGTTATACGTGTTCCATTCAGCGTGTGCAAGGAGAAAAATTACAAGAGCAACCTTTGACTTGCGCAGCACTGCTGCTGCATAAGCTGTGGCTCTTCTACTTTGTAACCCCTGAGGGGGGGTTAAAGGTGACTTTTGAAATCGGTTCAATTAGGCTTCGGCCTACACTCTGCTCCACCTGCAGAGCCCGGGCTCCAACAACGCTAGTTGCTGTCCGGAAGTGCTGGCTGCACAGAGCCAAACACCTCGCCAATGTGTCAGTGGGGTCCAGCACCGCCAGCTGTTCCCCTGCTGTGTAGCCGGCAACGTGTCCTGCAAAAGCCACGCAGACACAACAGACCCAAAGCTGCCGCCAGTGCAGGCTTCGGCCTACACTCCCCTCCCCCTGCTCCTCCTCCTCCTGCTCCTCCTCCTGCTGTCCCTGGGCTCTAACACACCGCCAGTTGGGGCCCAGATGTGCTAGCTGCACAGAGAAAAACACCAGCCAATGTGTCAGTGGGGTCCAGCACCGCCAGCTGTTCCCCTGCTGTGCAGCCGGCAACGTGTCCTGCAAAAGCCACGCAGACACAAGAACTGAAATTGAAGGGAACCTGTCCCCCCTCCCCCAGGCGTTTTTACGTTATCCAGCCACCTTGTACAGCGGTAATGCTGCATGTGTGCAAGGTGGCTCAGAAACGTATTCTCCTCGCACATGTGGAACTGAAAACACGTCTGAAATGTGTCCTCTGTGTGACCATTTAACCGTCCCGGTGGTGTGACTTTCCTTTGTAATGACACGCTGCAACCCCCTTGGTAGCGCTGCCCGTCTTCTGGCATCATTGTTTGGCTGGCTGCGCCTCTGCGGCCGCCCTGACCCACACAACGCCCCTCGGTGTCTTATTTATTGGGACTGCGAGGGTGTGATTCATGGGCAGGATCAGTGCATCAGTTCGCCTGTCCCTCCTCTCCTTCCGCCTTCTTCGGACTGTGCGGCTTCATGGCCGTGGCATGCGATAAGGGATCAGATGACGCCGCACAGTCTGAAGCGGGTGTAAGGACCCGAGTGTGAGAGGCCAACATATGTGCTGCGCCAGGCCCTGAATCCCAGCCCCGCAGTGTTTTAACAATGTTAAGACACTGCGGGGCTGGGATTCATGGTCATCGCGAACCGCACCGGCCGACATTACATGATGCCAGAAGATGGGCAGCGCTAACGGCGCTAGGCCAGGGGATAACACGACAGCGCAGACTCCTGTACAGCAAATAACAACGCTCGGGAGGCTGCACCCAGCACCAAGGTGGGATTCTTGACACCTGTGCTGCGTCTCATTACAAAGGGAACTCTCGCCTCCATTACACAGTTTGACTGTATAAAGGGCTGAATGTTATACGTGTTCCATTCAGCGTGTGCAAGGAGAAAAATTACAAGAGCAACCTTTGACTTGCGCAGCACTGCTGCTGCATAAGCTGTGGCTCTTCTACTTTGTAACCCCTGAGGGGGGGTTAAAGGTGACTTTTGAAATCGGTTCAATTAGGCTTCGGCCTACACTCTGCTCCACCTGCAGAGCCCGGGCTCCAACAACGCTAGTTGCTGTCCGGAAGTGCTGGCTGCACAGAGCCAAACACCTCGCCAATGTGTCAGTGGGGTCCAGCACCGCCAGCTGTTCCCCTGCTGTGTAGCCGGCAACGTGTCCTGCAAAAGCCACGCAGACACAACAGACCCAAAGCTGCCGCCAGTGCAGGCTTCGGCCTACACTCCCCTCCCCCTGCTCCTCCTCCTCCTGCTCCTCCTCCTGCTGTCCCTGGGCTCTAACACACCGCCAGTTGGGGCCCAGATGTGCTAGCTGCACAGAGAAAAACACCAGCCAATGTGTCAGTGGGGTCCAGCACCGCCAGCTGTTCCCCTGCTGTGCAGCCGGCAACGTGTCCTGCAAAAGCCACGCAGACACAAGAACTGAAATTGAAGGGAACCTGTCCCCCCTCCCCCAGGCGTTTTTACGTTATCCAGCCACCTTGTACAGCGGTAATGCTGCATGTGTGCAAGGTGGCTCAGAAACGTATTCTCCTCGCACATGTGGAACTGAAAACACGTCTGAAATGTGTCCTCTGTGTGACCATTTAACCGTCCCGGTGGTGTGACTTTCCTTTGTAATGACACGCTGCAACCCCCTTGGTAGCGCTGCCCGTCTTCTGGCATCATTGTTTGGCTGGCTGCGCCTCTGCGGCCGCCCTGACCCACACAACGCCCCTCGGTGTCTTATTTATTGGGACTGCGAGGGTGTGATTCATGGGCAGGATCAGTGCATCAGTTCGCCTGTCCCTCCTCTCCTTCCGCCTTCTTCGGACTGTGCGGCTTCATGGCCGTGGCATGCGATAAGGGATCAGATGACGCCGCACAGTCTGAAGCGGGTGTAAGGACCCGAGTGTGAGAGGCCAACATATGTGCTGCGCCAGGCCCTGAATCCCAGCCCCGCAGTGTTTTAACAATGTTAAGACACTGCGGGGCTGGGATTCATGGTCATCGCGAACCGCACCGGCCGACATTACATGATGCCAGAAGATGGGCAGCGCTAACGGCGCTAGGCCAGGGGATAACACGACAGCGCAGACTCCTGTACAGCAAATAACAACGCTCGGGAGGCTGCACCCAGCACCAAGGTGGGATTCTTGACACCTGTGCTGCGTCTCATTACAAAGGGAACTCTCGCCTCCATTACACAGTTTGACTGTATAAAGGGCTGAATGTTATACGTGTTCCATTCAGCGTGTGCAAGGAGAAAAATTACAAGAGCAACCTTTGACTTGCGCAGCACTGCTGCTGCATAAGCTGTGGCTCTTCTACTTTGTAACCCCTGAGGGGGGGTTAAAGGTGACTTTTGAAATCGGTTCAATTAGGCTTCGGCCTACACTCTGCTCCACCTGCAGAGCCCGGGCTCCAACAACGCTAGTTGCTGTCCGGAAGTGCTGGCTGCACAGAGCCAAACACCTCGCCAATGTGTCAGTGGGGTCCAGCACCGCCAGCTGTTCCCCTGCTGTGTAGCCGGCAACGTGTCCTGCAAAAGCCACGCAGACACAACAGACCCAAAGCTGCCGCCAGTGCAGGCTTCGGCCTACACTCCCCTCCCCCTGCTCCTCCTCCTCCTGCTCCTCCTCCTGCTGTCCCTGGGCTCTAACACACCGCCAGTTGGGGCCCAGATGTGCTAGCTGCACAGAGAAAAACACCAGCCAATGTGTCAGTGGGGTCCAGCACCGCCAGCTGTTCCCCTGCTGTGCAGCCGGCAACGTGTCCTGCAAAAGCCACGCAGACACAAGAACTGAAATTGAAGGGAACCTGTCCCCCCTCCCCCAGGCGTTTTTACGTTATCCAGCCACCTTGTACAGCGGTAATGCTGCATGTGTGCAAGGTGGCTCAGAAACGTATTCTCCTCGCACATGTGGAACTGAAAACACGTCTGAAATGTGTCCTCTGTGTGACCATTTAACCGTCCCGGTGGTGTGACTTTCCTTTGTAATGACACGCTGCAACCCCCTTGGTAGCGCTGCCCGTCTTCTGGCATCATTGTTTGGCTGGCTGCGCCTCTGCGGCCGCCCTGACCCACACAACGCCCCTCGGTGTCTTATTTATTGGGACTGCGAGGGTGTGATTCATGGGCAGGATCAGTGCATCAGTTCGCCTGTCCCTCCTCTCCTTCCGCCTTCTTCGGACTGTGCGGCTTCATGGCCGTGGCATGCGATAAGGGATCAGATGACGCCGCACAGTCTGAAGCGGGTGTAAGGACCCGAGTGTGAGAGGCCAACATATGTGCTGCGCCAGGCCCTGAATCCCAGCCCCGCAGTGTTTTAACAATGTTAAGACACTGCGGGGCTGGGATTCATGGTCATCGCGAACCGCACCGGCCGACATTACATGATGCCAGAAGATGGGCAGCGCTAACGGCGCTAGGCCAGGGGATAACACGACAGCGCAGACTCCTGTACAGCAAATAACAACGCTCGGGAGGCTGCACCCAGCACCAAGGTGGGATTCTTGACACCTGTGCTGCGTCTCATTACAAAGGGAACTCTCGCCTCCATTACACAGTTTGACTGTATAAAGGGCTGAATGTTATACGTGTTCCATTCAGCGTGTGCAAGGAGAAAAATTACAAGAGCAACCTTTGACTTGCGCAGCACTGCTGCTGCATAAGCTGTGGCTCTTCTACTTTGTAACCCCTGAGGGGGGGTTAAAGGTGACTTTTGAAATCGGTTCAATTAGGCTTCGGCCTACACTCTGCTCCACCTGCAGAGCCCGGGCTCCAACAACGCTAGTTGCTGTCCGGAAGTGCTGGCTGCACAGAGCCAAACACCTCGCCAATGTGTCAGTGGGGTCCAGCACCGCCAGCTGTTCCCCTGCTGTGTAGCCGGCAACGTGTCCTGCAAAAGCCACGCAGACACAACAGACCCAAAGCTGCCGCCAGTGCAGGCTTCGGCCTACACTCCCCTCCCCCTGCTCCTCCTCCTCCTGCTCCTCCTCCTGCTGTCCCTGGGCTCTAACACACCGCCAGTTGGGGCCCAGATGTGCTAGCTGCACAGAGAAAAACACCAGCCAATGTGTCAGTGGGGTCCAGCACCGCCAGCTGTTCCCCTGCTGTGCAGCCGGCAACGTGTCCTGCAAAAGCCACGCAGACACAAGAACTGAAATTGAAGGGAACCTGTCCCCCCTCCCCCAGGCGTTTTTACGTTATCCAGCCACCTTGTACAGCGGTAATGCTGCATGTGTGCAAGGTGGCTCAGAAACGTATTCTCCTCGCACATGTGGAACTGAAAACACGTCTGAAATGTGTCCTCTGTGTGACCATTTAACCGTCCCGGTGGTGTGACTTTCCTTTGTAATGACACGCTGCAACCCCCTTGGTAGCGCTGCCCGTCTTCTGGCATCATTGTTTGGCTGGCTGCGCCTCTGCGGCCGCCCTGACCCACACAACGCCCCTCGGTGTCTTATTTATTGGGACTGCGAGGGTGTGATTCATGGGCAGGATCAGTGCATCAGTTCGCCTGTCCCTCCTCTCCTTCCGCCTTCTTCGGACTGTGCGGCTTCATGGCCGTGGCATGCGATAAGGGATCAGATGACGCCGCACAGTCTGAAGCGGGTGTAAGGACCCGAGTGTGAGAGGCCAACATATGTGCTGCGCCAGGCCCTGAATCCCAGCCCCACAGTGTTTTAACAATGTTAAGACACTGCGGGGCTGGGATTCATGGTCATCGCGAACCGCACCGGCCGACATTACATGATGCCAGAAGATGGGCAGCGCTAACGGCGCTAGGCCAGGGGATAACACGACAGCGCAGACTCCTGTACAGCAAATAACAACGCTCGGGAGGCTGCACCCAGCACCAAGGTGGGATTCTTGACATCTGTGCTGCGTCTCATTACAAAGGGAACTCGCGCCTCCAACACAGTTTGACTGTATAAAGGGCTAAATGTTATACGTGTTTCATTCAGCGTGTGCAAGGAGAAAAATTACAAGAGCAACCTTTGACTTGTGCAGCACTACTGCTGCATAAGCTGTGGCTCTTCTACTTTCTAACCCCTGAGGGGGGGGTTAAAGGTGACCTTTGAAATCGGTTCAAGTAGGCTTCGGCCTACACTCTGCTCCCCCTGCAGAGCCCGGGCTCCAACACCGATCGTTGCTGTCCGGAAGTGCTGGCTGCACAGAGCCAAACACCTCGCCAATGTGTCAGTGGGGTCCAGCACCGCCAGCTGTTCCCCTGCTGTGTAGCCGGCAACGTGTCCTGCAAAAGCCACGCAGACACAACAGACCCAAAGCTGCCGCCAGTGCAGGCTTCGGCCTACACTCCCCTCCCCCTGCTCCTCCTCCTCCTGCTCCTCCTCCTGCTGACCCTGGGCTCTAACAAACCGCCAGTTGGGGCCCAGATGTGCTAGCTGCACAGAGAAAAACACCTCGCCAATGTGTCAGTGGGGTCCAGCACCGCCAGCTGTTCCCCTGCTGTGCAGCCGGCATCGTGTCCTGCAAAAGCCACGCAGACACTTGCTCTTGTACCTTCTGCTCCCCATCCTGGTTCCAGTACCGTCAGCTGGTTCCGGGCAGAGCCTTTGGCTTAGGTGCCTCCCTTTGGTATCCGAGTTCCACCAACGTCAGGTGGTCCTTGGTAGTGCTTTCAGGCACGGGTACCTCCTGCTTAGTAACCGGGTTCCAGTAACGTCAGCTGGTCCTCGGTAGTTCCATTGGCTCTTGGACCTTCGGCTACCCATCCGGGTTCCAGCACCGTCAGCTGGTTCTCGGCAGTGTCTTTTGCTCTTGTACCTTCTGCTCCCCATCCTGGTTCCAGTACCGTCAGCTGGTTCCGGGCAGAGCCTTTGGCTTAGGTGCCTCCCTCTGGGTATCCGAGTTCCACCAACGTCAGGTGGTCCTTGGTAGTGCTTTCAGCACAGGTACCTCCTGCTTAGTAACCGGGTTCCAGTAACGTCAGCTGGTCCTCGGTAGTTCCATTGGCTCTTGGACCTTCGGGTAGCCATCCGAGTTCCAGTTCCATCAGCTGGTTCTCGGCATTTTCTCAGCCTTCTTGTACCTTCTGCTACATTTCCAAGTTCAAGAGACTAAACACAATGACCCAGAAGACCACCCCTAAGATGACGACGACACCAGAGACGACAACCACCGTGATGACGACGACCCTGGAGACGATGACCCCGAAGACCACCCCGATGACGACGACCCCGGAGACGACGACCCTGAAGACCACCCCGATGACGACGACCCCGGAGACGACGACCCTGGAGACGACGACGACCTGGAAGACCGAGAAGCAGAAGAACAAGAGGCTGCAGAACAAAGAGCAGAAGGACATTAAGCATAACACAAAATATCAGAGCAAAAAATATTATGTAAATTATAAGCAGAAGAAGACTAAGCAGTGTATGGGGGTGAGTCCGTTCCTCCTCGTGGTGCCCCTGGATAAAGCCTGATGCTGCAGGCCAAACTGAACGCGGACAAATGTAACTGTTTTGTGACAGGCAGAACGGAAGGTGTAATCTTCAAACTTTTATAGATAACAACTACGGGAATGCCTGTCACAAATAAGAATATGATGAAGAAGTTGAATATGATGAAGATAATAGTAAAATAAAAAGAATATGAACAATGTAACCCAAAAAATAATAGGTAGAAGATGAAGAAGAAGATGAATAAGGTGAAGAAGTTGATGTCAAAGAAGCTGATGATGAGGATAATTAAGAAGAAAGCGTGGGAGAAGTAAAAAAGAAGGTGAAGGGCGTGGAAGTAGTGAAACATCAATATCTGACATAAAAAAAAAAAAAAAACATAGTCAAATTCTTTCTAACGCCGAACTTCATAAAAAAAAATAAAAAATCCTGCTATTCTATTACATTGGGCTAAACCTCTGTCCCTTTAATATCTCCGCCACGTCCCCCAATACATCCTACAATATTCTTACTTGTTTTCCTTCATGTAGAATGAACCTACAAGTGTATAAAGGGTTTATTTTAATTCCGATATTTTCGTCCCATTGACTTGCATTGGGATCGGGTATCGGTATCGGATTGGATTCCGATACTGTGACGGTATCGGCCGATACTTTCCGATACCGATACTTTCCGATATCGGAAAGTATCGCTCAACACTACTTAACACTGTTCCTACTAAGTTAAAATAAATCTTCTTTAATTTGTTGGCAACAAAAAAAGTTATTTTTACTCCAGAGTCAGTATTTTTGAAAGGGGGTCAAAATAACCCCTAATGGTAGTTATAGGTATTATGAAACCTGCGGTAGTTCTAGTGTTAAAGATTTTTCTGTATTGTACATTCACACTGAAGGCTTCAGAGGATAAGTTTATCCGAGTCACCAGCTTCAGAAATCGCAGGTTAACAGCAGCTCAGATTAGAGACCAGGTCAATGCCACACAGAGTTCTAGCAGCAAACACATCTCTACAACTGTTAAGAGGAGACTTTCTGCAGCAGGCCTTCATGGTAAAATAGCTGCTAGGAAACCACTGCTAAGGACAGGCAACAAGCAGAAGAGACTTGTTCGGGCTAAAGAACACAAGGAATGGACATTAGACCAGTGGAAATCTGTGCTTTGGTCTGAAGAATCCAAATTTGAGGTCTTTGGTTCCAACCACCGTGTCTTTGTGTGACGCAGAAAAGGTGAACGGATGGACTCTACCTGCCTGGTTCCCACTGTGAAGCATGGAGGAGGAGGTGTGATAGTGTGGGGGTGCTTTGCTGGTGACACTGTTGGGGATTTATTCAAAATTGAACGCATACTGAACCAGCATGGCTACCAAAGCATCTTGCAGCGGCATTCTATTCCATCCGGTTTGCATTTAGTTGGAGCATCATTTATTTTTCAACAGGACAATGACCCCAAACACACCTCCAGGCTGTGTAAGGGCTATTTGACCAAGAAGGAGAGTGATGGGGTGCTACGCCAGATGACCTGGCCTCCACAGTCACCAGACCTGAACCCAATCGAGATGGTTTTGGGGTGAGCTGGACTGCAGAGTGAAGGTAAAAGGGCCAACAAGTGCTAAGCATCTCTGGGAACTCCTTCAAGATTGTTGCAAGACCATTCCCGGGGACTACCTCTTGAAGCTCATCAAGAGAATGCCAAGAATGTGCAAAGCAGTCATCAAAGCAAAAAGGTGGCTAATTTGGAGAACCTAGAACATAAGACACATTTTCAGTTGTTTCACACTTTTTTGTTAAGTATATAATTCCACATGTGTTAATTCATAGTTTTGATGCCTTCAGTGTGAATGTACAATTTTCATAGTCATAAAAATACAGAAAAATCTTTAAATGAGGTGTGTCCAAACTTTTGGTCTGTACTGTATCTGCGTGCTCCAAGTTTGGGCATTGTACCCGGTGTACCCCTTTTTTTGCTGTCTGTTACTCTAATTAATATACAGCACTATTTAGCATAAAAAAATATAAAAAGGCCACATATTCGTGAAAACATATATACAGTCTATATATATATATATATATATACACTCACCGGCCACTTTATTAGGTACACCTGTCCAACTTCTTGTTAACACTTAATTTCTAATCAGCCAATCACATGGCGGCAACTCAGTGCATTTAGGCATGTAGACATGGTCAAGACAATCTCCTGCAGTTCAAACCGAGCATCAGTATGGGGAAGAAAGGTGATTTGAGTGCCTTTGAACGTGGCATGGTTGTTGGTGTCAGAAGGGCTGGTCTGAGTATTTCAGAAACTGCTGATCTACTGGGATTTTCACGCACAACCATCTCTAGGGTTTACAGAGAATGGTCCGAAAAAGAAAAAAAATCCAGTGAGCGGCAGTTCTGTGGGCGGAAATGCCTTGTTGATGCCAGAGGTCAGAGGAGAATGGGCAGACTGGTTCGAGCTGATAGAAAGGCAACAGTGACTCAAATCGCCACCCGTTACAACCAAGGTAGGCCTAAGAGCATCTCTGAACGCACAGTGCGTCGAACTTTGAGGCAGATGGGCTACAGCAGCAGAAGACCACACTGGGTACCACTCCTTTCAGCTAAGAACAGGAAACTGAGGCTACAATTTGTACAAGCTCATCGAAATTGGACAGTAGAAGATTGGAAAAACGTTGCTTGGTCTGATGAGTCTCAATTTCTGCTGCGACATTCGGATGGTAGGGTCAGAATTTGGCGTAAACAACATGAAAGCATGGATCCATCCTGCCTTGTATGGAGCATCTTTGGGATGTGCAGCCGACAAATCTGCGGCAACTGTGTGATGCCATCATGTCAATATGGACCAAAATCTCTGAGGAATGCTTCCAGCACCTTGTTGAATCTATGCCACGAAGAATTGAGGCAGTTCTGAAGGCAAAAGGGGGTCCAACCCGTTACTAGCATGGTGTACCTAATAAAGTGGCCGGTGAGTGTATACTAGATGTTTCCGGCCAGCTAACGCTTGGCACGCTCATTGCTATCTAATTAACGCTGCTGGTGATTAAACTAAAGTAAATAATGAGAACATTCAATAGCGCTTACGCAGGTGGTAATTTAACTTAAAATGAAATTAATAACAATAATAATCATTAAAAATCTGAATAATACTAAAAATACATTTTATTCACAGTGTAAAATCAAAAACAAACTGGATTCAGTAAGATGTGCGTTTTTTATTCATTCCATCATCTAAAAAATTTCATAACGAAACATAAATTAAGTAAAAATTTCTCTGTAAACACAATTAAATGTATAGTCATTTTCGTCATTTTCAAAGATCTTTCCTTGACTTCTACCAGGTACAATTTAATGTGTGGGGACGGGATTGTGTGTCATAATGTGGTGGGGGGGTGGGATTATGTGTGGTAATGTGGTGGGAGGGCGGGATTATGTGTGGTAATGTGGTGGGGCAGGATTATGTGTGGTAATGTGGTGGGGGGGTGGGATTATGCGTGGTGACGTGGGGGGCGGGATTATGTGTGGTAATGTGGTGGGGCGGAATTGTGTGGTAATGTGGTGGGGGCGGGATTATGCATGGTGATGGGTGGGGGTGGGATTATGCGTGATGATGGGGTGGGGGTGGGATTGTGTGTGGTGAAGGGGTGGGGGGCGGGATTATGGGTGGTGATGGGGTGGGGGGGCGGGATTATGGGTGGTGATGGGGTGGGGGGCGGTATTATGGGTGGTGATGGGGTGGGGGAGGGATTATGGGTGGTGGGGTGGGATTATGGGTGGTGATAAGGTGGGGGGGCAGGATTATGGGTGGTGATGGGGTGGGGGGGAGGGATTATGGGTGGTGATGGGGTGGGGGGGCGGGATTATGGGTGATGATGGGGTGGGGGGGCGGGATTATGGGTGATGATGATTTTTATGGGTGGTGAAGGGGTGAGCGCGGTATTATGGGTGGTGAAGGAGTGGTTGGGCGGTATTATGGGTGGTGATGGGGTGGGGGGTGGGATTATGGGGGCTGAAGGGGTGGGGGCGGGATTATGGGTGTTGAAAGGGTGGGAGGGTGGGATTATGGGTGGTAATGGGGTGGGAGGGCGGGATTATGGGTGGTAATTTTTATGGGTGGTAAAGGGGTCAGGGGCGGATTATTGGTGGTGATGGCGTTGGGGGCGGGATTGTGGGTAGTGATGGGGTGGGGGGGCGGGATTATGGGTGGTGATAGGGTGGGGGGGCGAAATTATGGGTGGTGATGGGGTGGTGGGGGGCGGGATTATGGGTGGTGATGGTGTGGGAGGGCGGCTTTTATGGGTGGTGATGGGGTGGGAGGGCGGCTTTTATGGGTGGTGATGGGGTGGGAGGGCAGTATTATGAGTGGTGATGGGGTGGTGGGGAGGGATTATGGATAGTGATGGGGTGGGGGGAGGGATTATGGATGGTGATGGGGTGGGGGGAGGGATTATGGGTGGTGAATGGGTGGGGGCGGGATTATGGGTGGTGAAGGAGTGGTGGGGCGGTATTATGGGTGGTGATGGGGTGGTTGGCGGGATTATGGGGGGTGATGGGGTGGGGGGCGGGATTATTGGTGGTGAAAAGGTGGGGGCGGGATTTTGGGTGTTGATGGGGCGGGAGGGCGGGATTATGTGTGATAAAGGGGTGGGGGTGGGATTATGGGTGGTGATGGGGTGGGGGGGCTGGATTATGGGTGGTGATGGGGTGGGGGCAGGATTATTGGTGGTAATGGGGTGGGAGGGCGGGATTACGGGTGGTGATGGGGTGGTAAGGTGGGATTATGGGTGGTGATGGGGTGGGGGGCGAGATTATGGGTGGTGATGGGGTGGGGGGCAAGATTATGGGTGGTGAAGGGGTGGGGGCAGGATTATGGGTGGTGATGGGGTGGGGGGAGTGATTATGGGTGGTGATGGGGTGGGGGGGCGGGATTACGGGTGGTGATGGGGTGGGGGTGGGATTATTGTTGGTGAAGGGGTGGGGGCGGGATTATGGGTGTTGATGGGGTGGTAGAGTGGGATTATGGGTGGTAAAGGGGTGGGGGGCGTGATTATGGGTGGTGATGGGGTGGGGGGAGGGATTATGGGTGGTGAAGGAGTGGTGGGGCAGGAATATGGGTGGTGATAAGGTGGGGGGGCAGGATTATGGGTGGTGATGGGGTGGGGGGGCGGGATTATGGGTTGTGATGGGGTGGGGGCGGGATTATGGGTGATGTAGGGGTGGGGGGCGGGATTATGGGTGGTGATGGGGTGGGGGGGTGTTATTATGGGTGGTGATGGGGTGGGGGGGAGGGATTACGGGTGGTGATGGGGTGGGGGGGAGGGATTACGGGTGGTGATGGGGTGGGGGGAGGGATTATGGGTGGTGAAGGGGTGGGGGCGGTATTATGGGTGGGGAAGGAGTGGTGGGGCGGTATTATGGGGGGTGATGGGGTGGGAGGGCGGGATTATGGGTGGTAAAGGGGTGGGAGGGCGGGATTATGGGTGGTAAAGGGGTGATGGGCGGGATTAAGGGTGGTGATGGGGTGGGGGGCGGGATTGTGGGTGGTGATGGGGTTGGGGGAGGGATTATGGGTGGTGATGGGGTGGGAGGGCAGGATTATGGGTGGTGATGGGGTGGGAGGGCGGGATTATGGGTGATGATGGGGTCGGGTGGTGATTTTATGGGTAGTGATGGGGTGGGGGGAGGGATTATGGGTGGTGAAGGGGTGGGGGCGGGATTATGGGAGGTGAAGGAGTGGTGGGGTGGCCTTATGGGCGGTGATGGGGTGGGGGGTGGGTCAATTGGTGATGAAGGGGTGGGGACAGGATTATGGGTGTTGATGGGGCGGGAGGGCGGGATTATGTGTGGTAAAGGGGTGGGGCCAGGATTATGGGTGGTGATGGGGTGGGTGGGCTGGATTATGGGTGGTGATGGGGTGGGGGCGGAATTATTGGTGGTAAAGGGGTGGGAGGGCGGGATTATCTGTGGTAAAGGGGTGAAGGGCGGGATTATGGGTGGTGATGGGGTGGGGGGTGGGATTATGGGGGGTGATGGGGTGGGGGGTGTGATTTTTGGTGGTGAAGGGGTGGGGCGGGATTATGGGTGTTGATGGGGCGGAAGGGCGGGATTATGTGTGGTGGTAAAGGGGTGAGGGGCGGGATTATGGGTGGTGATGGGGTGGGGGGTGGCATTATGGGTGGTGATGGGGTGGGGGCGGGATTATGGGTGGTGATGGGGTGGGGGGCGGGATTATGGGTGGTGATGGGGTGGGCGGCGGGATTATGGGTTGTGATGTTTTATGGGTGGTGATGGGGTGGGGGGCGGGATTATGGGTGGTGATGTGGTGGGAGGGCGGGATTATGGGTGGTGATAGGGTGGGGGCGGGATTATGGTGGTGATGCGGTGGGAGGGCGGGATTATGGGTGGTGATGGGGTGGCGGGGGCAGGATTACGGGTGGTGATGGGGTGGGAAGGTGGGATTATGGGTGGTGATGGGGTGGGGGGTGGGATTATGGGTGGTGATGGGGTGGGGGGCGAGATTATGGGTGGTGATGGGGTGGGGGGCGGTATTATGGGTGGTGAAGGGGTGGGGGGAGGGATTCTGGGTGGTGATGGGGTTGCGGGGGCGGGATTATGGGCGTTGATGGGGTGGGAGGGCGGTATTATGGGTGGTGATGGGGTGGGAAGGTGTGATTATGGGGGGTGATGGGGTGAGGGGTGGGTTAATTGGTAATGAAGGGGTGGGGACGGGATTATGGGTGTTGATGGGGAGGGAGGGCGGGATTATGTGTGGTAAAGGGGTGGGGCCGGGATTATGGGTGGTGATGGGGTGGGGGGGCTGGATTATGGGTGGTGATATGGTGGGGGCGGGATTATTGGTGGTAATGGGGTGGGAGGGAGGGATTATGGGTGGTAATGGGGTGGGGGCGGTATTATTGGTGGTGATGGGGTGGGAGGCGGGATTATGGGTGGTGATGGGGTGGGGGCGGGATTATGGGTGGTGATGGGGTGGGGGGCGGGATTATGGGTGGTGATTTGGTGGGCGGCGGGATTATGGGTGGTGATGTTTTATGGGTGGTGATGGGGTGGGGGGCGGGATTATGGGTGGTGATGTGGTGGGAGGGCGGGATTATGGGTGGTGATGGGGTGGGGGCGGGATTATGGGTGGTGATGCGGTGGGAGGGCGGTATTATAAGTGGTGATGGGGTGGCGGGTGCAGGATTACGGGTGGTGATGGGGTGGGAAGGTGGGATTATGGGTGGTGATGGGGTGGGGGGCGGGATTATGGGTGGTGATGGGGTGGGGGGCGAGATTATGGGTGGTGATGGGGTGGGGGGCGGGATTATGGGTGGTGAAGGGGTGGGGGCGGGATTATGGGTGGTAATGGGGTGGGGGGCGGGATTATGGGCGGTGATGGGGTGGGAGGGCGGGATTATGGGTGGTGATGGGGTGGGAAGGTGGGATTATGGGGGGTGATGGGGTGAGAAGTGGGTTAATTGGTAATGAAGGGGTAGGGACGGGATTATTGGTGTTGATGGGGCGGGAAGGCGGGATTATTTGTGGCAAAGGGGTGGGGCCGGGATTATGGGTGGTGATGAGGTGGGGGGGCTGGATTATGGGTGGTGATATGGTGGGGGCGGGATTATTGGTGGTAATGGGGTGGCAGGGTGGGATTATGGGTGGTAATGGGGTGGGGGCGGTATTATTGGTGGTGATGGGGTGGGAGGCGGGATTATGGGGGGTGATGGGGTGGGAGGCGGTATTATTGGTGGTGATGGGGTGGGGGCGGGATTATGGGTGGTGATGGGGTGGGGGGGCGGGATTATGGGTGGTGATGGGGTGGGCGGTGGGATTATGGGTGGTGATGTTTTATGGGTGGTGATGGGGTGTGGGGGCAGGATTATGGGTGGTGATGGAGTGGGAGGGCGGGATTATGGGTGGTGATGGGGTGGGAGGGCGGGATTATGGGTGGTGATGGGGTGGGGGGCGGGATTATGGGTGGTGATTTGGTGGGATTATGGGGGGTGAAGGGGTGGGGGGCGGGATTATGGGTGGTGATTTTATGGGTGGTGATGGGGTGGGGGGGCGGGATTATGGGTGGTGATGGGGTGGGAGGGTGGGATTATGGGTGGTGATGGGGTGGGAGGGCGGGATTATGGGTGGTGATGGGGTGGGAGGGTGGGATTATGGCTGTTGATGGGGTGGGAGGGTGGGTTTTATGGGTGGTGATGGGGTGGGGGGCGGGATTATGGGTGGTGATGGAGTGGTGGGGCGGGATTATGGGTGGTGATGGGGTGGGGGGGCGGTATTATGGATGGTGATTTGGTGGGGGGTGGGATTATTGGTGGTGATGGGGTGGGAGGGTGGGATTATGGGTGGTGATGGGGTGGGGGGGCTGGACTATGGGTGGTGATATGGTGGGGGCGGGATTATTGGTGGTAATGGGGTGGGAGGGCGGGATTATGGGTGGTAATGGGGTGGGGGCGGTATTATTGGTGTGATGGGGTGGGAGGCGGGATTATGGGGGGTGATGGGGTGGGGGGCGGGATTATGGGGGGTGATGGGGTGGGGGGCGGGATTATTGGTGGTGAAGGGGTGGGGGCGGGATTATGGGTGTTAATGGGGCGGGAGGGCAGGATTATGTGTGGTAAAGGGGTAAGGGGCGGGATTATGGGTGGTGATGGGGTGGGGGGTGGGATTATGGGTGGTGATGGGGTGGGGGCGGGATTATGGGTGGTGATGGGGTGGGGGGGCGGGATTATGGGTGGTGATGGGGTGGGCAGTGGGATTATGGGTGGTGATGTTTTATGGGTGGTGATGGGGTGTGGGGGCGGGATTATGGGTGGTGATGGAGTGGGAGGGCGGGATTATGGGTGGTGATTGGGTGGGAGGGCGGGATTATGGGTGGTGATGGGGTGGCGGGGGCAGGATTACGGGTGGTGAAGGGGTGGGAAGGTGGGATTATGGGTGGTGATGGGGTGGGGGGCAGGATTATGGGTGGTGATGGGGTGGGGGCGGGATTATGGGTGGTGATGGGGTGGGGGGCGAGATTATGGTTGGTGATGGTGTGGGATTATGGGGGGTGAAGGGGTGGGGGGCGGGATTATGGGTGGTGATAGGGTGCGGGGGTGGGATTATGGGTGGTGATGGGGTGGGGGGCGGGATTATGGGTGGTGATGGGGTGGGAGGGTGGGATTATGGGTGGTGATGGGGTGGTGGGCGGGATTATGGGTGATGACGGAGTGGTGGGGCAGGATTATGGATGTTGATGGGGTGGGGGGAGGGATTATGGGTGGTGAAGAGGTGGGGGCGGGATTATGGGTGGTGATGAGGTGGGGGGAGGGATTATGGGTGGTGATGGGGTGGGAGGGTGGGATTATGGGTGGTGATGGGGTGGGGGGTGGGATTATTGTTGGTGAAGGGGTGGGGGCGGGATGGGTGTTGATGGGGTGGGAGAGTGGGATTATGGGTGGTAAAGGGGTGTGGGGCAGGATTATGGGTGGTAAAGGGGTGGGGGGCGGGATTATGGGTGGTGATGGGGTGGGGGGAGGGATTATGGATGGTGAAGGAGTGGTGGGGCGGGATTATGGGTGGTGATGGGGTGGGTGGGCTGGATTATGGGTGGTGATGGGGTGGGGGCGGGATTATTGGTGGTAATGGGGTGGGAGGGCGGGATTATGTGTGGTAAAGGGGTGAGGGGCGGGATTATGGGTGGTGATGGGGTGGGGGGTGGGTTTATGGGGGGTGATGGGGTGGGGGGTGTGATTTTTGGTGGTGAAGGGGTGGGGCGGGATTATGAATGTTGATGGGGCGGAAGGGCGGGATTATGTTTGGTAAAGGGGTGAGGGGCGGGATTATGGGTGGTGATGGGGTAGGGGGTGGGATTATGGGTGGTGATGGGGTGGGGGCGGGATTATGGGTGGTGATGGGGTGGGGGGGCGGGATTATGGGTGGTGATGGGGTGGGCGGCGGGATTATGGGTGGTGATGTTTTATGGATGGTGATGGGGTGGGGGGCGGGATTATGGGTGGTGATGTGGTGGGAGGGCAGGATTATGGGTGGTGATGGGGCGGGGGCGGGATTATGGGTGGTGATGCGGTGGGAGGTGGGATTATTGGTGGTGAAGGGGTGGGGGCGGGATTATGGATGTTGATGAAGTAGGGGGAGGAAAAATGGGTGGTGAAGAGGTGGGGGCGGGATTATGGGTGGTGATGGGGTGGGGGGAGGGATTATGGGTGCTGATGGGGTGTGGGGGGCGGGATTATGGGTGGTGATGGGATGGGGGGTGGGATTATTGTTGGTGAAGGGGTGGGGGCGGGATGGGTGTTGATGGGTTGGGAGAGTGGGATTATTGGTGGTAAAGGGGTGGGGGCGGGATTATGGGTGGTAAAGGGGTGGGGGGCGGGATTATGGGTGGTGATGGGGTGGGGGGAGGGATTATGGATGGTGAAGGAGTGGTGGGGCGGGATTATGGGTGGTGATAAGGTGGGGGGGCAGGATTATGGGTGGTGATGGGGTGGGGGGGCGGGATTATCGGTGGTGATGGGGTGGGGATGGGATTATGGGTGGTGAAGGGGTGGGGGGCGGAATTATGGGTGGTGATGGGGTGGGGACGGGATTATGGGTGGTGAAGGGGTGGGGGGCGGGATTATGGGTGGAGAAGGGGTGGGGGGCGGGATTATGGGTAGTGATGGGGTGGGGGGCGGGATTATGGGTGGTGATGGGGTGGGAGGGCGGGATTACGGGTGGTGATGGGGTGGGGGGGAGGGTTTACGGGTGGTGATGGGGTGGGGGGAGGGATTATGGGTGGTGAAGGGGTGGGGGCGGTATTATGGGTGATGAAGGAGTTGTGGGGCGGTATTTTGGGTGGTGATGGGGTGGGGGCGGGATTATGGGGGGTAAAGGGGTGGGGCGGGATTATGGGTGTTGAAGGGGTGGGAGGGCAGGATTATGGGTGGTGATGGAGTGGGGGGCTGGATTATGGGTGCTGATGGGGTGGGGGGCGGGATTATTGGTGGTAATGGGGTGGGAGGGCGGGATTATTGGTGGTAATGGGGTGGGAGGGCGGGATTATGGGTGGTAATGGGGTGGGAGGGCGGGATTATGGGTGGTAATGGGGTGGGAGGGCGGGATTATGGGTGGTAAAGGGAAGAGGGGCGGGATTATGAGTGGTGATGGGTTGGGGGGCGGGATTATGGGGGGTGATGGGGTGGGGGGTGTGATTTTTGGTGGTGAAGGGGTGGGGCGGGATTATGGGTGTTGATGGGGCGGAAGGGCGGGATTATGTGTGGTAAAGGGGTGAGGGGCGGGAATATGTGTGGTGATGGGGTGGGGGGTGGGATTATGGGGGGTGATGGGGTGGGGGGTGTGATTTTTGGTGGTGAAGGGGTGGGGCAGGATTATGGGTGATGAAGGAGTGGTGGGGCGGTTTTTTGGGTGGTGATGGGGTGGGGGCGGGATTATGGTGGGTGAAGGGGTGGGGCAGGATAATGGGTGTTGAAGGGGTGGGAGGGCGGGATTATTGGTGGTAATGGGGTGGGGGGCGGGATTATTGGTGGTAATGGGGTGGGAGGGCGGGATTATGGGTGGTAATGGGGTGGGAGGGCGGGATTATGGGTGGTAATGGCGTTGGAGGGTGGGATTATGGGTGGTAAAGGGGAGAGGGGCGGGATTATGGGTGGTGATGGGTTGGGGGGTGGGATTGTGGGTGGTGATGGGGTGGGGGGCGGGATTGTGGGTGGTGATGGGGTGGGGGGCAGGATTAAGGGTGGTGAAGGGGTGGGGGTCAGGATTATGGGTGGTGATGGGATGGGGGGCGGGATTATGGGTGGTGATGGGGTGGGGGACGGGATTATGGGTGGTGATGAGGTGGGAGGGCGGGATTATGGGTGGTGATGTGGTGGGAGGGCGGTATTATGGGTGGTGATGTGGTGGGAGGGCTGGATTATGGGTGGTAATGGGGTGGGGGGAGGGATTATAGGTGGTGATGGGGTGGGGGAGGGATTATGGGTGGTGATGGGGTGGGGGGAAGGATTATGGGTGGTGAAGGTGTGGGGGCGGAATTATGGGTGGTGAAGGAGTAATGGGGCGGTATTATGGGTGGTGATGGGGTGGGGGCGGGATTATGGGGGGTGATGGGGTGGGGGGCGGTATTATGGGTGGTAAAGGAGTGGTGGAGCGGTATTATGGGTGGGGGGCTGGATTATGGGTGGTGATGGGGTGGGGGTGGGATTATTGGTGGTAATGGGGTGGTAGGGCGGTATTATGGGTGGTAATGGGGTGGGGGGCGGTATTATGGGCGGTGATGGGGTGGGGGGCGGGATTATGGGGGGTGATGGGGTGGGGGGCGGGATTATGGGGGTGATGGGGTGGGGGGCGGGATTATTGGTGGTGAAGGGGTGGGGGCTTGATTATGGTTGTTGATGGGGCGGGAGTGCGGAATTATGTGTGGTAAAGGGGTGAGGGGCGGGATTATGGGTGGTGATGGGGTAAGGGGTGGAATTGTGTGGTGATGAAGTGGGGGGCGGGATTAAGGGTGGTGATGGGGTGGGGGGCGGGATTATGGCTGGTGATGGGGTGTTGGGGAGGGGCTTTATGGGTAATGATGGGGTGGGGCGAGGGATTATGGGTGGTGATGGGGTGGAAGGGAGGGATTATGGGTGGTGAAGGGGTGGGGGCGGGATTATGGGTGGTGATGGAGTGAGAGGGCGGGATTATGGTTGGTGATGGGGTGGGGGGTGGGATTATTGGTGGTGATGGGGAGGGGGGTGGGATTATTGGTGGTGAAGTGGTGGGGGGCGGGATTATGGGTGGTGATGGGGTGGAGGGGCGGGATTATGGGTGGTGAAGGAGTGGGGTGGTGGGATTATGGGTGGTGAAGGGGAGGGGGGCGGGATTATGGGTGGTGATGGGGAGGGGGGCGGGATTATCGGTGGTGATGGGGTGGGGATGGGATTATGGGTGGTGAAGGGGTGGGGGGCGGAATTATGGGTGGTGATGGGGTGGGGACGGGATTATGGGTGGTGAAGGGGTGGGGGGCGGGATTATGGGTGGAGAAGGGGTGGGGGGCGGGATTATGGGTAGTGATGGGGTGGGGGGCGGGATTATGGGTGGTGATGGGGTGGGAGGGCGGGATTACGGGTGGTGATGGGGTGGGGGGGAGGGTTTACGGGTGGTGATGGGGTGGGGGGAGGGATTATGGGTGGTGAAGGGGTGGGGGCGGTATTATGGGTGATGAAGGAGTTGTGGGGCGGTATTTTGGGTGGTGATGGGGTGGGGGCGGGATTATGGGGGGTAAAGGGGTGGGGCGGGATTATGGGTGTTGAAGGGGTGGGAGGGCAGGATTATGGGTGGTGATGGGGTGGGGGGCTGGATTATGGGTGCTGATGGGGTGGGGGGCGGGATTATTGGTGGTAATGGGGTGGGAGGGCGGGATTATTGGTGGTAATGGGGTGGGAGGGCGGGATTATGGGTGGTAATGGGGTGGGAGGGCGGGATTATGGGTGGTAATGGGGTGGGAGGGCGGGATTATGGGTGGTAAAGGGAAGAGGGGCGGGATTATGAGTGGTGATGGGTTGGGGGGCGGGATTATGGGGGGTGATGGGGTGGGGGGTGTGATTTTTGGTGGTGAAGGGGTGGGGCGGGATTATGGGTGTTGATGGGGCGGAAGGGCGGGATTATGTGTGGTAAAGGGGTGAGGGGCGGGATTATGTGTGGTGATGGGGTGGGGGGTGGGATTATGGGGGGTGATGGGGTGGGGGGTGTGATTTTTGGTGGTGAAGGGGTGGGGCAGGATTATGGGTGATGAAGGAGTGGTGGGGCGGTTTTTTGGGTGGTGATGGGGTGGGGGCGGGATTATGGTGGGTGAAGGGGTGGGGCAGGATAATGGGTGTTGAAGGGGTGGGAGGGCGGGATTATTGGTGGTAATGGGGTGGGGGGCGGGATTATTGGTGGTAATGGGGTGGGAGGGCGGGATTATGGGTGGTAATGGGGTGGGAGGGCGGGATTATGGGTGGTAATGGCGTTGGAGGGTGGGATTATGGGTGGTAAAGGGGAGAGGGGCGGGATTATGGGTGGTGATGGGTTGGGGGGTGGGATTGTGGGTGGTGATGGGGTGGGGGGCGGGATTGTGGGTGGTGATGGGGTGGGGGGCAGGATTAAGGGTGGTGAAGGGGTGGGGGTCAGGATTATGGGTGGTGATGGGATGGGGGGCGGGATTATGGGTGGTGATGGGGTGGGGGACGGGATTATGGGTGGTGATGAGGTGGGAGGGCGGGATTATGGGTGGTGATGTGGTGGGAGGGCGGTATTATGGGTGGTGATGTGGTGGGAGGGCTGGATTATGGGTGGTAATGGGGTGGGGGGAGGGATTATAGGTGGTGATGGGGTGGGGGAGGGATTATGGGTGGTGATGGGGTGGGGGGAAGGATTATGGGTGGTGAAGGTGTGGGGGCGGAATTATGGGTGGTGAAGGAGTAATGGGGCGGTATTATGGGTGGTGATGGGGTGGGGGCGGGATTATGGGGGGTGATGGGGTGGGGGGCGGTATTATGGGTGGTAAAGGAGTGGTGGAGCGGTATTATGGGTGGGGGGCTGGATTATGGGTGGTGATGGGGTGGGGGTGGGATTATTGGTGGTAATGGGGTGGTAGGGCGGTATTATGGGTGGTAATGGGGTGGGGGGCGGTATTATGGGCGGTGATGGGGTGGGGGGCGGGATTATGGGGGGTGATGGGGTGGGGGGCGGGATTATGGGGGTGATGGGGTGGGGGGCGGGATTATTGGTGGTGAAGGGGTGGGGGCTTGATTATGGTTGTTGATGGGGCGGGAGTGCGGAATTATGTGTGGTAAAGGGGTGAGGGGCGGGATTATGGGTGGTGATGGGGTAAGGGGTGGAATTGTGTGGTGATGAAGTGGGGGGCGGGATTAAGGGTGGTGATGGGGTGGGGGGCGGGATTATGGCTGGTGATGGGGTGTTGGGGAGGGGCTTTATGGGTAATGATGGGGTGGGGCGAGGGATTATGGGTGGTGATGGGGTGGAAGGGAGGGATTATGGGTGGTGAAGGGGTGGGGGCGGGATTATGGGTGGTGATGGAGTGAGAGGGCGGGATTATGGTTGGTGATGGGGTGGGGGGTGGGATTATTGGTGGTGATGGGGAGGGGGGTGGGATTATTGGTGGTGAAGTGGTGGGGGGCGGGATTATGGGTGGTGATGGGGTGGAGGGGCGGGATTATGGGTGGTGAAGGAGTGGGGTGGTGGGATTATGGGTGGTGAAGGGGAGGGGGGCGGGATTATGGGTGGTGATGGGGTGGGGTGGTGGGATCATGGGTGGTGATGGGGTGGGGGGCGGGATTATTGGTGGTAATGGGGTGGGAGGGCGGGATTATGGGTTGTAAAGGGGTGAGGGGCGGGATTATGGGTGGTGATGGGGTAAGGGGCGGGATTATGGGTGGTAATGGGGTGGGGGGCGGGATTATGCGTGATGATGTTTTATGGGTGGTGATGGGGTGGGGGGCGGGATTATGGGTGGCGATGGGGCGGGATTATGGGTGGTGATGGGGTGTGGGGCGGGATTATGCGTGATGATGTTTTATGGGTGGTGATGGGGTGGGGGGCGGGATTATGGGTGGTGATGGGGTTGGAGGGCAGGATTATGGGTAATGATGGGGTGGAGGGGTGGGATTATGGGTAATGATGGGGTGTGGGGGCGGGATTATGGGTGGTGATGGGGTGGGTGGCGGGTTTATGGGTGGTGATGGGGTGGGGGTGTGGGATTATGGGTGGTGATGGGGTGGGAGGGCGGGATTATGGGTGGTAAAGGGGTGGGGGCGGGATTATGGGTGGTGATGGGGTGGGGGGGCTGGATTATGGGTGGTGATGGGGTGGGAGGGCGGGATTATGGGTGGTAAAGGGGTGGGGGCGGGATTATGGGTGGTGATGGGGTGGGGGGGCAGGATTATGGGTGGTGATGGGGTGGGCGGCGGGATTATGGGTGGTGATGTTTTATGGGTGGTGATGGGGTGGGGGGCCGGATAATGGGTGGTGATGGAGTGGGAGGGCGGGATTATGGGTGGAGATGGGGTGGGGGGCGGGATTATGGGTGGTGATGGGGTGGGAGGGTGGGATTACGGGTGGTGATGGGGTGGCGGGGGCGGGATTACGGGTGGTGATGGGGTGGGAAGGTGGGATTATGGGTGGTGATGGGGTGGGGGGCGAGATTATGGGTGGTGATGGGGTGGGGGGCAGGATTATGGGGGGGGTGAAGGGGTGGGGGGCGGGATTATGGTGGTGATGGGGTGGGGGCGGGATTGGGGGGTGGTGATGGGGTGGGAGGGCGGGATTATGGGTGGTGATGGGGTGGAAGGGCGGGATTATGGGTGGTGATGGGGTGGGAGTGTGGGATTATGGGTGGTTATGGGGTGGGAGGGCGGGATTATGGGTGGTGATGGGGTAGGAGGGCGGGATTATGGGTGGTGATGGGGTGGTGATGGGGTGGTGTGGTGGGATTATGGGTGGTGATGGGGTAGGAGGGCGGGATTATGGGTAATGATGGGGTGGAGGGGTGGGATTATGGGTAATGATGGGGTGTGGGGGCGGGATTATGGGTGGTGATGGGGTGGGTGGCGGGTTTATGGGTGGTGATGGGGTGGGGGGGTGGGATTATGGGTGGTGATGGGGTGGGAGGGCGGGATTATGGGTGGTAAAGGGGTGGGGGCGGGATTATGGGTGGTGATGGGGTGGGGGGGCTGGATTATGGGTGGTGATGGGGTGGGAGGGCGGGATTATGGGTGACGATGGGGTGGGAGGGCGGGATTATGGGTGGTAAAGGGGTGGGGGCGGGATTATGGGTGGTGATGGGGTGGGGGGGCTGGATTATGGGTGGTGATGGGGTGGGCGGCGGGATTATGGGTGGTGATGTTTTATGGGTGGTGATGGGGTGGGGGGCGGGATTATGGGTGGTGATGGAGTGGGAGGGCGGGATTATGGGTGGTGATGGGGTGGGGGGCGGGATTATGGGTGGTGATGGGGTGGGAGGGTGGGATTACGGGTGGTGATGGGGTGGCGGGGGCGGGATTACGGGTGGTGATGGGGTGGGAAGGTGGGATTATGGGTGGTGATGGGGTGGGGGGCGGGATTATGGGTAGTGATGGGGTGGGGGGCGAGATTATGGGTGGTGATGGGGTGGGGGGCAGGATTATGGGGGGGGCAGGATTATGGGGGGGTGCAGGGGTGGGGGGCGGGGTTATGGTGGTGATGGGGTGGGGGGCGGTATTATGGGCGGTGATGGGGTGGGGGGCGGGATTATGGGGGGTGATGGGGTGGGGGGCGGGATTATGGGGGTGATGGGGTGGGGGGCGGGATTATTGGTGGTGAAGGGGTGGGGGCTTGATTATGGTTGTTGATGGGGCGGGAGTGCGGAATTATGTGTGGTAAAGGGGTGAGGGGCGGGATTATGGGTGGTGATGGGGTAAGGGGTGGAATTATGTGTGGTGATGAAGTGGGGGGCGGGATTAAGGGTGGTGATGGGGTGGGGGCGGGATTATGGCTGGTGATGGGGTGTTGGGGAGGGGCTTTATGGGTAATGATGGGGTGGGGCGAGGGATTATGGGTGGTGATGGGGTGGAAGGGAGGGATTATGGGTGGTGAAGGGGTGGGGGCGGGATTATGGGTGGTGATGGAGTGAGAGGGCGGGATTATGGTTGGTGATGGGGTGGGGGTGGGATTATTGGTGGTGATGGGGAGGGGGGTGGGATTATTGGTGGTGAAGTGGTGGGGGGCGGGATTATGGGTGTTGATGGGGTGGAGGGGCGGGATTATGGGTGGTGAAGGAGTGGGGTGGCGGGATTATGGGTGGTGAAGGGGTGGGGGGCGGGATTATGGGTGGTGATGGGGTGGGGTGGTGGGATCATGGGTGGTGATGGGGTGGGGGGCGGGATTATTGGTGGTAATGGGGTGGGAGGGCGGGATTATGGGTTGTAAAGGGGTGAGGGGCGGGATTATGGGTGGTGATGGGGTAAGGGGCGGGATTATGGGTGGTAATGGGGTGGGGGGCGGGATTATGGGTGGCGATGGGGCGGGATTATGGGTGGTGATGGGGTGGGGGGCGGGATTATGCGTGATGATGTTTTATGGGTGGTGATGGGGTGGGGGGCGGGATTATGGGTGGTGATGGGGTTGGAGGGCAGGATTATGGGTAATGATGGTGTGGAGGGGTGGGATTATGGGTAATGATGGGGTGTGGGGGCGGGATTATGGGTGGTGATGGGGTGGGTGGCGGGTTTATGGGTGGTGATGGGGTGGGGGTGTGGGATTATGGGTGGTGATGGGGTGGGAGGGCGGGATTATGGGTGGTAAAGGGGTGGGGGCGGGATTATGGGTGGTGATGGGGTGGGGGGGCTGGATTATGGGTGGTGATGGGGTGGGAGGGCGGGATTATGGGTGGTAAAGGGGTGGGGGCGGGATTATGGGTGGTGATGGGGTGGGGGGGCAGGATTATGGGTGGTGATGGGGTGGGCGGCGGGATTATGGGTGGTGATGTTTTATGGGTGGTGATGGGGTGGGGGGCGGGATAATGGGTGGTGATGGAGTGGGAGGGCGGGATTATGGGTGGAGATGGGGTGGGGGGCGGGATTATGGGTGGTGATGGGGTGGGAGGGTGGGATTACGGGTGGTGATGGGGTGGCAGGGGCGGGATTACGGGTGGTGATGGGGTGGGAAGGTGGGATTATGGGTGGTGATGGGGTGGGGGGCGGGATTATGGGTAGTGATGGGGTGGGGGGCGAGATTATGGGTGGTGATGGGGTGGGGGGCAGGATTATGGGGGGGTGAAGGGGTGGGGGGCGGGATTATGGTGGTGATGGGGTGGGGGGCGGGATTGGGGGTGGTGATGGGGTGGGAGGGCGGGATTATGGGTGGTGATGGGGTGGAAGGGCGGGATTATGGGTGGTGATGGGGTGGGAGTGCGGGATTATGGGTGGTTATGGGGTGGGAGGGCGGGATTATGGGTGGTGATGGGGTAGGAGGGCGGGATTATGGGTGGTGATGGGGTGGTGTGGCGGGATTATGGGTGGTGATGGGGTAGGAGGGCGGGATTATGGGTAATGATGGGGTGGAGGGGTGGGATTATGGGTAATGATGGGGTGTGGGGGCGGGATTATGGGTGGTGATGGGGTGGGTGGCGGGTTTATGGGTGGTGATGGGGTGGGGGGGTGGGATTATGGGTGGTGATGGGGTGGGAGGGCGGGATTATGGGTGGTAAAGGGGTGGGGGCGGGATTATGGGTGGTGATGGGGTGGGGGGGCTGGATTATGGGTGGTGATGGGGCGGGAGGGCGGGATTATGGGTGGTGATGTTTTTATGGGTGGTAAAGGGGTGGGGGCGGGATTATGGGTGGTGATGGGGTGGGGGGGCTGGATTATGGGTGGTGATGGGGTGGGCGGTGGGATTATGGGTGGTGATGTTTTATGGGTGGTGATGGGGTGGGGGGCGGGATTATGGGTGGTGATGGAGTGGGAGGGCGGGATTATGGGTGGTGTTGGGGTGGGGGGTGGGATTATGGGTGGTGATGGGGTGGGAGGGTGGGATTACGGGTGGTGATGGGGTGGCGGGGGCGGGATTACGGGTGGTGATGGGGTGGGAAGGTGGGATTATGGGTGGTGATGGGGTGGGGGGCGGGATTATGGGTAGTGATGGGGCGAGATTATGGGTGGTGATGGGGTGGGGGGCAGGATTATGGGGGGGGCAGGATTATGGGGGGGTGCAGGGGTGGGGGGCGGGATTATGGTGGTGATGGGGTGGGGGGCGGGATTGGGGGTGGTGATGGGGTGGTGGGTGGCATTATGGGTGGTGAAGGGGTGGTGTGGCGGGATTATGGGTGGTGATGGGGTGGGGGGCGGTATTATGGGTGGTGATGGGGTGGGTGTGGGATTATTGGTGGTGAAGGGGTGGGGGCGGGATTATGGATGTTGATGGGGTGGGGAGAGGGATTATGGGTGGTGAAGAGGTGGTGGCGGGATTATGGGTGGTGATGGGGTGGGGGGGAGGGATTACGGGTGGTGATGGGGTGGGGGGAGGGATTATGGGTGGTGAAGGGGTGGGGGCGGTATTATGGGTGATGAAGGAGTGGTGGGGCGGTATTTTGGGTGGTGATTGGGTGGGGGCGGGATTATGGGGGGTGAAGGGGTGGGGCGGGATTATGGGTGTTGAAGGGGTGGGAGGGCGGGATTATGGGTGGTGATGGGGTGGGGGGCTGGATTATGGGTGCTGATGGGGTGGGGGGCGGGATTATTGGTGGTAATGGGGTGGGGGCGGGATTATTGGTGGTAATGGGGTGGGAGGGCGGGATTATGGGTGGTAATGGGGTGGGAGGGCGGAATTATGGGTGGTAATGGGGTGGGAGGGCGGGATTATGGGTGGTAATGGGGTGGGAGTGCGGGATTATGGGTGGTAAAGGGAAGAGGGGCGGGATTATGGGTGGTGATGGGTTGGGGTGCGGGATTATGGGGGGTGATGGGGTGGGGGGTGTGATTTTTGGTGGTGAAGGGGTGGGGCGGGATTATGGGTGTTGATGGGGCGGAAGGGCGGGATTATGTGTGGTAAAGGGGTGAGGGGCGGGATTATGGGTGGTGATGGGGTGGGGGGTGGGATTATGGGGGGTGATGGGGTGGGGGTGTGATTTTTGGTGGTGAAGGGGTGGGGCAGGATTATGGGTGATGAAGGAGTGGTGGGGCGGTTTTTTGGGTGGTGATGGGGTGGGGGCGGGATTATGGTGGGTGAAGGGGTGGGGCGGGATAATGGGTGTTGAAGGGGTGGGAGGGCGGGATTATGGGTGGTGATGGGGTGGGGGGCTGGATTATGGGTGGTGATGGGGTGGGGGGCGGGATTATTGGTGGTAATGGGGTGGGGGGCGGGATTATTGGTGGTAATGGGGTGGGAGGGCGGGATTATGGGTGGTAATGGGGTGGGAGGGCGGGATTATGGGTGGTAATGGGGTGGGAGGGTGGGATTATGGGTGGCAAAGGGGAGAGGGGCGGGATTATGGGTGGTGATGGGTTGGGGGGTGGGATTGTGGGTGGTGATGGGGTGGGGGGCGGGATTGTGGGTGGTGATGGGGTGGGGGGCAGGATTAAGGGTTGTGATGGGGTGGGGGTCGGGATTATGGGTGGTGATGGGATGGGGGGCGGGATTATGGGTGGTGATGGGGTGGGGGGTGGGATTATGGGTGGTGATGGGGTGGGGGGCGGGATTATGGGTGTTGATGAGGTGGGAGGGCGGGATTATGGGTGGTGATGTGGTGGGAGGGCGGTATTATGGGTGGTGATGGCGTGGGAGTGCGGGATTATGGGTGTTAATGGGGTGGGGGGAGGGATTATGGGTGGTGATGGGGTGGGGGGAGGGATTATGGGTGGTGAAGGGGTGGGGGCGGAATTATGGGTGGTGAAGGAGTAATGGGGCGGTATTATGGGTGGTGATGGGGTGGGGGGCGGGATTATGGGGGGTGATGGGGTGGGGGGCGGTATTATGGGTGGTAAAGGAGTGGTGGGGCGGTATTATGGGTGGGGGGCTGGATTATGGGTGGTGATGGGGTGGGGGCGGGATTATTGGTGGTAATGGGGTGGTAGGGCGGTATTATGGGTGGTAATGGGGTGGGAGGTGGTATTATGGGTGGTGATGGGGTGGGGGGCGGGATTATGGGGGGTGATGGGGTGGGGGGCGGGATTATGGGGGTGATGGGGTGGGGGGCGGGATTATTGGTGGTGAAGGGGTGGGGGCTTGATTATGGGTGTTGATGGGGCGGGAGTGCGGGATTATGTGTGGTAAAGGGGTGAGGGGCGGGATTATGGGTGGTGATGGGGTAAGGGGTGGAATTATGGGTGGTGATGAAGTGGGGGGCGGGATTAAGGGTGGTGATGGGGTGGGGGGCGGGATTATGGCTGGTGATGGGTTGGGGGGTGGGATTGTGGGTGGTGATGGGGTGGGGGGCGGGATTGTGGGTGGTGATGGGGTGGGGGGCAGGATTAAGGGTTGTGATGGGGTGGGGGTCGGGATTATGGGTGGTGATGGGATGGGGGGCGGGATTATGGGTGGTGATGGGGTGGGGGGCGGGATTATGGGTGGTGATGGGGTGGGGGGCGGGATTATGGGTGTTGATGAGGTGGGAGGGTGGGATTATGGGTGGTGATGTGGTGGGACGGCGGTATTATGGGTGGTGATGGCGTGGGAGTGCGGGATTATGGGTGGTAATGGGGTGGGGGGAGGGATTATGGGTGGTGATGGGGTGGGGGGAGGGATTATGGGTGGTGAAGGGGTGGGGGCGGAATTATGGGTGGTGAAGGAGTAATGGGGCGGTATTATGGGTGGTGATGGGGTGGGCGGCGGGATTATGGGTGGTGATGTTTTATGGATGGTGATGGGGTGGGGGGCGGGATTATGGGTGGTGATGTGGTGGGAGGGCAGGATTATGGGTGGTGATGGGGCGGGGGCGGGATTATGGGTGGTGATGCGGTGGGAGGTGGGATTATTGGTGGTGAAGGGGTGGGGGCGGGATTATGGATGTTGATGAAGTAGGGGGAGGAAAAATGGGTGGTGAAGAGGTGGGGGCGGGATTATGGGTGGTGATGGGGTGGAGGGAGGGATTATGGGTGCTGATGGGGTGTGGGGGGCGGGATTATGGGTGGTGATGGGATGGGGGGTGGGATTATTGTTGGTGAAGGGGTGGGGGCGGGATGGGTGTTGATGGGTTGGGAGAGTGGGATTATGGGTGGTAAAGGGGTGGGGGCGGGATTATGGGTGGTAAAGGGGTGGGGGGCGGGATTATGGGTGGTGATGGGGTGGGGGGAGGGATTATGGATGGTGAAGGAGTGGTGGGGCGGGATTATGGGTGGTGATAAGGTGGGGGGGCAGGATTATGGGTGGTGATGGGGTGGGGGGGCGGGATTATCGGTGGTGATGGGGTGGGGATGGGATTATGGGTGGTGAAGGGGTGGGGGGCGGAATTATGGGTGGTGATGGGGTGGGGACGGGATTATGGGTGGTGAAGGGGTGGGGGGCGGGATTATGGGTGGAGAAGGGGTGGGGGGCGGGATTATGGGTAGTGATGGGGTGGGGGGCGGGATTATGGGTGGTGATGGGGTGGGAGGGCGGGATTACGGGTGGTGATGGGGTGGGGGGGAGGGTTTACGGGTGGTGATGGGGTGGGGGGAGGGATTATGGGTGGTGAAGGGGTGGGGGCGGTATTATGGGTGATGAAGGAGTTGTGGGGCGGTATTTTGGGTGGTGATGGGGTGGGGGCGGGATTATGGGGGGTAAAGGGGTGGGGCGGGATTATGGGTGTTGAAGGGGTGGGAGGGCAGGATTATGGGTGGTGATGGGGTGGGGGGCTGGATTATGGGTGCTGATGGGGTGGGGGGCGGGATTATTGGTGGTAATGGGGTGGGAGGGCGGGATTATTGGTGGTAATGGGGTGGGAGGGCGGGATTATGGGTGGTAATGGGGTGGGAGGGCGGGATTATGGGTGGTAATGGGGTGGGAGGGCGGGATTATGGGTGGTAAAGGGAAGAGGGGCGGGATTATGAGTGGTGATGGGTTGGGGGGCGGGATTATGGGGGGTGATGGGGTGGGGGGTGTGATTTTTGGTGGTGAAGGGGTGGGGCGGGATTATGGGTGTTGATGGGGCGGAAGGGCGGGATTATGTGTGGTAAAGGGGTGAGGGGCGGGATTATGTGTGGTGATGGGGTGGGGGGTGGGATTATGGGGGGTGATGGGGTGGGGGGTGTGATTTTTGGTGGTGAAGGGGTGGGGCAGGATTATGGGTGATGAAGGAGTGGTGGGGCGGTTTTTTGGGTGGTGATGGGGTGGGGGCGGGATTATGGTGGGTGAAGGGGTGGGGCAGGATAATGGGTGTTGAAGGGGTGGGAGGGCGGGATTATTGGTGGTAATGGGGTGGGGGGCGGGATTATTGGTGGTAATGGGGTGGGAGGGCGGGATTATGGGTTTTAATGGGGTGGGAGGGCGGGATTATGGGTGGTAATGGCGTTGGAGGGTGGGATTATGGGTGGTAAAGGGGAGAGGGGCGGGATTATGGGTGGTGATGGGTTGGGGGTGGGATTGTGGGTGGTGATGGGGTGGGGGGCGGGATTGTGGGTGGTGATGGGGTGGGGGGCAGGATTAAGGGTTTTGAAGGGGTGGGGGTCAGGATTATGGGTGGTGATGGGATGGGGGGCGGGATTATGGGTGGTGATGGGGTGGGGGACGGGATTATGGGTGGTGATGAGGTGGGAGGGCGGGATTATGGGTGGTGATGTGGTGGGAGGGCGGTATTATGGGTGGTGATGTGGTGGGAGGGCTGGATTATGGGTGGTAATGGGGTGGGGGGAGGGATTATAGGTGGTGATGGGGTGGGGGAGGGATTATGGGTGGTGATGGGGTGGGGGGAAGGATTATGGGTGGTGAAGGTGTGGGGGCGGAATTATGGGTGGTGAAGGAGTAATGGGGCGGTATTATGGGTGGTGATGGGGTGGGGGCGGGATTATGGGGGGTGATGGGGTGGGGGGCGGTATTATGGGTGGTAAAGGAGTGGTGGAGCGGTATTATGGGTGGGGGGCTGGATTATGGGTGGTGATGGGGTGGGGGTGGGATTATTGGTGGTAATGGGGTGGTAGGGCGGTATTATGGGTGGTAATGGGGTGGGGGGCGGTATTATGGGCGGTGATGGGGTGGGGGGCGGGATTATGGGGGGTGATGGGGTGGGGGGCGGGATTATGGGGGTGATGGGGTGGGGGGCGGGATTATTGGTGGTGAAGGGGTGGGGGCTTGATTATGGTTGTTGATGGGGCGGGAGTGCGGAATTATGTGTGGTAAAGGGGTGAGGGGCGGGATTATGGGTGGTGATGGGGTAAGGGGTGGAATTGTGTGGTGATGAAGTGGGGGGCGGGATTAAGGGTGGTGATGGGGTGGGGGGCGGGATTATGGCTGGTGATGGGGTGTTGGGGAGGGGCTTTATGGGTAATGATGGGGTGGGGCGAGGGATTATGGGTGGTGATGGGGTGGAAGGGAGGGATTATGGGTGGTGAAGGGGTGGGGGCGGGATTATGGGTGGTGATGGAGTGAGAGGGCGGGATTATGGTTGGTGATGGGGAGGGGGGTGGGATTATTGGTGGTGATGGGGAGGGGGGTGGGATTATTGGTGGTGAAGTGGTGGGGGGCGGGATTATGGGTGGTGATGGGGTGGAGGGGCGGGATTATGGGTGGTGAAGGAGTGGGGTGGCGGGATTATGGGTGGTGAAGGGGAGGGGGGCGGGATTATGGGTGGTGATGGGGTGGGGTGGTGGGATCATGGGTGGTGATGGGGTGGGGGGCGGGATTATTGGTGGTAATGGGGTGGGAGGGCGGGATTATGGGTTGTAAAGGGGTGAGGGGCGGGATTATGGGTGGTGATGGGGTAAGGGGCGGGATTATGGGTGGTAATGGGGTGGGGGGCGGGATTATGCGTGATGATGTTTTATGGGTGGTGATTGGGTGGGGGGCGGGATTATGGGTGGCGATGGGGCGGGATTATGGGTGGTGATGGGGTGTGGGGCGGGATTATGCGTGATGATGTTTTATGGGTGGTGATGGGGTGGGGGGCGGGATTATGGGTGGTGATGGGGTTGGAGGGCAGGATTATGGGTAATGATGGGGTGGAGGGGTGGGATTATGGGTAATGATGGGGTGTGGGGGCGGGATTATGGGTGGTGATGGGGTGGGTGGCGGGTTTATGGGTGGTGATGGGGTGGGGGTGTGGGATTATGGGTGGTGATGGGGTGGGAGGGCGGGATTATGGGTGGTAAAGGGGTGGGGGCGGGATTATGGGTGGTGATGGGGTGGGGGGGCTGGATTATGGGTGGTGATGGGGTGGGAGGGCGGGATTATGGGTGGTAAAGGGGTGGGGGCGGGATTATGGGTGGTGATGGGGTGGGGGGGCAGGATTATGGGTGGTGATGGGGTGGGCGGCGGGATTATGGGTGGTGATGTTTTATGGGTGGTGATGGGGTGGGGGGCCGGATAATGGGTGGTGATGGAGTGGGAGGGCGGGATTATGGGTGGAGATGGGGTGGGGGGCGGGATTATGGGTGGTGATGGGGTGGGAGGGTGGGATTACGGGTGGTGATGGGGTGGCAGGGGCGGGATTACGGGTGGTGATGGGGTGGGAAGGTGGGATTATGGGTGGTGATGGGGTGGGGGCGAGATTATGGGTGGTGATGGGGTGGGGGGCAGGATTATGGGGGGGTGAAGGGGTGGGGGGCGGGATTATGGTGGTGATGGGGTGGGGGGCGGGATTGGGGGTGGTGATGGGGTGGGAGGGCGGGATTATGGGTGGTGATGGGGTGGAAGGGCGGGATTATGGGTGGTGATGGGGTGGGAGTGTGGGATTATGGGTGGTTATGGGGTGGGAGGGCGGGATTATGGGTGGTGATGGGGTAGGAGGGCGGGATTATGGGTGGTGATGGGGTGGTGTGGTGGGATTATGGGTGGTGATGGGGTAGGAGGGCGGGATTATGGGTAATGATGGGGTGGAGGGGTGGGATTATGGGTAATGATGGGGTGTGGGGGCGGGATTATGGGTGGTGATGGGGTGGGTGGCGGGTTTATGGGTGGTGATGGGGTGGGGGGGTGGGATTATGGGTGGTGATGGGGTGGGAGGGCGGGATTATGGGTGGTAAAGGGGTGGGGGCGGGATTATGGGTGGTGATGGGGTGGGGGGGCTAGATTATGGGTGGTGATGGGGTGGGAGGGCGGGATTATGGGTGGTAAAGGGGTGGGGGCGGGATTATGGGTGGTGATGGGGTGGGGGGGCTGGATTATGGGTGGTGATGGGGTGGGCGGCGGGATTATGGGTGGTGATGTTTTATGGGTGGTGATGGGGTGGGGGGCGGGATTATGGGTGGTGATGGAGTGGGAGGGCGGGGTTATGGGTGGTGATGGGGTGGGGGGCGGGATTATGGGTGGTGATGGGGTGGGAGGGTGGGATTACGGGTGGTGATGGGGTGGCGGGGGCGGGATTACGGGTGGTGATGGGGTGGGAAGGTGGGATTATGGGTGGTGATGGGGTGGGGGGCGGGATTATGGGTAGTGATGGGGTGGGGGGCGAGATTATGGGTGGTGATGGGGTGGGGGGCAGGATTATGGGGGGGGCAGGATTATGGGGGGGTGCAGGGGTGGGGGGCGGGGTTATGGTGGTGATGGGGTGGGGGGCGGTATTATGGGCGGTGATGGGGTGGGGGGCGGGATTATGGGGGGTGATGGGGTGGGGGGCGGGATTATGGGGGTGATGGGGTGGGGGGCGGGATTATTGGTGGTGAAGGGGTGGGGGCTTGATTATGGTTGTTGATGGGGCGGGAGTGCGGAATTATGTGTGGTAAAGGGGTGAGGGGCGGGATTATGGGTGGTGATGGGGTAAGGGGTGGAATTATGTGTGGTGATGAAGTGGGGGGCGGGATTAAGGGTGGTGATGGGGTGGGGGGCGGGATTATGGCTGGTGATGGGGTGTTGGGGAGGGGCTTTATGGGTAATGATGGGGTGGGGCGAGGGATTATGGGTGGTGATGGGGTGGAAGGGAGGGATTATGGGTGGTGAAGGGGTGGGGGCGGGATTATGGGTGGTGATGGAGTGAGAGGGCGGGATTATGGTTGGTGATGGGGTGGGGGTGGGATTATTGGTGGTGATGGGGAGGGGGGTGGGATTATTGGTGGTGAAGTGGTGGGGGGCGGGATTATGGGTGTTGATGGGGTGGAGGGGCGGGATTATGGGTGGTGAAGGAGTGGGGTGGCGGGATTATGGGTGGTGAAGGGGTGGGGGGCGGGATTATGGGTGGTGATGGGGTGGGGTGGTGGGATCATGGGTGGTGATGGGGTGGGGGGCGGGATTATTGGTGGTAATGGGGTGGGAGGGCGGGATTATGGGTTGTAAAGGGGTGAGGGGCGGGATAATGGGTGGTGATGGGGTAAGGGGCGGGATTATGGGTGGTAATGGGGTGGGGGGCGGGATTATGGGTGGCGATGGGGTAAGGGGCGGGATTATGGGTGGTGATGGGGTGGGGGGCGGGATTATGCGTGATGATGTTTTATGGGTGGTGATGGGGTGGGGGGCGGGATTATGGGTGGTGATGGGGTAAGGGCGGGATTATGGGTGGTGATGGGGTGGGGGGCGGGATTATGCGTGATGATGTTTTATGGGTGGTGATGGGGTGGGGGGCGGGATTATGGGTGGTGATGGGGTTGGAGGGCAGGATTATGGGTAATGATGGTGTGGAGGGGTGGGATTATGGGTAATGATGGGGTGTGGGGGCGGGATTATGGGTGGTGATGGGGTGGGTGGCGGGTTTATGGGTGGTGATGGGGTGGGGGTGTGGGATTATGGGTGGTGATGGGGTGGGAGGGCGGGATTATGGGTGGTAAAGGGGTGGGGGCGGGATTATGGGTGGTGATGGGGTGGGGGGGCTGGATTATGGGTGGTGATGGGGTGGGAGGGCGGGATTATGGGTGGTAAAGGGGTGGGGGCGGGATTATGGGTGGTGATGGGGTGGGGGGGCAGGATTATGGGTGGTGATGGGGTGGGCGGCGGGATTATGGGTGGTGATGTTTTATGGGTGGTGATGGGGTGGGGGGCGGGATAATGGGTGGTGATGGAGTGGGAGGGCGGGATTATGGGTGGGAGATGGGGTGGGGGGCGGGATTATGGGTGGTGATGGGGTGGGAGGGTGGGATTACGGGTGGTGATGGGGTGGCGGGGGCGGGATTAC